>NC_134280.1:58097642-58430165 GCF_949628215.1 Phalacrocorax aristotelis
TCATATTACAAGGCTCTTCAGGAGACTTAAATAGTATTAAAATACTTTCTTCAATTTGAAGGGCAAAATACCTGGAAAATTAAGGTCACATAATGTTACAAAACCTAATGGAGTATGGATTTCTGCTTGAAGTACTTCAACCAGAAACCTCAGTAATTTTAAATCTGTCTCTCCTAGACCTAATAAGTTTTAAAAGTTTGAATGAATGTCAGAGTATGTTTCATATACCATGCAATTTCTGAGCAGGGTGCAGATAAGTATTAAGTTCAGAATACTGAGCCACTATGGTAAAGAAAAATCTTTCAAAACAAAAGCAGTCTTACAGGCCATTAGGAACAGATAGCTGCAGTAATATATTTTGAACCGTGATGTTAATTTCTTGCACTACATTACTGCTTAAATACACATAAACACCATAGTAATAACAGATCAAGGGGTTATAAAGCAGAGCTTGGCATGCTTAACATACAAGCACAATCATATACAAAAAGAGCTGCATCTGACAGTTATTACCAGAGCATTTATCTGGCTTCTTGGATTATTCTAATGTCATCAATTATTTCTTAAGAGTACACAAACCAGTTAACGTAAAGCATGAGAGCATAGCCTAAAATATCTTCAAACTACATTTTTTTTACTATGCTTCCACAGATTCTTTTTAAATACCTGACCTTTTATGGTCAATATCAGACAAGAAAAGCCACCACACTACTATTCAACCCCCAGAAGAGACCAGAGATAGCACATCTGACATTCTGAGCCCTGCTCAGCACAGGGAAGAGCCTGGGCTACTACAAACCTCCTGGTCAGCAGTTCACGATGACAGCACGTGAGCACGCAGCAGATTTCACAGCTGTGACCTGGTGTCAGGAATTCTGCTGCCTTTCAGCTACCAAATAAAGAAGGTCTAACACTATCTCTTGCCTAGAAGTAGAACCAGTCCTTTATAAAATAATCTGAGATGCCAGACATGGAGAAAGTAATTGACAGCCACGACTTGCTCAACTGCACATCCACACTACTCCAGTTGTCCACACAACAGGAAACGGACAGAAATTGCCTTTGCCTAATCTAGCCAAAGTTAGTCATAGAAAAGAAGAAACCTACCTAGGTGTTTATATAGGTTACATTAACAATCCTCCTGAAACCTACAGACAAATCAGCAGGAACTGAATCCAAAGCCAAAGGAAGACTATATTGCTCGCAGATACTTCAAATAAGCAGGAAAACCAAGTACTACATTTCTTTTATTTGAAGCTGTGCTAAAGAAAGCAGCTTGATACAACTTCTGTTTTCTTCCCCCTGACTGAGCTTGGAATTTTTAACCCTTCTTTTAGAAGCTTAGCAACCTGGTTTCCGATAGATACTGATGTACATATGATACCTTTAAAATGGAGTACAGTCTTAGGTATAAAATCTCTAAGGTAAAAAACAACAACAACAAAAGATCTACTAACCTTTGAAAGGATGCTACCAATAAGACCTTATTTGGAGACTGTAAGATGAAAAATTACGTCAAAACATTGTAGCCTCTTTCCAGGAAAAGGCTGGCTAGCCACCTTCATGAAATATTAGAAGTGCTGTCACAATATTATAAGTGCTGTCACAAGACCCTGCTCTATCACGTGCTGTGTTCATGAATCACAGAATCACAGGTTGGAAGGGACCTCAGGGATCATCTAGTCCAACCTTTCTGGGAAGAGCACAGTCTAGACAAGATGGCCCAGCACCCTGTCCAGACGACTCTTGAAGGTGTCCAATGTGGCCGAGTCAACCACTTCCCTGGGAAAAGTAGAACTTTATTTTTTTTTCCTTTGTGTACTGAGATTATAAACACATCAAGCTATGAACCTATTACCTGTTTGGCACAAGTCTGTCACTCTATGGTCCACTGGAAATGAGTACTTTGTTTATTTGACTAAGCTGAAAAGAATCGTATCCTGTATTTCTGGATAACTCTGAAATTTGGACAACAGAAAACCATAAAAGCCAGGTACTACAATAAAAATGCATTTACCAGATAGATTACTGAGGCTACTGAGACTGTGGCCAAACTGAAGGGCACGTACTTCCACTGTGCACCATAAAGCCCTGATTCTTTGGTAATTTGCATCAGGAACTGGACTGGGTCATGGCTGCTTTCCAGTGCACTGTGCTGGTTTTGGCTGAGAAGGGGTTAATTCTCCTCACTGTGGGGGTCGGCTACCTTTCCAGCTTCCCGCGCTCTGCCGCGTGGCGGGGGGGGGCTGGGAGGGGCAGGGCCAGGGCGGGGGCGGCTGACCCCGACTGGCCAATGGCAGGTTCATTCCGTACCACGTGACACCGTGACCAGTATATTGGCGGGGGGGGAAGGGGGCAGGTTGCGGCTCGGGAGCGGGTGCGGCGCGTGCAGTTTGTTCCGGCGGTTCGTTTCCCCCCCTCCCCCTCCCCCGGGGCTTTGCGCCTCTCGTTGTTCTCCTTTACATTGCATTTCTACTGTTGTTTCTTTTAATTTTACTTATTAAACTGCTCTTATCCCAACCCACGAGCGTTACCCTTCTGATTCTCTCCCCCATCTACCGGTGGGGGAGTGAGCGAGCGACTGTGTGGGGCTGAGCTGCCGCTAAACCACGACATACACACATTAGGTTTTTATGGAAATGGATGCTTCTGGAGAAGCTGGGTTTTGCTCAGCACATTTTGGAATAGGTGAAGGGGCAAAGCAGAAGGGAGCAACTCTGAAGTAGCCTTCTCCAAGTTAGACATTGCAATGGGGAGGTAAGTATTTGTCTAGAGGCAGATGAATGCAAATTCTCAGTTGCATTCTTTGTTATTTGCAAAAATAAACCTTTTCCCCCTTGTGCAACATCTTCTTCAAAAACTGTAATAAAAGTGTACTTATTAAAAGAAATTCTGAACACCTAAGATTTAACGACCCTGTAAACAAGTACAAGTCATGTAACGCAAGGAGTGAAGGTAAGGGGCTATTTCCTAGGTGGATGAGTACCAGGGCTCTCACAGGCTCAAGTCAGCCTTCCTGTAGAGCATGGATTTTGACTTGCAGCTGCTTCCAGGACAACCTGATACCAGTCTTGGTAACCCCCATTAGCTTATTTCTTGCCACATTTGAGATCTAGGTAACTCAGACGCTCTTCCACATGCATACTCCCTCAGTCAGCAACAAAAAGCACATAGTGCATGGCAACAACAATTAAACTGCGAGTTGTGAGGGTCACATAACTCTAAGATCCCCAACATGACCTATGAAAGAAAGATCTTGTGCAGCATGTAGTCACAGGAGTACTTTTAAAAAAAATTACAACACTGGGAAGTGTTCCCCCTGCCAATGTCACATATAAGATTCATGATGCCACAACAAACTTAACTGATCCTGAGGAGTTTGTTATGAGATTCCTATGCAATAAACCCGGGCTGAACAGCAGATGTAGATTTTCCAAAGCAAATGACCAAAACAAATGTGTCTCCAAGAATCCATGCAAGAATAAAGAAGACAAGTAAATTCAGGCAAAATGCCCAGATTAACAGGTTTTATCTGGAGTCTTTCACCTGAAGCACTTCACAGACCCTCTCTCACTCTATGGAAGCTGTACAAACAGAATACATGAACACTACACAATCCTTCATGGCAGGAACAGAAATCAGATTTCTATCTGAAACTGCTTGGGAAGTGTCTGATACCTGGCTAGACTGTGGCATGGATACCAAGCATCACTACTGTCTTCAGCTGAGAGCTCTCATGAGCTGACTCAGCCACAGTCTGCCGGTTCATATTTTTTAAGTATTGATATAATTTCTCTCAGTTGTGTTCCCCATATACAGAAGCTATGAGAGGTCATTACTACTGCATGAGGAAAAAAAAAAAACCTGAAATAGATGTCCTCAGAATCCAGAACACCATATATAAACCTGTCCAAGACAAAGGTGATTCAAAACCATGGCACCAAGGTCTATAGACACCTGGTATTTCACTGACTGCTGCAATAAATCCATGATGTGCACCTAAGAAATACAAATTAATACATGTAACGTTAATCTGGGTACACAGTGAGAAGAATTCCTGCACAGAAATTCATCACCATTCTGTTTTCATACAGGGAGTATCTACAAACTATTAATTCTGGTTATCCACACAAGTTAAGATGACTGCATTAAAATTGTGTTTCAATACATTAAGAACAACACATTGAATTTTATGCCAAAGTTATGTGGTGATTAGGAGCGTGAATGAAATTACACTGTGTGATTTTTAGCAGTCATTTAACACTTAAGACCAGAATGGTCCAACTGCAGTTACTTAGATCCTTCATACAAAAATACCAAACATAAACCCCCAAAATAATGGTAAATGTTTGAGAAAATACAAGCTCAAATTCTAGCAACAAGTCACAAATGCATAGAATCTATTTGGTAAACAAGTTATTTTGAATCATGTCTGCTGCATCATTTATTTCACCCACAAGGTGGCATCTTTATTCTACATTTTCCTTCTTTAGTAGCCTGGATAAGACCAACATCTCCTTTATAAATACTGTAACCTCAGATGGAAAGTGGCAGCCACTGTACAAAGACATTAGAATTTATATTCAGAAATCATCAATATTTCTTCCTTTAAGATCAAATGTTTACTGATTTTACCATTGACATAGGAATCAATTTGCAAGTCATGGCATCCAGTTCAACATTTTTCCAATTCAATTTGTCCACTAAATATAAAAGACAAATTGGTTTAGACATGATTGCAGAAAATCTCTTGGTATTCTGTGTACTAATACTTGGTACTCTCAGTATTAAAGCTTTAAAAATGAAAACTCTATAAACGTGTATAAAGTTTAACCTGTAAAAGCTAGCTTTACACCTGTCTGATACTGATACAGTTCAGTCATGCAATACTTATACCCAAAGATAGGAATTTTAAAATTTATATTAAAAAAATAAAATAAAACATCAGCTAAACATGTGCCTGCCAAAAAAGTATTCTGCGCTGCAGATACATACTAGTACATACAGTAAACAGCTATATCATTATGTATTTAAAATGAATTATAAAATTACAACTAATTAGAGATTTTACTGGGTCTGTGCAAATGCACTGAAGGTAGCACTAATTAAAAATTAATCATAAATTACAGAAAGATTTGTCAGATGATAGTAAGGCAGATTTTAATGCAATGTCACAAAAGAGTAACTTTATTAGGAAGAGGAAAAAGCTAAGCAACCAAACATGCCCTTCATTCTAGAAGTTAGGCTAAAGCTGCTATCTTGTTTTCATCGCTGTTCTTTTGTGTTTGGTTTCCTGCCATAACCAAATGTATGTATACTTTAATTCCATACTTTGTGATCACAATCTGGGAAGGTACCAATTTTGCTTTTACATTAAATAAAAAAGTTCGCAGAAACACACATGGTTGCGTCACATGAACACATGCTAAGCTAACTACTTTGTGCAAAAAAAAAAATAATAGAAATATCAAACATAATTTCAAAGACTGGAAGGACGAAAAAGGGTACAGAAAACTGCTCCGGTGATCTTCCCAAGTATATCTCATTCATGCATTTTGCTTAGATCTCTCCTGAAAATGAAAACTCAGTGGTACTAAATTACGTGTCATTCATTTTTATACTGCCATTGACATGCAATTTGAACAGTAATAAAAACCAAAAATGTATCAAATTTAAGAATACAAACAGGGGAATGTGAATTACATGCACTCTTGCAAGATCGTATTTACTGAATAGAAATGTCAAGAGTAAAAGTTAATTCTTGCAGATACTTTACTTTGCCCATTCAACACAACTTTCTATATTTCTTCTTAAAGATTGCCTACCATTAGATTTAGTGTACCCGTTCCAAACTTCTTCAGTCTGAAGACCCCTAAAAGTTTTTCAGTAATAACACGAACTATTTCAGAATTTTGCAGACTGCTGTATAAAGAATATGAAATTGTTTCCATAGTTAAAACACAAGTGACATAAGATATGCAATAAAAAAGCACCCTCTTACATAAATAATTATCTTAGGCACTGGCCTGTGGCAATGAAATAGCCTCCAATAAACTATATGTGCTTGTTGTGGCGGTTTATTAAAGACTGGTTCTAATATAATTTCCTACCTTCCCTCCAAACTTCTGGCTTGGCTGACAGTAGATAAAAAGATCAATCACCTCAAAGAACCGTAACCTTTCTATACCTACATGCTAAAAACATGTGAGAAATTACACAAGCTCAAATCAAGGCTTTTCAGCCTTGGATAAGGAAGAAGATGAAAACACATATTGTTTCAGCAAAAAGCAGCAAACAATCAAGCAAAGAAAGAAAAAACCCAAAAGAAAAGTCCATTTGGCTGGTCTTTTGGTAGCAGCTACAGGAGCATGAAGGAATCTGACATCATAAATACAAACTTTAGTCTATAATCTATTACTTGATGAAAATTTATCCAAAAAAAGTTAACACCTTGTGCTGGTTTTGGCTGAGAAGGAATTAATTCTCTTCACTGTAGCGCCCGTGGTGGTCAGGGACCTTTCCAGCTTCCCGCGCTCTGCCACGTGGGCAGGGGCCTGGGAGGGGCAGGGCCATGGCCGGGGCAGCTGACCCCGACTGGCCAGTGGGATGCTCATTCCATACGATGTGATGCCTTGACCAGTATATTAATGGGGGCAGTTGCAGCTTGGGGGCTGGTGGTGTTGGGTCGGCGGGTGGTGGGCGGCTGCGTCGCGTGCGGTTTGTTTTGGTGGCTCATTCCCCTTCCACCCTCCCTGCCTGGGGTTTAGCGCCTCTCACTGTTTCCCTTTCCATTGCATTTTTGTTGTTGTTATTTTGTTTTAATTATTAAACTGCTCTTATCTCAACCCACAAGCGTTACCCTCCTGATTCTCTCCCCCGTCCCGCCAGTGGGGGAGTGAGCGAGCAGCTGTGTGGGGCTGAGTTGCCGGCTAAACCACAACACACCCATCAAACTTATGAGCTGGACTAGCATAAGAACAGAAGAAAGGAGATTTTTGTTATGTGTGCAATTGCCTTATGTGTCCAGCCACGGTCAACAGAGAGAGTCTTATTTGAAAGAAGGTCCTCTATTGAATTTTTTTTTAACTACACATGTGAGTTAAATACCTGAAGTATTTTAAGGTGGACTTGAAAACCTTCTACTACTATAAAAGATGAGGCTTACAATGTGATATACCTAGCTGTCATAGATTAAGGAAAGACAAGCAATGAAGGCCTTTCAAAACTGAAAGAAAAATCTTTTTGCTACAGAGATAAAGAAGTATAGTAAGGAGTCAATCAAGACAATGATGTGGTTTGAAAAATAAACTATAGAAACATTTCTGTCACATTAAATGGGAGCTACTTGTAGCAAAATATTCCTTATTTTACTGACATCAAACATGGGTAAAGATAATAGTCCACTCACCCCTTCACTGGAGCTTATACCTGGGCCTATCTGAATCATCAAGTTCAGTTCCATGAAGTGGCAGGCAACCACACAAAGGATGCTTACTTAGAAAAAAATCCACAAAACAGTGTAATCCACGTGCTAAAATATACCCTATAGGTCGACAAGATTTTTCAAATCCCACAAGAAACAGAGCACCTGTTGCAGAAATTAACTAAATTAACCAAAACTATCAACTATCACAGACCACAGGAAGAAGGAAGTAATCAATGTCCTCTGCTCCTGCAAGAACAAATTATTTACTAAGTAAAATCTCCCTCCCTAACATTCTCTGTTATGATATCTATTCCTTTCACTTTTCATATTTTAAACTATATATAAATAAATCACTCTAATCATAGCTATATGCTGTTTCAATACCATTTGGTATTTTGCTGAGAGCTGCTGGGAGCAGGTGTCCCCCATCTCAGCAATGGATCCAATTGCTCGTGGAGCTCCTGATGCTCTTCTGAGTATTAATGTATAACACTATCCTTTGTTTGCTATTTCTAATTAGCATCTGTAATGAAAAATGCTAGACACAGAATATGCTGCTTCTCCAGGTGAAAACATTTCAACATCTAGAGAAATTAGAATGGTATAGAAAACTTAAAACGTTTTCTCACAACTCTATGAAATACTGAGTATCAGGAATGTTTGTCCCACGCCAAAGAAAAATTTGCTAAATTGATTCCCTTCTTATGAAATTGAAAGCACAGAAGAAAAGACATTACATACAAGCTTCCATTTCTTTTCTGTTGAAGTATTCAAAAAAAGTACTTTTCTGACAATTATTTCTCATACCAATACAAGGAATGAAGATCACAAGATTTTGCACACCTCCTGGACCAAATCTAACACAGAAAAAAATAGTTTTGGAAGTCTTACAGCTTGTGTGAAAATGTATCCTGACTATTTCCAAGGTAAAAATTACCATGTGCCGTAAAAATTCTAGATGGATAAAACACGTTTCTGTTTTTCCCTCCCTTCAATACTGTTAAACAAAAATTAAAACATATACCTTTCTTTGAAATACAGTCAAGAATCATAAAAACCACTAGTTTTCAATTCACCTGAGTATCCATTCATATCTAAAGGTATCACAACCATTTTCACCAGCAATTTTAATAAATAACCGTCTTATTTTTATAAAGAAATAAGACCTTTTTCCTAATTAAGATGGCCTTTGTATGTAGATACAAAATTATAAATAATTTTTTAAAAGGAATAACAAAATATGAATATTTTTTTCCAAGTTCAACACACTCTTTCTACATGTACACAGGGAGAACTACTTTTATGATTGAAAGAAATGTAATAGCTGAAACATTTCATGGTATTAAGCCATTTTCATATGACAATAATATAAGAAAGTCTGTTTTCTGACGGACAATAGCATTTTCTATATGTAATATAGAAATATTTTGGCTAATGACATGTAATAGTCCATATACGTTAAACACTTAAGAAGCTTAAGTAACAAAAACAACTGTTCCATTATAAATTGTGTATTAATGAAATTTGCCAATGAAACATGTTCAAATTGAGGGGAGAAAAGCACAGTGATTTCAGTAAGCTGCTAATTTCAGTAATACTTCCCTACACAACTAGCAGATTCTACTCTCTCTCACACTTGGGGATGAAGCACATGATTAAGCTGGTTTTTAGAAAAAGTGATTTCTAGTTTTAAGGCTGTTTGTTACCTCCCTGTTTTTATAACTGCAGTGCATTTTTGACAAGCAGAAAAGGATGGGGGTGCGCAGCCCAGTTCTGAATCCAGATAGGCTGTTCTTTTATTACCAGGGTTATTGATAGTTTAGTCATGTTTTCATTTCACTTAGACCACCTTTTATTTTCAAGCATTTCTCTAGACACTCAGGAATCTTTCAGAGTATTTTCCAGAATGATTATTATTTAGAGGATGTGTTTGCTCTGGAAGAGTAGCAAACCACGCGTTATACTGTTATACATGCATAGAGTTTAAATTTCATGCCACGTGATGTTCTAATAAAGCATATCTACAAAATACAGAAATTCTTTTCCATTGCTAGGCCAATAGGGAGCAAAGATCCACTCTTTCAACCCTTAGTTAAATTTTTAGTTGGTAGAAGAAACAAGATACGTAGGTGTTCACATGAAATGTCACATTATGTTACTACAGTTTTATAAGAGTATTAATTTATGAAATGTATAATTTAGATATTTTTCTTTTCACGTCAGTATTAATTATCACTGCACCTGACCAGTGCCAGCCACCGCTTCAACATATTTTTTATGAGTTAAGAAGTTAAAAGCATTTGAGGTATGGCAACTTAATGGACATAAAATTAAGAACTGTATCCAACAAAAGCTGAAGCATTAATGATAATGTTGTATATATATAGAAAAGAATGAAATTAACAAATGATATCATAAAGAATATTCAAATGCCTTCAAGAAGAAAAAGCTTAATCTCATGAAAGATAGGGTTGTCTTTCTTTGGATAATGACTTATCGTTCAAAACCTACGAGCAACTAATGGGCCATATGCAAATTTTCTGAAGGCTTAGAGCATATATTACACCTTCAGACATGCAAACACAATTTTGCCATTTGTGCCTGCATCTTGTCAGAAAATATGAAACAATAAATATTAATAACATTTAGAATTCCCATGAGTTCTGGTCATAATTTTCCTCTTTCAGATTACTGAATACCATGACCTTGTTCTTACTTCACCAAACTTAGGGTTTTTTGTCATAATTACCACGAACTGAAATTGTTCTCCAATGCAAAGAGGACTAACACTACCACCATTACTGGCATCACAGTCATTCATTACAAGACCAAATTTCAGGCACTCTCCCACAGAAACCTAAGACAATCCATTCCAAAATACAGTGATATTGATGAACACATTTCAGATCCAACCTGACAGAAATTATAGAGAGTTTACAAATAATGAAAATTTCTTCAGTTTGAGAGATCATGTTTTCTCAGGCATTCCAAGAAAGGTAATTTATACCTTGTAATGTTTCAGTAAAAAGAAAAAGCCTGGACAAAACGTACAGGGACCTGATCCTTCCTCTAGCTCAAGTGAGTGAGCTTTATATACCTGAATATGCATTAAATACAAAATTATAGAATACTAAAATCCTAAAATTACCAATATTTTATGGACTTGTGCTGCAACTCAGTCTACATTCAACACAATAAAATCTCAGCTTAGATTGGCATATTAGCACACTAATATTTTTTAACATTAATAAAGACGAAACTGTCAAAGGAGATTTTGCACAACACAAAAGTATGCTTGTCCAGCAGTCAGGGTTGCTCCACGGTATCTTGGCACCACAGGTTGGAATTACAGTAACACGAGATTCAACATCAGGAATCTGTAATCTCAGCAAACTTCTCATTCATCTACTGATCCCAAAAAAGTTCAGAATTTACTTTAAAGGAAGAAATGTTATTACCGGTATTCAGATACACAACACTCCACTGTGCAGTCAGCAATATTTATAGAAATATGAATCATGAAAAAGTGACATAAAACAAATCATTTGGAAGCGATCAGTATTTCCTGGTTTTATACACAGCTGGGTACTCCACTGCAAAAAGAAAAAGTATGTACAGGAATCAACAGAGAGGCCTGTCCTGTAAAGGATATTTGCATTAGAAATGGT
Source organism: Phalacrocorax aristotelis (assembly GCF_949628215.1). Lineage (NCBI taxonomy): Eukaryota > Metazoa > Chordata > Aves > Suliformes > Phalacrocoracidae > Phalacrocorax > Phalacrocorax aristotelis. Next base: position 58,108,737 of record NC_134280.1, read on the forward strand.
AGTGGGAAAAACTTTACACTCCATCTCACTCCTGTGTAACTATCTTATTCTGCTAAGTTTATCAGCAAAGCTGCCATGAGCAGATGCTAACACTGTAATTAATTCTCAGAACCCTTTTGTTTTACTATAGGGAAAGAACTTGAAGTAGTTGGGTGAACTAAATTGAGTATCAAGTACATTCAGTTTGCTGATGGCAAATTGATTTTTTCACAGCAGGCTATCAGTAGAATTTCAGACAAGCATTTCATTAAGATACAGCATACACAGCTCCTTATAACTTTGAACTACCTTCAACACAACATTAGGATCAAAGAGCAACCAAGTCTTTAAGACTATTCTTGAAAGAAAAAATGGACACTTGACACCACGTTCTCCAGACAGAGTAAAATAAAAATCAAACTCAAAAAGCTTGCCTGTACAGCATTTAAGTTTACTGACAATATAACTGGCATGAACGGTTGCATGGCAATTTCTATATGAATTTCTCAGCATTTTCTTTAAAATGTTTTAAACACCTGGTGTCAGTTCTAGGTGAAAACCCACACAATCCCTGTTATTTTCTTCCAAATGGCTTGTCACAGCAGTGCTTCTCTGATGATTAGGCACAGAGGACAGATGGCTTAGCAGTACAACAGAACACAGAGAAATATTCTCCCTAGTGTCTGACAGGCAGGTAGGTCATTCCTCTGCAGCCTTCATGAAGTTTGTCATGAGGATGGCAGCAGTAATAGAGAAACACCAAAAAAAGATCTCTGAGCAATCTATTCCCTACTAATTCTCTCCAACTCATCCCACCAGAAGGTCTTCTACAGCCCATAACACCACCTGACTCAAAGCAGAAGACTGGAAGGAATCTCAGCAGGATAAATGAGAAGTGAGATTGAACTGGGGAATGCAGAAAAAACCTGATACTGAATTTATTACATTTAAGTAGAGGGTCAAACATATTAATTATTCAGTTGGGTTCGAATTTAGGTTCAGCAGTGACTAAAGTTTTTCCAGATTAACAAAACTTCAAAGTAACAAAACAGTTCATGCTGAATTCTAGTTCAAGGAAAGGAGAAAAAAGAAAAAAAAAAAAAAAAAAAAAAAAGAAGGTTCAAGCCAGTACTTCCTGTAGGTTCAGTTCAATTAGCTGTTCTTATACGAAAACCAGTGGAAAAAATGCTGCCTTGTTTACTGTTTTTCTTCTAACCTTTCAGATGGGGTTACTGGGCTTCTACTTAATGAGACTTTTTAGTTGAAAGCTCAGCCTTTAAATGCTTTCCAGCTTGCTGCCAGAAATGATTCTGAACTCTGTACAGCAACAGTAACTACCAATTTATCTTCCTCCTCTGTTCTCTCCTGTCAGATATTACTAGCCCTCTTGCCTTCTGTCCTACCCATCCCATGGAGTCTTATCTCACATGTGTCAAAACTTGCTTCTCTATTCCTGTCAAGCACTTCCTGTTCCCTCCGGCATTCCCACTCTGCTTTTCCTTCATCTCATGTAGTACTCAGCTGCATCCTCACAGGCTCCACTCTTTTCAGTGGTGCTTTTTTTCCAGCTCCTCCCTTAGCTATCTCTGAACCAGTTTTTCCCAGTGCTTCACTCCCTTCCATTCTTTCACCTTCCTGATAGTCTCCCCTTGTCTCTAGCAAACAAGACCTGAATCTCTCTAAAAGCATCCAAATTCCAAGCCCAGTGGGAGATATCAGAGGCACTGGTCATCCTTATTGTGCCAGTCTAAACTTGGACCTGCAAAGGTTTAGTAGACCCCCCAGTCTCGTGCCCAAACTAGTGACAGATAGTATATGTATTTAAAATGATCAGCTGGTAAAAAATATACTCACCAACCTGTAATGGTAGAAATTAATTCAGCTGTGAAATAAATATTTTGAAACAGTATTATAAGTAACACATAGTATTTAGTTTAAACTGTACAAATTAGGACAGAATGTCAGATTACAATTGAATCTTTGTAATGGCAGGAATTTTTAGTTTTTTTCACAGTTGACATTAAAAAAAATTGTTAACTAAGTGTTTTAGATGGCTTTTTTGTTTATTTAACTCAAGCCAATTATTCTATATACTTGAGTGTTTTTTAAAGATGCAGATTTGATGCATGAAATGTGTCAATACGGGGAAATTCATTATTTTTTCCATGTGAAGTAGTTCAGTGAAATATCTAACTCTATGTGAAAACTCAAAGAACAAATGCAACTAATAAATCACAACCAGATTTTCCTCAGTTCTGTTACACTTGCTTAAGATGATGAAACAAACCACGTTTTTTAATTGGTTGTTCCTTGTTGCTTTCTGTACAGTGCTGCTTTCCCTGTGAGATTTAAAATGATAAGTAACTGGAAATTAGGAAGAGAATTAGTCCATTATTCTGTAGCAATGACACAATGATTAATTATATTAGTTTACTGCCCCTTCTGCTTTAAAACCCTGCAGTCGTAAAATGAGTTTTGTTCAATATTCCAGAAGGGATATGAGAATTAAATTTATACAATTTAACAAATTCCTGCAGGAAAGCCATACTCATCTAAAACAGTAGATGGATGAAACCTCTAATTTACAATAATATGCAGATGGCATACCCCTTACTGAGCAATGTACAGATAAGGAAGCTTCCCAAATGAATCAGAAAAAAAGCCTGTGAAGGGACATGGGTGGAAATGGATCAGGCAAGTCTGAGCTTGTGTATCCTCCTGGAAAACACTCAGAAACTTTTTCCTGTAAGTCTATCTATACCTAATAATTATACTTTCTTTTACCTAGTTCTTTTTAAAGTACCTAATATTTTAAACACTCTAAGCATTTTCGAAGTGCTACTGAACATGAAATAAGTGAACAGCAGATGAAGGTTTAAAATCACTGCCATACCAACACAAATCCCCACATCTTCCATGTCTCAGGCAATACATATTTTAGGGAAAGTATCTTACTTTTGAGGAACAATGTTTCTGCCACACTTTCAATGTTGGAAAACACTCAAATGCAATCCTACCTTCTCATTGTATGCCTTTGCATTACATTGTTACAAAAAGAAAGATTTTGATTTATAATTAGCTGATTTTTTTTTCTCTCCAGAATTGTGAATAATATCAGACTTCTGGAAAATTAAATGCATATCTTAACCACAAAACAGCTATGGCAGCAGAAACAAGAATCTGCAACTAACTTTGTGCATTATCCCTGACAGGGACACTGTTTTCTGTTTTTAAAATACCAAAATAAACTGACCGCAAAGTATTGCTTTTGTGTTTAAATGAATAATACAAAACAAAACAAAGGTTCTATATAAAAAAATGCCAGGGCTTTATACAATCAGAGCCTACACAATTATGAAATTGTTTGACCAAAGGATTTGAATGTATCACAATATAATCAGGACATAATTACATTATTGGGAAACAGGAAAAAAGTAGCAGTAAAGTTGAAGGATGTATTTATAACTTGATTTGGTAAATTGGCATTTCATATCACTAATATGCTGTATTTCAGTGAAGTAACTCTTAGATGACCTTTTCTGTAATCCCTAGATAAACTGGATTATTATAGGCAAACAGAGAAAGTTAGCAAAACATGTTATGTAAGAATACTTTTAGTATCAAAATTAAACCCTGTACTTTATCACACATTCAGTTCATAATGAAAACACATACTGTTAAATATGAAAGAATACCAAAGATTTCAGCTGTTATTCCAGAAAAATGTAGAAAGTGAAAATTTACTCATTTTAAGATAAATTAACTTTGTATTTTTCAACTCAGTTAAATTGCATGAAACACATAAATTGCATTTGACACATAAATAAACTCAGAGCCATACAAAAACCCCACCGCCTCCTGCATGACAACGGGCGCTGCAAGCTGCACGTGCTCCCTCTGCGGGCACTGGGCACCAGGAGTCTGCAGAAGGGGCTGGCAGCAGCGAGGGGCCTGCTCACACAGGGAGGGAAGAAATGAAGGCGAGGGCCCTGCACACAGGCAGCAGAGCTGGAGGCCCAGGATTTTCTCCCTCTCAGGAGAAAAGAGCTGGAGACCCCACTACCTCCCTTGGATGGCACCCCGGCAGCCGTGGACCGACGTTCGGCTGCACAAGGGAGGTCTGGGCAACTCCACCAGCAGGCGAAGGGATGGAGGTCACTACCACCAGGGCATTGAGCTTTCACACTTATGCTCTGCTGCCCGTGTGGCTCTGCACGCACCTGCAGCAGGTGAGCATGTGCGAGGGCACACACTGTCTTTAAAGTCAGACCCTAAGCTCTGGCTCAGCAACTCCACGCCCAACAGCTGAGAAGCCGCCTTACCAAACCTGCTCCCACCACACACCCCGCACCACCCTGGGGGACCCTCTGCGCCCCAGGCTTCTGTCAGAGCGGCAGTGGCACCCATGTGCGCTGGGTGCATGTGCTGATCTGGGTGGGCCCAGTAATTGCTCAACAATTAGCACAAGCACTGTGTTCTGTTCACTGAAATTGCTACGGCAAGTGTGGCTGTCAGACCCACGTCCAGTGACCCGCATCCACCTTGGCCCTCCACACATGCCACAGCTTGTGGTGCCCTTAATTGTGGGGATTTTTAATTTAACTTGTGCTTAAGTCTGCTTTTTCAGGTTTCTTTAAACCTATGGAGTGGCTGCTTGCCCCTCCCCAATACTCAAATTCAGACCACTCCCCTGAAGGCTCCCACACAGAGGTTTGCTGCTGCCTGGCTACACCTCATCACCCAGACCAGGCAGTAGCTGAACCGCGGCTCTCCCAGCTTCCAGCCTAGTGCTGGGCTGGTGCCGCCTGCCTCTCGGATGTGCTATGAACAGGTACGCTTACCTGCTCCGACCCACCAGTGTGTTCCATTTATCACTGTAGTTTTGGGTTGTTCTGTGGTAATCACGGGCTACATCCTGCAGGTGAATCCAGGCCCAGTGCTGTGTATTCATAAATTCTGGTTTGTTCATAAAATTCTATGGGAGAAGTTGAACAGCATCAGGTTAACTCAGACCCAGATAGTTTATCTTAGAAAAAAAACAATATTCTTAAATATTGGTATTTCTAATATATGTTTAGAACAACACATGTAACCGACCTTCAATTAGTTATACTTTTTTCCCCAAAGTTACTCACCATTGGAGAGACAATAAAGCCAGTGGGTGCACAACATCAAAGCAATGCTTACGCCTGCCGTCAGCTCTCGGCCCAAGAGACAGCACCTTTAGGGATTAGAGCATTAAAAGCTCTGTTCAAGCAGTAACTATACATTTTCTTTTCTGAATTTTCCAGTTCTGATGCCAAAAATATTGTCATTTCACTTTCAGAGATACAAACATCTGAAGTACCTGATTGAAAGGTTTTTGATTTTCCAGTAAAAAACAAAGCAAAAAGTTTCTATTTTAAAATGTGCTTTTATTCTGCTCATTATATGTTATAAAATACAAATCTGAAGTTGCTGCAGTCTCCCTCAGGGTACCTGAGGTACAGGGTACTCAGTCCCAGCTCATGCTGAGTGGAAGGGGGTCACCTCAGTAACCTCTCCTGTTGTGGTACTTGAGGAGGATCCACCAGGGGGGTGTCATGCACCCCTGCTCGGTTTCAGAGGGCAGGCAAACAAACACAGTACTACAAGGCTGCTGGAGGAAACAACAACTGAAAAAAAAGAAAATAATTCCTGCGTCGCTAAGCAGTGCGTGACAATGGTTTTGGGGAGGTTCTCTCGGCACGGGCAGTACGCTGTTTTAAACCTTGAATGTCTTAGTGGAAAAAAACAAAGGGGCAAGGCAAAGAGAATGTTGAATAGCTACAGCAAAAAAGGAAAACCACTATATTAACTTATTGGACTGTATAATTAACTTATTGGACTATTGGACTGTATAATCTTAAAAGGTATCTGAATGCAAGCCAGACCTACTGGAATCAATGAGGAACTTTGAGATGCCTTTTTTCCTGCCTTGCCCGGACTTCTGATACATTTCAAGAGTCTGGCATCTCCTACCAAAACCAGCATTGACTGCCCCGATTTACTTCAGTAAGAATTGGTCCTAAAGATGAGAAATTTAAAAAGCCAGGCTTAAAAACATTCTCCACAACTTTTGCTGTCACCATATTAAACAGGCCTTTGAAACCAATATTATTCAAATAGGCCACATCACCAGAGTTCAATGTTAGACCTCAGATATCTGCCCATTTAGTAACTGAGTTTGAAAGGGCTAAGGTAATAGATTAATCAGTTACTCCAGGTATATTACTATGCATTCCTTATACACCAGTGTAGCTGTCATTATTTTTTCCTGAAGAAAGCTTATTAATTTCCTAGAGATAAAGACATGGGTATGTATTTGTCAGCTCTGGCATAAGCTGAAAGCAAGTGAAATTGGCTACTGTCACAATTTAGGAACAAACTGTGTTTCTCCTGCTTTGGGTACAATTTCATGGCATTCCCACTAAAATCTGAGCACTTGTGCTGTCCTTTCTTTAGGGATGTTGAATTTTTCCTTGCACGGAGTGAGCCTCAGGGTGGAGTCACCAGCTACAATCTTGCTGTAACTTGGGCACAGCACCTCCGGTTCTGTTTCTATTGACACTACTAGCTGTGACCAGGAGTACTGATGCTGAGAGTGCTTTCTCAAAGGCTTATTTAATAAAAAACAAGGCCTTCCAGGCAAAAAAGGCATCTTTAAAAAAACCCCTAATGGATTATAAGTGTATTTAAATTCCTCAGTATTTGCTATCCTTAAGAGTTTAGGAAAATCCCTTTTAGTTAAGCCATCTCTCTCTGTCTCGTCCTTTCAAGCATCCTTTCCAGATGACTTCAGTTTCAGTCTGAGAAAAAAATACATCAGAGCAAGCTGAGCCCGAGGCGACAGTGAGTGACTTAGGTACATCTGAGAAAGGCCACTTCCAGTAGAAGAGGTCATACGCAACATGTCAGCTACAGAAGAAAAATTGCTTGTTCGACCACTGTGGCTTGTGAATCAAGAGCAGCTCTGACTCCTCTAAGATACCTACATTGCAGATTGATGTTCCGATCCACAGTTGCCAAACAAGTACATTATTTCTGGCATGTCCACCCACCCCCAGGAAAGCCAGAAGAGCCAGCTCACACAGCCACCCAACGGTCACCTCGGGTAAGGGCGAGGGGTCTTCATACAGGCTGGGTGATAACAAAAACACATAATCTAATCTAATGCAGGGCTGTTTTCAGGGGGTTTTGCCCCATTATCCACAGCCAGCTGTCTGACTGGCTAACTGCCTTTTTGTGTCAATTAGAGCAGGACTGCTCTTCTGAAGTAATTGCACATATACACTGTGATTGTGCAGAGTCTTCTTATAATCAGAAGTAATCCCTCTATTCAGATCTAAGAGGTTTTAATATAACCATTTCCAGGCCTTCTGGTGGTTGCTCCCAGCCTGCCAGTGCTGTGATTTACCTTCATTGTGTCTGGGTTGAGCTGACCTGGCTTGTTCACAGTCTCATAGAGGTCCATCATTTGTTTATCCCATTGGTCACCTATACAGAGGAGACATGCTGAATCGTCTCTGTGTTCCTTCCACTAAAAGGTTCAAGTTGAAATTGTCCATGTACATTGCCAGGAAACTCAAGGCCAACAAAACTAAATAGTCCTGCCAAATAAAGGGCATCAGTTAATAAAAGAATAAGCATTCAGTGTTACGACAATACGACAGCAATAGTGAGGCTAAAAGACAAAACAGATCAAAGCCTCACACAGAAAACGACACTTTCTCATGCTACATTTCATTTTTTAGTTCAAAATGTTAAGTACAAGTTAAGAGCAACATATGAAGAAAGGAACCACTGTGAAAGCTGCTGTGCTCTTCTCAGTCAGTACAAGACAATCTTGACCTTCGTGCAATAACATTAAGCCAAAGTTCTTGAAAGAAGGCATTGTTTCAAAAGCCATCCATTTTTTCAAGGGTGAGAAATGCCTGTTAAGGACTGGGTTGGAACCCCTGAGGTCACATTACATTTGACATGTGACATCTAAACTTCTTTATCTGAAAGCGGAATTTTGGAAAGCTCTCATTCCTCTGTGCCACTTAGCTGTGCTTTGAGCAGAATCCAGCATAAGTGTGCACTAACAGAAAGTCCATGGGAAAGCTTTAGATATGGCTTTACATATCTTTGCTATTTATCTAAATAGTTATCTTGTGATGTGTGAGTATACCTGCTTCTCTCCTTAGGGCCTGCAGAAAGTTATTTTTGTCTGAGATAGGTATGGCATTAAATACGTGTAGATGAAGGACCACCAGCACCCCACCATCAATAACAACACCAGAGGAAACAGTTACCAGAGATTTAAAATGATGTCATTTAGCAAACAATAACATGATTCTAGTAAGAGCCCATATAGAGATGCACAGAATTTTTTACCTCCTTCATAGCACAGAGCATAACAAGCTAATCAAGTGCCAGTATCTTTAACTAATTGCCATGACAGTGACAATGTGACATTAAGAGCTGCAGTGTTACTGACAATGAGTGAAATTCGGGAAGCATTATTTGCACAGAGACACACAGCAGCAAATGCCTATCTATAGATAGGCAATAGACAACCTGACTTCTGCCTATAGACAACCTGACTTCTCAAATCTTGTAAAGTGCTCCACTTGTATTAATTTCTCAGTGCAGGTTAATTCAGGAGGAAAAAAAAAAATGTCATAGCAAAGAGCAAATATTAGCAGCACAAGAAAATGGCAAAATCTTGGCCTGCACCTTCGACATCAATTTTACCCTCTCTTCAGTGACCGGGATCCTTTAGCTCCATCTACTGGCACCGTGTCCCCTGCAGCAGCCTGCGGAGTGCTGCCAGCCGGGAGGCGACGCTCACCTGAGCGCACGGCACAGCCGACAGCCGACAGCCGCAGGTGGAATTGCAAGCTTAACGTCGTCCTCTCCGGGAAGCTGCTGCTGCAAATTCAGATGATTCCCTACAAAGTGAGAACAGCGCCTGGACACGACGTTCAACCCTCCGACAGCTGGAGTGTCTGGTCAGCCAATCTCATCGGTCTGTGCAATGAGAAAGGCGCACGTAGGTACATGACACGTGGAAGATTTGTTCACGGATCCACACAGGTACCTACAGGAGAGAGAGAACACATCTTCAGTTGGCTGGGGAAAGTCTCACATACCTTTAAATGAGCTCAAAAAAAAAAATATCACTATCACTGAGACTCCACAGTAACTTCCATGTCATATGGTACATGAGGACATTTCAAAAGGCATAAGGAGCTTAGGTGTAGGTAACTTGGTTGCACCCAGATTGTCAAATCCTTGCAGGAGTCCTGTTTAAAAAGTGTGCAATATCAAATATTCTAATGGCCCTAAAATGTTTACCAATAAGTGGTAAAAACCCCACAAGCAGACAAGTCCTCTTAGTCCAATTTTTTTCTTTTTCTCACACACACACCCCACACACACATCCCGATAGCATGTCAAATCAGTTCCATTTTTGGCTATAAAAATGTATCAGTCTCAGAGCCAGGGCATCAGTCCTGCCACAGTGGAAACTGGCCTTTCACAGCCTTCCACTGTGTTCACCAATTTACCCCAAGTGACAATCTGGTCAAACAATCACAAAACAGCCAGGCCATAACAGTAAGGCTTGTTTGTGTATCTTCTCAATGACAATTCAGTTTACAGCTATTTACAAAGCTTTTTTTATATCCAACAGCTTTGATGCAACTGTATGCATTTTTTAGAAATAGTATGTGTTTGCTTATCGTTAATATCTATTCATATGGCCACAGCTTCATTGGAAATGTGGCTGTTCTGTCTTTTCCATAATCGGTGCATAAGGGTAAGAGAGACTTTTGGAAAACAGTGCTGTTTTGGCACTATCCATATACAAATAAAGCTCATTTGACAAATGCTTTCAGCTTCGTTTTCTCATATATTTGAATTTAAGCACTATCTTTTTCTAGGAAGAAAATTAAGGGGGAAATTAATTTCACTCTTTCCACATAATACCAGATTGAGAACGAGCTATCAAGAGACGTATAAGCGCTGCTTTCTATTGGATACTTAAGGGAAACAGATGGGTGTAATTATGGTTTTATGGAGGTTTTACCTAAAATGCTTATACTCAGCTGCCACATCACAGTTTGAGTCTTGGTTATAAATACATATATTAATCTTTGTAAAGGTCTGTACAGGTTTTAAGCTAAAGGGGAACAAACAGCTTCGCAGATACTTCACAGGGAGAGGAACCACATTAAAACCAGCCGGCACGACGGTACTGGAACCTCCAGGACCTCAAGGAGGAGCGTGCTCTTTGCTTAAAACAACTGACATCATGCAGCAAATCAGCAGAGGGAGCCAACTGCCTTGTTTTAGAAGTACCAACTCTGCTTGCTACCCTACAGACAGCCTAGCAGCCTGCGTGCCAAATCTTTCCATTACCGTAACACAGGGTGGTGAGTCTCCCATTACCGGCGACGAGTAAATTGCCTCGCTGCGTCATTTGGTCTAAAGGGAATATTGGGAAAACCTGAGCTTTGCTGCATCATTAAAGTTTACCGACCCACTGAGGCTGTGCCGCCACCTCTTGAAGTGACCAGGACATAAATGTTTTTGAGGAACCTGAGCAAACCACCCATTTTGTTGCAAAAACTAACTGAGGGAGAAATGAAGTTACCTTTGTCTCCTCCCACTCCGTTACAACTGCATAAACATTTTATCTTTTCGTACGATCTGCAGAAGCAGTTTTACTCAAATCAGTGGGCACAGTTATACATAGAACTTAACTTCTCTGACAAAACCAGCAGTAACAACACTGCAATGCCACCCCCATAGTATTGCCCTTTTGTGTTTACTCACCCTTAACGCCTTTAATGGAATTCTCCTTTTGTTCCCATACGATGAGACAGTATAAAATAAAGGAGAAAGCAAATAGTTATCATGATGCATTTTAAAATCTGAGCTGCAGTTTTGACAGGTAAAGTAATATGAACACCAAAAAAAAAGCCATGTGATTTTGGATCTCTAGTTCCAAAACCCTTTTTCCACCCCCAGGAATTACAAGAAAACGTGTGCAAAGTTAAAAGACACAGTGCTCCTGCCCCCAGCTCAGAGAGCCTTTTCCTCACGAGATCTGTTCCTCTTTGTTTCTCATCCTTCATAATGGTGAGTTTGAAGGCTAAACTATCTCTGAGTGGCCTCAGCTAAATCAATCAGTCTTCAACACATTTACACAAGTAATCTTGGGGGAAAAATGATTAGCTAATCATTTAATTACAAACTGCTGAATTAATAATGCAGGAGAACTTAACTCAAAATGAGAAGGGTGTTATAGGACTGACAGCTGGGAAGAGGTGAGGCAACCAATGTAAATTTATTTGTAAAGCGAACATGTATTATTTGTAAGCAGTAAAATCCAATAATGCAGAATCAGACTAATTTTGCATGCTTCTTTAGCCAGAGGAGTAGAAGGCTGACTTCTCTGGCTATAAATATACTCAGATATTTACAGTATTTCCTAATTAGGAGCAGTGGAATGAAGGAAATTATATATTCTCCTTCCACTAAATATCTTTCTGCTATATGAGTCATCTAGATAGCAGATGAATGGTGTGCTGGAGCGACACTTTTCCCAGCTCAGGGGTTGAACATCTCCAGGGTGCTCCCACCTGTCCAGCATGTGTCCACAGCAGGCTGCCTCTCCGCGGGGATTACAGGCCCCGTGGCACAGGGCTCAGCCTGGCTTGATGCAACACAGCACAGCATAGCAGGGCGCTAGCAGTCTGGGAGGGGCTTTGAACACGATGCAAGAGCTATGATCAAGCAGTGAGACTGTCACCTCAAAAGATCATTGCTGTGATTTCCTTGTCCAGCAGACTCATGCCAATCAATAATGCTAGCACGGCAGAGGTTTTTGCAGTATTTTAAAGATCAAAAATAAAGAGGAAGGCTTTCATTTTTCTCAAATGGTATGGAATATTAATTGCTTCTGGGGAGCCTTTATGAGGTTCATTCACTGGAGAAAACCCGTTCTGCTTGTAATATCCCTGAGTTAACCTCAGTCAGCCAGATATTACTGTTATAGTATCCACGTTGCCCAGGCCACTGTGACTGCTCCCATGCCGTAAGGCAGTGGTGGTTTGCAGCAGCAGATTGAGCATTGCCCCACTCCCCTTCACTGGATAAAACTTCCCTGTAGGTGTGAAAATGTTTGTGTGATTCTCAGCACCACTCCAGGGCTGGAGATGCTAACCCCAGGCACCATTTGCAGCACGGTGCCAGAGCCAAATCCCCTCCTCCCTAATGAACAGTTTTAGCCAGGCATCCCAAACCTGAAATGTCTCACAATACTTTCATTTAATGCTAGATGATAATCCTGCAACCAGGTCCGAGGGCTATATTCAATTTCCATCTCTGCTGCTCACTTGTTCCATTAGCTTATCATGCTGTTTTTCATAGTTATAAATGGGAAATATTTATAATAATAAAACACAACCATGGATGAGAGACAGTTTACCAATGTTTTTAAAGCCCTCAGAGACCACAGGGAAAAAGAAACAGAGGAGTGTCCAGTGTTTGCTTAAAGCACCACATTTTCTAGTGTTATTTCTCATAAGCTGAAGCCCACCTGAATGTGTTAATATACTGCACCGCAGATGCCGGGGGTATTTAGTTATGTGTAAGATACAGCACAGAGTTTGGGTAGGATGTAAGGATGAATGTTGAATTGATTTTCACTTAATCTAAGCCATATATTGTTTCTTTATTTATACTGTAAATAAAATATCCTCTAAGCATTTTGTTTAATATCTGTGACTTACACAATACTTTTGCACAGTCTGCTGGTTATTCTATTAATATTTTCATTATTAGAGATTAAGGGTGTCTTCCGTTTGCTGTTTGGCTGCAGGACAGAACTACTTACCTTGGCCCAGTGATCTGTAAATTCAGAAGTGCACTATACACCACAGACTAAGCAATTCTGTATCGACATGTGCATAAACTGTTTCCTTGACTTAAATTTGTGTCTGTTTTAATGCTGTTGCAAGAAATATTAGACGTGTAGTAAATAGCAAAATGCTATTATTTATTAAATGAATACAGACTTATAAATTACCATACGATCCAGAAACGACTACATAAAACATCCCATCTCCAATACCCTAACTTTCCTACTACAACACAATTTTATCTGTTTTACTTTCAGTGCCTGAAGATAGCACGGTTCTACTGGTTTTTCATGATCACTCTATGCTGACATTTGCTGAGCCCCATATAAAACCAGATTAATTCAACATTTGAAACACTATTAGGGTGCTGTGTTTGTTCATTCAGCCAGGAGAGAAGTTCAGCCCAGTGTAGGCAGTCAGCACAAGACTTGGCAACCAGCTAAGTCTATAACATCTATCCACAGGAGCAAATCTTACCATTTCAGAGGTACAACCCAAACATTCGCTCCAATCTGAATACTTTACAATGTTTTAACTGTAAATTTCCCATAAGGCATCTCATGACTTCTCTGTTTGTCCCATACCTGCATGACATCAAGAAACTCAAGGAAGTCTACTGTAAAATGAAATAGCACCAACACATTTTCCTAGAGGAGGATCATCATGGAATATTGAGCAAGTACGGAATTTATGAGAGATGTAAGAACTGTTCCTGCTTTTACTAAATTCATCAGAAAAGTATTTAAGTATGTTTCTTTTCCTGCCCAAATGTCAGTGTATAAAAATACATTTTTTTCCCCCCATCTAAAGTGAACTCATGACTGTTAATGAGAAACATTGTCAAAAAATCATTCTAGTGTGGCAAGCAATCACGTACATCGGGTAAGGGAGAAATGTTGGAAAAAAGGACAGATATATCATCTCAGCACAGACCATCTAGGAACATACCATCTATATTATGCCTAAAGTAACTGACACCTCTATCATCTGTACGGGAAACCTGGATCCCCTCACTGACTTTCACAACAAATTTAATAAGCATTGCCTCAGTATCAGACTGCCTCTGGAACACTTCCGTACTGACATAATTGTCCTAGGCGCTACAATCAAAATCAAGAATAGTAACTTATAAACTAACATCCACAGCACAACCATAAATCATGTTGCTACTTCCATTAAACTGGTAACCATCTCAAACACTCTCCAAAAGCAGTAAAATACTCCCTGACCTTCAGACACTACCCTATTTGTTCTGGGAAAAACACTTGCATGTCTTATCTCCTTAACCTAAAAATGACTTTTCTACAGCAAAAATATACTGTGAGATAGAGTTTACAGGGAATCTGTTACAAATTACATCCTATGCAGGAAGAACTTATCTGAAAAGTATCTTTCAAGAACCTCTTTTCAGACACTTGGAAAGAAAATGGAGCAAGCGGAGCTAGAAATTTGACCACAGATTTGAACGTTGCAATTTCTCATCTCCACAGTAAGTATTCCCATCACAGTAAACACTTGTCACAACAAAGCCATCCAAATACCGTGTTCCTACTGTTGCATACCCTAATATAAGCTTCTACGGAAGTCTACTTAGTAGATTAAATGCTACTAATCTACAGAATGATCTCATGAAAACACACATTAACTACACAATAAAATGGACTTTCATAAACATTTACTAAAGGATAAAAACAGACAGTGGGTTAACATTTCTCAAAGAACAGTCACTCCATGTGTCTCTTCTTGCTCCTGATCTACAAAGACAGCTTCAAAAGATGTGCATCCTCCTTAGCCCACGACTGCTGCTTGTCTTTATTTTCCCTCAGATTATCTCGTTCATATCTAACTCACGTCAGAGAAACTCAGCTAGTATTTATCTTTTAAGTCTATTGCCTGTATTTCACACTTGAAGGCATTTCATGCCCAGAAGTTTTTCTACATTTTCCTCTATAAAGAGGAAATTAAATTAATTAATTACATTAAACAATTAAAAAGTTACCTCTACCTACAAATTCTCTCTTAATTATGTCTGAAGAGCAGCACAGCTGTAACCCTGAAAGTCAGATTCTTTCCCCCTCAAGCCAGTAGGCCTCCAGGTCAGAAGGTTACTGCTGATAGTTTTATCCTCCCATAAACCAAACCGAGAGGAACCAATAACGACAGAAAAACACTTGCAGTGTCCGCTTGACTTTTTGCCAGTAGAGTATTCTTGTTCTATTTTTTGCAAATTATTCCATAATTCTTCATTTTCTAGCACTTTCAATTTTAGAATACCTCTTCTGATTCCTTCTGAGTACACTACAATAGTTTTTTCACCTTACTAGTAAGTGGTATGTTCCTTGGCACTTTAATGTATACATACAGTTAAACTGCAAACATTTTTGTTACTTTATCATGGCATGTTTGGTTCTCACTAACTTACACTAACTGAAAAACAAAAAGGCAAAATATCATCTTGGTATTGAAAATTCCAGCACAAATAGAAAGCTGATCTCCTGTGTTTGCATAGCTGCTTTTGTAACCATTCTGCTTTGCCATCAGTAGTTATCAACAACTTAATAGCTAATAAGTGTTAAATGATGTTATATAATCCATATATTAATTGAAAGCAGATGTACTCAAGAGCAAAAATTTCAGATTGATGTGCAAAAATACTTTTCACATATTTTATTGTTCAGCAAAGCACATTACACATATGAACATGCAGTCATTTGATAATCTGAATTGCTAAACACCTGCTTGTATTAACTGCAACACCATTCTGCTGTGATGATACTGGAAGTAGTACATCTTTGAAATAGGCTGTAGGGGAATGAAAGTCAAATTTGTGGCTGTCATTTCTTCTTCAACAGACCTATTACTGAGTGTAATTAATCTCTTTTCCAACTGCTTAAGCACAAAGAGGATTTTCCCATTCTACATGTAACCCATTACTAAAAACAAAAGGAAAAATCCTGCCCTTGGTTGCATTTGCAGGAACCTAGTGCATTCGCCGAGGTTTCTGCTATACTTACTTCCAGAGGAAAACTTCAGGGGTTCCTCCTTACTTCCTTTCCTATTCCTACATCTTCTGCATTGTGAAACACGCTGTGTGATAGAAGAAAAAGTAACTACATAACCATCACTTCTCTTTTGAGCCACGTGGACTGTTAGATTTTAGAAGAGGGACCCTTCCTTTCATACCTGTCAGTGCCATTACCAGCGTCCAGTTGGACTTCAACAGAGTAAACCCCCAAGAATTTATGGGCCCTGGTGGTATGGTGTTCAGCAGCAGGAACATCACAAGCCAGCAATTTTAAGGCAACATCCAAGATGGATAATGTTGTTCTTACACTATGCAATGTATTGTGAAGTTGCTGACCCACAGATTTGTGTTTGAAAGTATGTGACAGCATACGTATGAGTTCAGGTTTTGTTCTGTTTATCAACATGACATGAATTTTATTAGTTTTGGTTTTTTTAACTGTTGCTATGTCTCAGAGAAGTAATCAAAAACAAAGTTAGCCTTAAGAGGGCTCAAGCTATAGAGTCCTGCCAGCACACATCCAAAGGGTACGCTTTTATTTTTAATAAAGGTGTAATATATCCTGGATAAATTTTATTAAAACAGGTGTTCTCCAAAACTAATGGTACAGTTAACAAACTTACAGCCTTTAAGAAATAGAAGCAGGCTCTTGTTGACTCTGCTCTTCCAGGAAAAGAGAAAGTCATCAATAGTCTCTCCCATTTCTACCTTTGCCCCTAGATGAAGGCTATACAGCATATCATTTTTTTGTGCTATTAACGGTAAAAGATAGGTCTTTGGTGGAGGAATTAATTACCAACTGAGAAAAGGTGATACCGGTAGCACAGTTACCGTTGATTAATTTAGTTACAAACCTGCACTCATTTCCCTCTGCCAAGAACCTTACTGTTTTGACAAAAGGAGTATGACAGAAAGCAAATGCATAGAAATTCACATATAGAAAATGTAAAGGCTGTCCCTTCATCTCACAGTTTTCCAGTCAGCTTGTAATATCCAGATTTTCGTTTCTTCAAATAAAAGAAAACATTAGTTCGCTACAAAGTTAATGGCAAACAGTAACTCACATAGACAGTGCAATATAACATTCACATCTTATTATTTCATAGATAAACTTTTACTTTAAAGTGTTATCTAAAATAACATACATGGTTACCAGACCAAATAGCCCATATAAACTATACTGAAAATATCATCTTTATTTACAGGAACCTAATTAAAATTAACCATGTTTGAGATCCGCAGCAACCCCTCTCTACCAGAGCCATACCACGGCCCAGCTTTACACTGCTGGGCAGAGCTCTAAGGAGGAATATGCCCCTCACACACATGAAGAAAGCATTGGTCATGCAAAATTCTGGCTCATCTGCTTCTGGAAGAGGTGGGAAGCAGCTTGCAAACCACTGCTCTCTGATCAGGTGTCATGTCTTCTTACCTATCCCACCTTTCAGGCTTTAAAATTACATGCTACCCTTTGTTCAGGTGAAGTCTAAAATTGGTCTTCTGGCCCTTGGTGGTATTCTGCCAATACATTGTGAATTTTAAAAAAAAAAAAAAGCTTAGACATTCTTTCTTTCTGTTTGAGCTTCTACATATACACATTATTATCATCTTCTAGCACTGTTGGTAATCACAACTACAAGAAATAAGCAGAGAGAAAAACAGGAATAAACGACATTATTTTATAGGCACTTCTATAACCATGTAATTTGCTTTATAGCTAATTTACTGAATTCCAATATCTGTTTTAAAGAAAAACAACTGGCTTGGGTTGTATTAAAAAGCTACCTTTGAGACCCAAGAAATGCCACGCTGCTTTACCAAGCATGAATTACATACTGGCAGAATCATTCCTTGCAAAGAGAAAGAGCTCACACAGAGCCCTAGAATTAGCATTATTAGCACTTGTTTTTTCATGATTTAATGAAAATGCTCTGCTTCAAAAGAAACAGCTAATCAGATAATCACGTTAGACTGTATCTCATAGGCCTTGAGGAGTCAAGCTCTCAGAAAATCATTGAATAAGACAACTGGATTACAGCTTTTATGACTACGCATTGTATTTATCACAAAGCATGGCCAACATTCACACTGAGATTGCAAGATTATTACATGGTTACCTGTGTTCTATAAAATAGAGTTGTCATGTTGAACAGATTATAAAATGGTACTGCAGTATTAGATAGTATTAGCATGTTACTTTTATTATTAATCATCATTACCTAATCACCAAAACATTAGTACTTCAGTGTAAACACTGCAAAACATATACATGATTTAACATATTGACTATTGACAGCTTCAAACACTTTGGATCTGTTATCTATCCACAAGATCTAGAAATAAGGCATATGGTCAGCAGATTAGGAGAGTTTAAA
Source organism: Phalacrocorax aristotelis (assembly GCF_949628215.1). NCBI lineage: Eukaryota > Metazoa > Chordata > Aves > Suliformes > Phalacrocoracidae > Phalacrocorax > Phalacrocorax aristotelis. The sequence goes on from NC_134280.1 coordinate 58,127,048, forward strand.
TAAACAGCCCAAGTGCTTTGCTTTCCTCCCACACACCTTAACTCTGTCAGTTATGCTGCTGGATTCCTCATAGCAAATCTCATATCTTGAGGAGGTCATACCTGAGGAAGGCTGTTAGCTGGCTGAAACATCTTTCTTTTATTTTTTTTTTCACTTTCCTGTGTACAAAGGAAACAAACAGTGAATAGCTAGAGGGCTTAGTCTTTTTAGAAATCTTGACAAATTTTTCTGCTAGGAATCTTAACTGTGTGGCCTGAAAGACTTCATTTGTTCATGCCCACACATTTATAGACAACTGACACTTTATTCCACTCAGAGGATCTTCACATAAAATTGTAGAACTGATCACATCTCTGTGATAGAAGCTTGACAGTTTTCCCACACAGCCCTGTCAAAACTTCCCATCAGTAGCTGTAAACAGAATTAACAGGGTGGCCACTTAGCAACCAAATGCTTTTGCTTTTGCAATCTTACAGCATGGCGCCGTCTCCTTTTAGGCTGAATGCACTCCTGTTCATATGATGGCCACTGAAAATCTTGGGGTGGCATTTTGCCATTCTGACTTTCTACTTCTTCAGAATCGGAGTCATCTTGTTGCATTGAAGGAAAATGCCTATCTGGATAAATTTCCTTCAGTTTGCCCTCAAAGAATACATCTAGGCATCGTCCAGCCTCAGCAACCTCTGAATCTGGCTGTAAGAGAATGAATAACCATTCAGTGTTACCACACACAGAAATCATCAAGGATCAAACCCAAACAACTACCCTACCCTAATGTCTTGCTTTGGTTCTGTCTGCTACATCTCCATTAGTCTCCTGTCCACTTCTCTACAGCCCATTAGTCCCTCCGCATTTACAATATAAGTAAAAAACACATGCTGCTATTAACGAACATGTTTCTGCACCTCTAAGAAAAAGAGATGTGCAGTGAACTAGAAAGAATAGCAGTCATCTTTGCTAAGGATTTCTATGCACCTGCATTTTCCCTAGCTATTTTGCTGGCTCTGACCGGCTTCTCACAGCAAACTCAAAATTATTCCAAGCAGTTGTCCACTTAGGTGTCCCTCAGGTTCTCAGATCCATATATACCTCCTTTTCTGTCTTTAAAAAAAGAAATAGTTTCCAAAAAAAAAAAACTGATTAACATTTCTGTTTATCCCAATGGCATATCTGATGTCAGTGGAAGCATGAGTTACACCAGTGTGACAGAGCAATCCTCTGGTTTCTACCCCCCCATCAATGCATATTAGAAACCTACATAATTGAACTTTGCACAGTTCCAAAACATGAGACGCACGTCAGTCACAAGTTCCTCAGGTGCAGAATAGTGAGACTTGTCCTTTTTTTGCAGCTTTTTTCGTATGATTGACAAATCCATTGGCTTTTTGATAATCTGATAATAATGCCGAGCCTGCAATAAGAATGAAACACAGATATGTAACCTTTTTAATTAAAACATTTCCTCTACAGTGACTTCTACCCAATTTTGGGCAGAAGTCACTGCAGAGGATTCCTTGCACCAAGGAAGAGTGCTCTAGTCTTTTGGTCCCTACACTTGCACATCATCGTCCTGGGTGCTTTTTGGTTGATTAAAAGCATATTTGCTTGGAAGACTGATCTTGGAAATAGCACACTTCAGTGACTACTCTGCTATTTGCACTTTCTAAAGTTTATCCCCAGATATAAATGTCATCTTTTAACCATAATCAATAATCTATGTAACATTGAATATTAGCTAACATTTCCCCCAAGCAGTTATAAAAATAATGTGCTGAGATACTGGCAGCTGATTCTGTGGGAAGCAGTCTGTCAAGTGAGACTAAAAATATGCTACTATGCACTCTTTTTAAAGTTCAACAGCAGTCTTTTTCAATGGGCACCAGCTACCAGGATAGCCCACTCCTTAAATCTTTCTGGGTCAAAACCTACTTGTGAGGTCACATGTTCCATAAGTTCATTGCAAGCTTTCTTAGGTGGGATGTTTTTTTTTATATTTTTATTTGGACTATTCCTTCACATAAAAACTTTTTCCCCGCCTCTCATTTTCCTCCTCCAACTTGTTTCACGTTGTATTCTATTGTTACAACAGCATGAATCTACATCTTCCTTAAAACAGCCGGTTAATTTTGCAAATGTTGAGTACATGGATGAAACAGCAGTCTCTACATCTTCCCATGAATGCGGTTACACTACCAGCTTTGTGAAAAACACCAGAAAAGAGGGGGTCCGGGTTATTTCTAAAGCAGATCTCTTTTATGGCAGTGCGGCATTCTCCATCTACGCAGCAAGTCAACTTTCTTAATCAGTGGAACCCCTCATATACCCTTAGTATCCGACCAACACCTTAAATTGGCACCCAAACCTGGCCTGAGAACATTGGCCAGCATTTACCTGCCTCCAAACTGGCACCTTCAAAGCACTTGCAGGAGGGAAACGTCTACCCTTCCCTAGAAGCAATACTGTTCAGAAAAAAACCTAATGAATATCTTTCAAGATATGTCAAGAAGACAAAGGAGAAACTTGTCAGGTGTGCCAGAGTATTCTTTGGCGTCCCTCTGATCTGTGCATGTGCAGTACTTACCAGGGGGCTGACAGGTTCATGAAATGGGAGGCTCATACTACTGCAGAACAGGGAAAGCAGCAGCTTTTCACACTTCTGTAGAAGCCAAATTTGAAATACATTTAAATTCAAAACAGGTGAGCTTCATTCTGGCCCTTACTTAATCAATCATACTAACACTAAGAGAAGTTTTCATGTAGTCTGTGCATTTCTCATGCAAAATGGCACACTTCACTCGAACCTGGGGGACATTTTGCCTCATAGCATTTTTATTGTTTTGAAAGTGACAATAGTCAAGAAATGCAAGAAAAAAGATCTTATGTAAAAATGTTTGTGTATGCATGTGCATTTCCAGCAGCAACAGCGTGGAAACAGTTAAATGGAAAATGTTTCACACTCTTCATATCCATTCATACAAATGGACGTAAGTTATGTAGTTGATAGTACTGCATGAAAACAGATCCATTTAATCATTGTTAGCTTGTAAAATACTTATACTAGTCTTTGTTTTTTTCACTGATGCAAAAAAAAAAAGCATTACAAAAACATTGTAAGCTATGTTTGCTCACAAGCAATGGAATTTCTAATCAACTCCATTTTCTAAATAGATCCTCACTAATCAAGACCCAGATCCTAAATATTTCTGGCCAATTGTGCCCAATCCAATAGAAACAGGGATCACACCAACGTCCAGAAGTTATGTCCAGCTCTGTATGGACAGAGTAGCTCAGGTCTGGAAACAGCATGAATTAATTTTAGTGCTGCAGCTATGCTCACAGGCCTTGCCACAGCGCCCCAGTGCTCTGAGAACTGTTGCTGCTGTTTTTATGTATGGTGCACAAACTAGACCAGTGCCTTGTTCTAGACTTCATTTGTGCAGGGCCAGCTCAGCATCTGCACTCAGCTATGCAGGCTATAGCCTCCCTGTCCAGCTGTCACCAATATACACAGGACATTTATTTGGGACTTGTGGCTTCCAAGTACCAAGTGGACTTCAAGAAAGGGCATTTTTCATAGGAGATTTGGTAGAGGAAACTGGTAATGGGGATGTAAAGAGATAAGCTTTCATCTAGGCTGAGTTAATTGTGCCTAAATGTCATCTTCAAGGGGATTAATAGTACATATGAAGACTGTATGATGATTTCAAACCAGCTGAAAGTCAAAAAGTGTCTACATCACAAAAATGTCATTGCAACTAGCCTAAGTAGATGTCTGAGAAGGTGCCAAGTCTTAAAGAAAAAGATTCAGTGGCAGAAAGCCAGGTAAAGTTGACTCAGGGAAGCTTGCTGTGCTGCTGAGCGCGACTTCCCTGTTCAAAGGAGAAAGGAATTCCAGTTTCGTCTTTCTATAACATGTCATTCATTTTAAAATTGAACAGCAATGCCTAGATAGAATAGAATGATATAACTGAATACTGACAATGCTTTTGTTGTATTTACTACTCTCTGATATATTCAGGTAGCAACCAAGTCAAAACAGTCATCTTTCCAATGAAGAGGCAGAGCTCCATGCTGAGATCATATGTATTTTTCTAAATAGTACAATATATAGTTATTCCCACCTTCTGGTCATAGTCATCAAGGCCGTATTGTGCATTATAGCTGTGGCTGTAGCGTGTGTTTTCACAGTCGTATTCTACCTCTGGCTTCACTGGATTACGGCAAAGTGTGCACACCCATTCTCCTCTGCAAAACAAGAAAACAAAAACTTGCATCAAATTTTGTCAGCAACCTTGTCAAATAACTAACCTCAGGACTCTCTGTATTTGGAAACAAGTCTCATCCTTAACTAGTATTACAATAGCAGGCATTCTGAAGCCCATTGTACCAGATGTTTTCAAGAGATTTGAATCTAATTAGAAGCATAATAATTTCAGATTCTACTCATTGCACTTTTTCTGTCACAGAGAAAAAGACAAAATAGTAAGTGTTTGAAATCACGTATCAGCAGTGTGTGCAGCTGCATTGACTTAAGCACTGTTTAAAAAACCTTAAGGAGAAATAGCCAACAGTTGGGTCATAAGAGAAAACTAGATATACTTGATAATTGATATATTTATTATCAATTGATATGATAATTGACATATTTATCTAAGAAATCAGCATTATCAGAAAAGATCATAACATATGCTAGCACATAAGTTCCCAAACCAGACATAATTCTGCATAGACATAAGCATCGTTCCTAGTAGATCCATTTTCTGAAACCTCTTGAAGAATTTCATGAAGGCAGTGATGCAACTTCTGCAACATCAGGGCCTGAATAATTATAGATGAAGATATATTAAAGAACTATGAAGACAGAACTTCGGTTAAGGGAATTAATTTATTGCATTAGAATTTAACTTTCCCTAAGGAGTTTATTTTAAAAGGAAAACTGTGTTTTCACATTGTTTTGAAACTAGAGGTTTAATACTGACTTAGCTATTAGAGAGAAGAATGAAAAGGCAAAAGATGGAAAGTCCTGCTTTCTAAACAGAAAGAACAAACCAGAATCTCCAAACTAGTATCTCACAACATATTTTTCTCAGCTGAGACAGTTATTTGGGCTTGGCACAAATGAAGGTGCCTCTGGTCCCACCTGGTAATGATTTGTAACAGAATTCAGAATTATACACCACCAGTAATGCACATTATTCAGCCTCACTTTTCAAGTTCACTATGTGGATGTGTACTTAATTCTGGCTCTTTGTCGCATACAATTCATCTGTGACAAGTTGCTAGGGAATGTTTCTCTTAGGGAAACCAATGCCCTAAGAATTTCCACAAAAGCCCAAATAACCCCAAATCTCCCATAAAACTGGCTAGAAAACTGAATAGGAACTCACTGATTGCCCTTTCCTTGTGCTAGTCACTGTTCTTGCAGAGAAGGGCCAACGTCTACACCACAGATGTTACATGAGAGTTAGGATTTTATTTTTCTCCAGAAAGTCATAAGAATGTTTTTTTAAAGTTCAGCTCTGCCACCTTCTTTGTTGTACTGGCCAGATAACTGCAGAAAGGGCATGCATGGCTGGAAACAGTTCTTGTTAATAATTCAACTGGTTCCTAATATGTAAGACAATTCTTCCATTCGCAAGGAAAAAAAAAAAAAAAAAATAGGCAAGTGAGAGATGCAGTCCTTGCCCTTGTGTAAGGTTGACACATGCATCCCTGAGGATATATTCTGCCCCAAGGCAGTGAGCAGAAACTGAGCACATTAGCAAAATGTCATACATACTCACACTGGAAAGCTGAGCAGGGCTGGAACATGGCAGGAGAGATGGAAGACCTTGGGGCAGTGATCACAGCACAACAGTTCTCCTCCATTAAGACACACAGCACAGAAATCTTCATTTTCAATTGGATTGACTTCCTGAGTAACTGGAGATTTTTTCATGTTGGAGATGCCATTGCTGAGCTTCTGATCAACATATGCAGTGTCTACAGGAGGAGATTGTGTCTGTCCTGCAGCCTGGAATATGAGAAATTTTCCATCCTCAGAGTTCTCCTCTTTGGATTTCAGTCCTTCAGGTGGACTATCTTTATTTATCTTGAAGGAAGAAAAATCTGGGATCACACAAACATCATTTTCATATATAAGAAGACATAACAGCAGTGGTTATCTGCAGACAAAATGGTTTCTCTGCAGTGAACTCTACTGGAGAGGGCACTGGGGTTCAGCAGGCTCATGCTCAGCTTGACATCTGCCACTGGCTGGCCAGGTGACGGTGACCAGTCATTTCCTCCACATACCACATTGTAATAGCACTGTGAGAGAGCTGTAGAGGTTTCACATCACAGATGATAGAAACAGGATACTTTACAATCTTATTTGTAAATTTTACAGTAAACAGCTAAAAAAAAAAAACCATAGTATAGTTTTCTGTTCCTACCAGAAATTCCCATTTCCTTCTGTGGAAAGAAGTTCACACTCAAGACTGGATTGAAGCAATAGGATACAAAGCTTTTAAAAATCTGTTACGCTGTGATTTCTGGAATCGGTTACTATCACTCAAATATGCATTCAGGTGAGTTTTAAGCTATTTATCCTGTATCTGTAACTAGACAGATGAGCCAGGTTGTTTGCTAAGAATACAAAACACTACTAATGAACCAGGAAGGGCTGGTTGAGGATGTGAGAGTTGGGGGTAGCCTTGGCTGCGGTGACCATGAGATGGTCGAGTTCAGGATCCTGCGTGATAGAAGCAGGGTGACAAGTTGGGTTACAACCTTGGACTTCAAGAGAACCAATTTTGGCCTCTTCAAAGACATGCTTAGAGGAATCGCATGGGCTAGGGCTCCAGAAGGCAGGGGTGTCCAAGAGAGCTGGACAGTATTCAAGGACCACTTCTTCTGAGCTCAAGATAGGTGCATCCCCAGGAGGAAGAAGTCAGGCAGAGGAGCCAGAAGACCTGCATGGATGACCAAAGAGCTTCTAGAGAAACTTAGATGGAAAAGGGAGGTTCACAGTATGTGGCAAAATGGACTGGCCACTTGGAAGGAATATAGGAATGTTGTCAGGGTGTGCAGAGATGTGACAAAGAAGACCAAGGCCCACTTGGAACAAAATCTGGCAAGGGATGTCAAGGATAACCAGAAGGGCTTCTTCAAATACATCAGCAGTAAAAGGAAGACTGGGGATACAGTGGGCCCACTGCTGAACAAGGAAGGGGCCCCGGTAACGCAGGACACAGAGAAAGCGGAGTTACTGAATGCCTTCTTTGCATCAGTCTTTACTGCTAAGGCTGGCCCTCAGGCACCTCAGCCCCAAGAAGAGAGAAAAAATCTGGAGAAAGGAGGACTCCACCTTGGTTGAGGAGGACTGGGTCAGAGATCACCTAGGCAAACTAGATCCTTGCAAACCCATGGGCCCTGATGGGATGCGCCCACGAGTGCTTAGGGAGCTGGTGGATGTTCTTGCTAAGCCACTCTCTATCATCTTTGAAAGGTCATGGAGGACAGGAGAGGTGCCTGAGGACTGGAGGAAAGCAAATGTTACTCCAATCTTCAAAAAGGGCAAGGAGGACGACCCAGGAAACTGTAGGCCAGTCAGCCTCACCTCCATCCCTGGAAAGGTGATGGAACAGTTCATTCTGGAGGTCATCTCCAGGCATGTGGAGGAAAAGAAGGTTATCAGAAGCAGTCAACATGGATTCACCAAGGGAAGATCATGCTTGACCAACCTGATAGCCTTCTATGATGGTGTGACTGGCTGGGTCAATAAAGGGAGAGCAGCGGATGTTGTTTACCTTGACTTCAGTGAGGCATTCGACACTGTCTCCCATAGCCTCCTCACAGGCAAGCTAAGGAAGTGTGGGTTAGATGAGAGGACAGTGAGATGGATAGAGAACTGGCTGAAGGGCAGAGCTCAGAGGGTCAGAGTATGGTTGGAGGCCCGTAACTAGCAGCATTCCCCAGCAGAGCTGGGTCCAGTCCTGTTCAATACATTCAATCAGTGACCTGGATAAAGGGACAGAGTGTAACCTCAGCAAGTTCGCTGATGATACCAAGCTGGGAGCAGGGGCTGATACACCAGAAGGCTGTGCTGCCATCCAGCAAGGCCTGGACAGCCTGGAAAGCTGGAGAGCTGGGCTGAGGGGAACCTCATGAAATTCAACAAGAGCAAGTGCAAGGTCCTGCACCTGGGGAGGAACAACCCCATGCACCAGTACAGGTTGGGGGCTGAACTACCAGAAAGCGGCTCTTCTGAGAAGGACCTGGGAGTGCTGGTGGACAACAAGCTGACCATGGGCCAGCAACATGCCCTTGTGGCCAAGAAGGCCAACAATATCCTGGTGTGCATTAAAAGGAGTGTGGCCAGCAGGTCGAGGGAGGTTATCCTCCCCCTCTACTCTGCCCTATTGAGGCACATCTGGATTACGGTATCCAGTTCTGGGGTCCCCAGTTCAAGAAAGACAGGGAACTACTGGAGGGAGTCCAGCGGAGAGCTACGAAGATGATCAGGGGACTGGAGCATCTCTGTTATGAGGAAAGGCTGAGAGACTTGTGTTTGTTTAGCCTGGAAGAGAAGACTGAGGAGGATCTTATCAATGCTTATAAATATCTGAAGGGTGTGTGTCAACAGGATGGGGCCAGACTCTTTTCAGTGGTGCCCAATGACAGGAGAAGGGGCAATGGGCACAAGTTGGAGCACAGGAAGTTCCACTTAAACATGAGGAAAAACTTCTTTACTGTGAGGGTGACAGAGCAGCGGAACAGGCTGCCCAGGGAGGCTCTGGAGTCCCTTCCCTGGAGACATTCAAAACCCGCCTGGACGCGTTCCTGTGCCCCCTGCTCTAGGTGTGCCTGCTCAAGCAGGGGGGCTGGGCAAGATGATCTCCAGAGGTCCCTTCCAACCCCTGCCATTCTGTCATTCTGTGACTACAGCTATCCAATCCCAGAGACAACTTCTCAGAAATGGAAGTATCAGGGAGATACACAGCAAACTAAAAGCTGCATTCCCTCTTACTTCAACACATCACTGAAGTGTCGAAGTGTGAAATGAATCAACAGACATGTTTAGCGTATAATAACTTTCAGAAACTGTGGGTACAAGCCAGTGGGATGAAGGGGAGAAAGCAGGTAAAACCTCCAGGAAACTCCACTCACCTTTATAGACATACTTGAAGACTGGGTCCCACATTCAATTATCAGGAGGAAATTGCCCCCCTGCTTGCTGTCCTGTGGCTGGAGCTTAAACACTGGGAGCTCCCCTGCTTCTGATGTACATATTTTCAGACGTTCCAGTCGCACATAGGGGATCTTCTGCTCCTTAGGGCCAGCTCTACAATCAAAATGACACATGGTTAAACTAATTCATATTTCACAAAATTCTCCTCCCTACTCACTTTCAACATTTTTCACACACTATTGTTTGTGTTCCTTTTCCTTTCTATCTGTGACTCTGCTGGCTAAACACTGAAAATCTGGACTCTTTTTCACATGCCAATTCTTTAAGAAATGCGAATGCAATCACTTTAAATTAATCATGTGTAAATGCATTACTAACTTCTGTGCTAAAACTTTGCCCCACTCCACATATTCTTGTTTTAATTATTCCAGTTTAAGTCATGCTTGATATTTTCAGTGTGGCTGGCTTCGAGCAGGAACACAGCACATCAGCAACTTTACTTTAAAATATTATCACAGCAGTAGCTGATAACAATATTTTATAAAATTGTTGAGATAACGTTAATCTTGTTCCCATTATATTTTTAGGTTAATTCAGGCAAAACAGTTTCCAATTGGTCAAGTGAGATACGTTTTAAAAACATCTATTAATTCTGGAAAATTACACAGAGTAACAGTCATACATGAACTCACCACTTAAATTGTAGTTTTCAAATTTAAGAGAATACTTTACAACTTTCAGAATTATTGTCTATAAGGAGTCTTGTATTCTTTTTAAGTTCTCTGTTATCACTAAGTATGACAAATTTTCTAAATACATGCATAAAATTTCATCACCAGTGCTTTTGTATAAAAAAAGACTGCTACCTGATATTCTGATTGCTTTTCATATCCATTTCAAAATGTTCCTTTTCAGAGTTATTGGAATCTGGAACAGAAGATAAGAAAATGAATAAAATATTTATAATATCAGAGTAAGATTAGGGTAGAAAGTACTTCAATATTCATGTACTTCTGACTGGTGTTTAACATGATATCATAAGTGAATTATGGAATCATTTCATCTATATGTATAGAAAATGTGTATGCTATTTTCTATTCTGGGATATAGTCTTTGTCTTCCTCTTTGCTTTTAACCACAGCTTCTGTACTGAATATGAGGAGCCTTTGCAAAATATTTTGTCAAAATGGGTACATTCCCAGGGAATTATATATGTACACAGCCATGCCACATTAATCCTTATACATGGAACAACATAAGTAATCCTCTTTGCTATACAGCTTTCACTTGAGAAAAACAGACCTACTGAGGTCTGAAGCCCTGAGGCTCAGGAAGCCTCTGCGGTCTCCTGCTCCATGCTAAGACGCTTCTGGATAATTCTAGTTTCTTGAAAACAGAAAGGAAATTGCATCTTCCTTCTGCCACCAAGGGATGAAAGCTACACCATGTGATTCCTTTCTATCCTCCAGTGTATGTAACACATAAACATATTAATTCAAAACTATCCATTATATAAGCATGCAAGTAACTGTAGCTCTTGACTGATACTAGGCACAAGAGTAACAAAATAACTTGGAAGAAATGGGATGGGGTACAGATGAATGCCTCAGTGGATACCTTCATAAATACCAGTCCACTGACAAATTTCATACTAACTCCTTCTTTTGTTAGGAATTAGTTTGACATAGACAATACTAACAAGGAAACAAGCCAAATATCATGGCTATCTAGAGATAAGTGAGTGCCAGGAAAACATTTTTTTTTAAAAGAAAATGTAGCTCAGGTCAATGGTACCTAACCCACGGCTGCCTCTAAGACACTCCGTTGTTCCCAGCCACAGGAAACACAATACAATCAAGTCTGACAAGGAAGCATTCCACATCACTCCTAAAGTGTTTTTCACTTGTGATTGCTGCTCAGGCGAAGGGTGGTAGTCGTGGCTCTGGACAGAATTACTAAAGGGTGACTGCACACTGAGCTGAAGGAGCAGCTCTCGTTGCATTCTCTGTCAAACCAGAGGCTGCTCCAATGGTGCTGGGTTCCTAATACTAATCACCATTTCCATTGAGCAGCTTGGCTCATGAAATAATAGTACCTATGAAATTTGTGGAAAACACCAAACTAGAGGGGCTGCAAACACTGTGGAGAATGTTTACAATTAAAAAATTAATGCATCAGAGAAAAAAAATCTCCTAAATCAGTAAGACTGACTTGAGATAACTGTAAGCATTATCCTTATGAAGGATCAGATTAATGTAATGTCAAAGGAAAATAATGACTAGGGAATTGTTCCGTAGAAGGCACTAAGGGCTAACATGGACCATTCACTACGTGCTAGTCAACCACGTAATGCTGCTGTTGCAAAAAAAGGTGAACGCCATCCTGCAGTGTATTACCAACAGTGAGGAACTTAAAACAGAAGTTGATACCCTGGCTCTATGTAGCACCTTCAGAGGCCTCAGCTGCAGCACTGAATTTGGCTGTGGGCAGCACTCCTTAACTGCAGAGAATCCAGAATAACACAGCAGGAATAAGATGGTTTTAAAAAAATCACAACCCTGACCCATGAGGAGAGACTGAAACCATCAGATTTGTTTAGTCTAGGAAAGACAAGGGGAGGCAAGGGTGTTTATGCAAGCCATGATAAGAAGAAAAGTGGCTGTAAGAGGGAAAATTAGTAAATTATGTACATTTTTTTACCATATCCCTTGGGGCTAGGATAAGAAGTATTTTGCTGTAAATTAAGCTGAAATGTTTAGATTTTATATTATAAAATGATGAGTCATTGGCAATATATACCAGAAGTAGTGAGGTTTGCCAGCACAGCACTGCTGAAGCCAGTAAGTCCTACTGAGAGTGACTAGCAAAGATAATGGTGCCTTTGCAACAGAGTTAATCTCTCTCACTAGTGCACACTGCATATGGTGACTGAATCTCCTCAGGTCTCCCCTCACTGCATGCCTTTGAACAGTGAGAGCAGGATGGGAATTGCTCACTCCTGATCCTTCTTTGTGAAAAGGGAGCAGCATTTAATTCAATGCCCTAGTCTTTCCATCCTCTTGCACAACAGGACCTGTGCTTTGCAGAGCAAATCTCTAGCATCTGTGAGATTCTGTATGTTGGGGCTGCTTTCCATGTGTAGTGTCACACAACCCAAACCAGGTACTACAAAGCTGTTCCTCTCAGGTACACTTAAGCCCAACTGAGGCACAGCTTTTTAGGGGTGTGCCTGGCTCTTACAACTCACGTAAATGATTGTGTCATAATTGTCACTATTTGGCACGCTACGTGTAAGAGGAGACAAACGCATTTCCTTGGCTCACTAAGTTAGGCCTCCTTTGTACTAATTAGAATTATCTGAATAAAAATACAGCAGAGACAGAAATATAAATTTCTCTTTTACAGAGAAAAGCAGCCAAATATCGGCAAAGCCACCGGATAACAGCTTGATCCTGCAATCTCTTGCTTGCACGAATAGTCCCATTGACTTTTAGAGTTTGCAGGAATGAGGCTTTACCGTGCAGCACAAGGATGCTGGCAATTTGCCCGTAAAAGAGTAAAGTAAGGTCTAATTCTCCATTAAGGCTGAAGAATTAGGCCTTGGCTGAAGGGAATGTTCCACAGTAGATAGAGCCAAGCAAAAGCACATACTGTGCAATATATTAGCCTAACAAAAATTTGCTATGCTACTGATGTGAAGGTCTTAGCAGAAGGCACATTACATTTCGGAAGTAATTTTTTTCTTAATTGAATCTGGACTCTTCAAACCAGCTCTTCAATAGTCATAACTGCAGGTCTCATTAACAGGAGTGCTTCTAAGAGAACTAATACTCCAGGTACTTCACACAGACACACTAATTTCTGGTTCACAGATGAAGGATGTTACAAATTTAAGGCATATCATTTCCATGCTTTTCCTCCACAAGTGAGATCAAACACGTTTTTCCATTGGATTAAGTACTCTGATAATATTTGAAGCTTGCTAGAAAAGCACATTTATATGTAAGTACATTAATAAACATACTGCTTTGCAATGCTTGCAATGCACGGTGCTAAGAAAGACAGACCAAAATCCTAAATGAAATAATGAAAAGCCTGGTACCTTCTTTGCTTCTAAGTTGTCTCATTTTGGCATTCATGGGCAGGAAAGAAGTGTTGCTGAGCAGTTCAGAAGGAAAAGTGCAATGCTGAGATTTCTTGATCGAAAGATTAATAGGTTCTTCCAGTACTTTTTGCATAGAAAGAGTTAATTCATTAACTACGTCTTGCCCAGCAGTAGCCAAGCTGTTTTCTAGAGGATTATCTACAGTATTGAAGTCTTCATTTTCCAGCTTTGGGGGGAGCAGGGGAAAAAAAAAAACAATAATTTTATTATCAGTTTTCTTTCCATCTTAAGAAAATATTTTGTAATCAGTCTTCAAATACCAACTAAGGAAAACTCTACTTATTGAAATAGCTACCTTTTACAGACTAACAATAACACGTGCTGTCAATGAAGGTGGATTCACTTTCAGTAGAGGAGTTTCAGCGATTCCTACCTTGCACTTAGTGCTGCCCTGCAGTGCATCACCTGGTGCGAGGCCAGCAGCAGCCCCAGGGCTCAGGTCACTTGGAGCTCTGCCCAACGCCAAGCTGTAGCTGGGCACTGACTCTGGTGGAGTATCACAGTCACAAAGGGCGTTTCGGGGTGGGCCAAGCATTACAGCGGCTGAACCTTGCACCTGTGGATCGGCCGAGCTAGATAACCTTGTTGAAGATAATTCCATTTCTAAACCGTTTGAAAAGCCCACAATGCTTAAGGATGCCGAACACTGGGAAAAGAAAAAAGAATATAACCCCAATATGTTAATAAGCTTTTTGGCAGCAAAATGCTACTATTCTTTCTATAATGGATGAAATACTGTTTCGGCTATACGTAATCAACCAATTGTGTTACAAGGGCTTGAAAGTATCTATTGTAATCTTACACCATTTCCAACAGCTTTAGAGTTTCCACCATTAAAACTGGAAAAGGAGACACCTAGGTTACTCTTCAGTGATTTACAAAAAATTTCTTCCTTTAATCAGTCCAAGGGATCCTGATTTTTAACTCCCTAAAATGAATGGGAAATCTAAGCATGTAGAATATTGTACTAAATTAATCCTTGATACAAACCCTCCTAGCTTCCATTAAGTTATTCCAGAAGAAATAAGATTCATATCAGAATTTTTATCATTTTATTCAAAAATCACCAGATCACTTTATTCAGAAAGAAGATTCAGAACAAATAAGATTCATATCTGACACAAGTGGATGAAACTACTGTTACCGTTAATGATGCTGAAAAGTTTATGCTAGTTAGTGAGTCTGTCCCATTAAAACCTAAGGCACTTGCCCTTAAAACATCATAGCACAAATCCAGAAACATCCCTCATGTTCTAATGAGGAAAGGATGTCCATGTCTAGTTTCCAAAGAAAGGGAATATTTACCAAAGTCTCTGAAATAGTTTTAGCAACATGCATTTTCAACTGTCTCATGACTTTTCACTGTCAAAACCCCAGAAGTACTGTTATGCAAAACAAAGCAAATCCACCCATCTATGTGACTTCCTTAAGCTGCCTTACATCCAGGAATGTGCAGCTGTACTGAAATCAGGCCTCTTCTAGCATCCGTATGAAGCAAATATAAGAAGTCTTAAGAAGTATGCAGATCTGTGTCATTTGAATATGTAATTTTCCATGTATTTCATCATAGTTCACTGGTGTTTCACCCCTGATAATTGACTGAATAAGTCCTTTTCATTTGACTACTATACAGTAAGTAGCACTTGTTGTAACATAAATGAAGACAAAAGAAGTGTTGATTGCATCTGAAATAGAGTTTAATTATTTTTCTGCTAAGGGCCTGTGACTTAGAAGTGAATCTGACACAGGACCCATTTCCTAGATTTAATTAGTATTTTTCTCAACTGTTACTCCATTTTGGTTTTTGATACCTTTGTCCATCCTTAATCCAACAGTGGTAGACAGGAGATTGAGCTGATTGAGCTAGATTGAGCTGTCAGTTGTGCCTGTGTAAATCCTACATAATGCCAAAGGAGTCAGTCTTGAGTTCTTCTGCTTGCAGTGCATGTCACCTATGTGCTAAGGGAATGCTCTGCCCACAGACCTTGCTTTCCGCCTAAGGATGTAATTTAATTTCCTTTTCCTCAGTTTGCAGTAGATGCTACAGTAGGATCTTTGCCTGAATGGTGACCATTTATATTCAATGAGACAAAATAGCCTGCATTTGAGACAGAAAGACGTCAGCTCCTCTCCAGTGCTAGGGAAGGTTTGCACCATTCTACCACTCAGTGCTCTAGTAAGTCTTTTTTAAACAGTCCTTTCATGTAGAAGGCACCCCAAAGAGTACCAGGTCTCTGCAGCCAGGGTCTGACCATTTTCCTCCTCTTGAGGGGAATGAATGTCCCTGAATCTAAGCTGTCTGAGCTATAACAACCTCTTGGAACCAGCTGGAACTAGTCAAACATGTTCTTCCTACCTTATATCCGAGCTGAAAACTAGAACAGGAAATGAGTAAATGCATTGGCAAAGGCACAATTTTCCATATACGTGGTCTGATAGAGCATTCATAAGAATGCTCAGGTTTCAAACGAAAGGAATGTATGTAGGTCAGAAAGGAATCCAGCTTTCATGGTCACACATCCTAAGAAGTCCACAAAGATCAAAAATGTTAATTTGCTGTCATAATTTACTTGTGACAGGTTCCTGCACACATAGTAACAAATGTGGCCTATCAAGTACACATTTTTCTTTTCACTCCATCACTGCTTTTATCACACACCTTTTTCAGATGACAAAATAAACACGTGTATTTTTCTCATATCACTTATAGAAAACAGGCAGAATTCATGCTTGAACTGAACAGATGGACTGTATTCAGCCTTGCCTTTCCCCCTTGTTTCAGAGTCCATTTTGAGCACTAAGTCCCTGTAAGGTAGTTAAATATTTATTAGCCAGCTTCTCAAAAGCATGAAGCATCCACAGATTCCTGTCTGAGTCATGAGGTACTACCTAGTGCTGTGTTCCATTGGAAATGTCGTGCTGAGGCACACACGTGGTAGGCACACCACCCACCACCACACTGGAGACCTTGTGGCTATTCACTTCGTCTAATCGCTACATGCATCTTCCTTTACTTATGTTACGAGAGCGTGCCATCATTTATTACGTATTGAGACCCGACCCTGTGAAGACCTGTCTGTGTGTAACTGTATACACTGTTATGAATGCAGATGAAATGTTAGCCCTGCTAAGACAGTGGTAGGATTACTCCTGGCTTCAGTGAGACAAGTTTACTTACTGGGAGTAGTCACTGGGACGACTCCTACTGTAGGAAAAAAAGAAAGACACACACATAAAACTTTTATAACTAAATTTTCTAGAAAAGTGAAATTCAATTGCATTACATGGCTATGTCTTTTTTACTCCTCTAGCTAGCATCAGTTTCTTCAGAGATCTTTTTAGATTATATAAGCCAATATAAAACCTTACTCTTGTTAAAAAGAAAAAAAGAATAATGAGGCCATCAAACTGCCATCTGTCTTTCCCTTGGGGCAAAAGTTAATTTTGTGGTTATTTTAATGATGAAGCAACATTATGATCTTTCCGTGCAAAATATTAAAACTCACAGTTAAGAACAGACACGTTCCATTCTGATCCATGGAGCTGCTGTCAAGTGTGAAGTGAACAATGCACTGGGAACAAGGCTCATTAATAGCCTATTAATTCACTCCCTAAAATAATCATTTCTTTTGCCATTAGCAAAAATTTCTCTTTTCCCTTGACAGTTCAGCTAGTTTTTGCAAATGGGATGCCTTTAAAGAATTGATCTCTGTTTTATAAAAGCTCTGTTGCTTTTACATTGCACCTTTTGAACAACAACAAGCATTAATTATGCTCTTGGGTAGAGGGTGGCTTCAGCTGCAGGTTAATTTTGAAAATTTTGACATTTTAATGTACAGCCTGGCACATCGAACTACATCTATGTCATTATAAAAGGAATTCTCATTGTCTCATAATTAATTTTGGTCTGATGATCCTTATAATATAATGGCAGCAGCATCACCACCCCAAAATGCCTTCTACCACAAATTTCATAGCTATGGTAGTGAAAGGTAAGAAGAAAGAACATGCAAAGTGCCTTCAGAGAACAAAAAATAAACATATTGTTCAGTTCAAATATTTCTTTGATCACTGTTGCATTTAAAAAGGTCCAGTGTAAACATGCAGCACTAATACAGAAGAATTCTGAGAAGCAAATACTTACCTTGAAACACTGGGATTAGGATTGGTTAGGATTGTTTTGGCAAAGTCTCAAGGCTGTTGACATTAAGTGTCACAGATAAAGAAAGCTAAAACTAGGAACCACCAATTCTCTTTGCTATAAGAGAAATAACACGCTGCAAATGGTTGCAGAGTAATGAACGGCTGCTATTAAGTGGAGCAATCCCCCTGGCAGCTCATTATGCTAGGAGGTTAAACAAATGTACTACTCCAATCCAGTTGTTTAACTCGCCGCACACAGCAGCACTGATAACACAGTCTACACATGCTTCCTATACATATTTCCCAATTTCAGAATAGAATCCAAAGGATTTCCTTTCCATCTTTATGAGAAAAAGTATCTAAATCTTCCTTAGCATTTTGTCTGAATGAACTGGAGCTGGATTAAAGTGGAAGGAGGAAGAGATTTTATGGAGCAAGCAGCATCATGTTTTATTTATCCTTTTTTTCCAGGTCAAAGGAAAAGGGTTTTTTAAATTAACATTCTGAGAAATGTACCTAATTGCATTAAGCTTGAGCACATTTCTGCTGTAAGCAGCTCAATTCTTTAAAGTCAATAAATACTCTGATACCTTAGGAATTGCAGGACCCTAAATTCCAGGCTGCACCATTTTTTCCTTCACCTCTAATCCCACTTAAATGAATAGTAACTAGAAAAAAATAAAAAACAGCAACAACAAACCCACCCCACTCCCAAGCTCAGATTTGAAGTCCTAGGCTCAGGTGTTAAATTATTATTACTATCAGTCACTAAATAATCACAATATACTCAGCGCAATACTAACAAAAATAAAACCTGTACTGTGCCCTCCAACCCTACTCCCACAGATTTCACATGCTTTTAAAGAAAAAAAAAATACCATTAGTTAAGCACTTGTCACCAATATTGAAGGGTTGTCATTAATAAAGTTTAGGACAAATGTTTTGGAGCAAAATACCCAAGAATGCCACCTACAGCAAACTGAGATCAGTTGTTCTCTCTGATGATCCTGTGGTAACAGCAGCATTGGCATGTCAGAGCCTAGAAGTTCACGTGCATGAAGTCCCAGGAGAGGCTGAGAGGTTCCACCACAAACTCTTACTATGTTAGTCTTGCATGAAACACCACTATTGCATAGAATTGGAATAAAACAGAAGCCTCTCTCAGAGTGTTCCTTGGATAGCATGGAACATTTTCTAGGATTTCCCTGTTTCAGGTATTTTATGGTGGTTGAGACAAACAGAGCTCTTGAATTAAGAAGCTGGGACTTATTGCAAATCAAAAAGAACAATATAAAACTCAGCATTATAACACTACGCAAAATTTCTGTGTGCTTGTACCTTGATTACTATTTCTGGTCACCCTGTCTCAAAATGGATTTATCAAACCCACAAAATATAAGGAAAATGGCCAAAGATATAAAGGATCAGAGTATAGAATGGCTTCTGTGGGGGGGAAAAAAAGACACTTAGAGACCAGCAATCATTTTTCAGCTTCAAAAAGAAATGTTTGAGAGGAATTTCAGTATAGAACTATAAAATACAAATATTATGAGGGTGATGAATAGGGAGGGATTATTCACCAGTTTTACTAACAGGAGAACTAGAAGACACCCTACCGAATTATATCAGGCTTAAAGTAATTATCATATTTAAAGTAAGCAGCGAGAGGAACTTTTCTCGTGCAATGCAAAACTTGGTTGCTGCAGAACGCTGAGGAGACCAATAGTATTAAAATGGATTAAAAAAACAGATTAGACAAATTTACAGAGTTCACAGAGGAGGGGTCCATGAAGAGCTGCAAAACACAGTTGTCTGGGTACAAACTTCAGTTTGGAAAGTCCCTAAAGTGCTGGTTTTCAGAAGCTGGGATAGTATATCGCCAAAGGATCGGTTTACATTTTTCTGCTTCTAATACCCTTTCCTAAGCATCTGCTATTGGCTACAGCTATAAATGAGCAGATACAGCTGTTCAGTAACGATTTACTAATACAGTGCATGACATATTCAGAGATGTATTTTACGCAGAAAGTGAAATAATAGCTCAAAGGGTTTGCTAAGGAATATAACCAAACATGAGTTTGACGAATGTTGTCCAATCTACTCACAACTGATCAGTGTCCCAGAAGGCAGAACCACAAGTGCTCAAGCCAGATAGGTTTTTGGGATGAGTGGGGAGGGTACAGAGTGTTCCACCGGCCAGGACCCAACCCAACAGCTGGACAAGACACAGAATCTTCCCTCCCAGAAGTAAAGGCCCTGCTCCTAACTAGAGAAAGGGGTGCACTTATGAATTCTGAGAAGGAGAGATGTCCAGCTGGCCCTGCAACAACTTCGGTGTCTATTGCAGCAGTCTATTGCAGATCTGAAGCTCAAACTTCAGATCTGTGGTACAGATGTACAGTAATTATGACATTTCTTCAAATGCTAGGTACAGCCTTTAGAACTCTTGCTCATAGCAGCCACAAATGACAATTAGGAACATGTAAGCAAAACATGGATTGTATGCTCTTTATTACTCCTGAAAACACAATTAGGCCAAAAATATCTTATTATTCTCACCTCTGCTCCAGAATAGATGACCTCTCCAGTCCTGTGCACAAATTAATAACTCAATATCATACTACGTAAAAGCAACAGGAGGACTATATCATTGCAGAAGGTTGGTAACCCTTTCCACAAAATTGTTAATTTAATTGAGTACTCATCCCTCCACACTGCAACTTAGCAATTTAACAGCTTGTATAAAATCTGTTTGCTAGAGCTTGGCATGATTCCCCAGAACAAAAGTGCAGGTATCACAAAAGTAATTCTGATATTTATTCTGAGATTCATCCTCTGTCTTGCTGGCATTCTTACTGTAGAGTTTGGGTATTTGACAGGCATGGAGACAGAAGAACTCTACAACCCAAAACAGAGGTCCCAGCTACATGAGTGAAGTATACTGACGGGATCGTTAAGAGAAAATTATATCCATTTTGCATATAGGCAGAAAACTTCCATTTCTAGTGTTGCATTCTTAAAGCTGACAATCAAGCCCAAAGTTATGCTAAGTGCAGTACTTGACCTATATCAAATAATCAATGGTCTAAGTATAGAAACATTTATTCTGCACAAAAAAAATACAATCCGCAGAGAAAGAATAGTTAGAGGAATACACAGGAAGACAGAAAGGCTGACAAAATATCACCATTAATGTTCCAAAAACAGTGAAACAAATAAAAACAAGCCCATACATAACAGAAGTCACATGTTTAGAGAATATACTATACACATGCATACAGAGCAGGTGGGCACAGACAGGAATTCCTCTGAATTTAAGAAAGCAATAGCCTTGATGCCAATGTTTCTATCAACACCAGCTAGATACCCTGCTGTCTATGTCTGGAAAGCCAAAATTCTGTCTGCTCAGTGAAGCTAGATTTAATTTTTGTCCTGATAGATGGTGAAATATAACACACAAGGACATTTTACAAGTGTGTGAAGTGCTTCATCCTTGCTTCTCTACTTCTGCTTATCAATAACCATCTTTAAATGCGAGGGACAGAAAACAGTACTCACCAGAATAACTTGAACAGGTGTTCTTTGAACTCAAAGGCATTCACATGGCATACAAGTGCCTCAAACTGTGGTATAACGGCTGCACTAGCACTTGTCTAGGATGATCTGAATAACATATTTGTGGTTTCCCTGTTCATGAGCGATGTTGTGATCCCAAACTATTGATACCATCTGCTCTATATTGCTTCACACATAAGTATGATCCCATATACAGACAATTCATCTAGTTATCAGTCAATAGTATCAAATGCGTACCATAGAATGTTTCAAAATTAATGCACAGATGTTTAATTACATGAACAATCAAGCCTTGCCTCCCTCCAAAATAAAGGAAACCACTGGGCTAATGGAAGCTTTTAATTTTTGACAAATCTTGGCAAACATGTCACTAAACCATTAATTCTGAGTTTTGCTACATCCTGGTTCACACTGCTTGCTTTAATGAAAGAATCTCAGCAGCCAGAGAATTACCTACTCCACTAGGAATGCTGCACACAAGGAAGGCTGTCAGAGTTCAGCAGAACTGCAACACAAGACCAAGAGTCCAATACCAATTATTCTCCAAAAGGCAGAATACAGTTCTCCAGGTAGCAAAAGGTTTCTCTAGCCATTTTCTCTACCATATTTTCCAAGTGCAGCATTTTAGATTTCTCCACATTCACTTTTTCCATGTCCTCCAAGAACTTTAGAGATGAAATGTTCTGAATACATGCCATATGAAAGTAAATGGACGAACACCTATACAGAATTTTTTGTCTGAAGATGAGCATGAAAATAATTAAGCAGGTGAAACAGAGATGAAAATTAATAGACTCATCCCCTTGTTCTTAAATAGGGACCAATTTCCCATTTAAACCTAGATTTAATCTAATTGTTAGCAAAAGCAGTCAGACATCTTTAAACAGCATACATGAAGAACATATTCCAAGGGTTAACTTACTGTGCTGTTTCCCTTCATCATTTCTAATTAGCCATTGCCAGAGCTGTCAGTACATTATGGCTTCATCCCAAACAGCACATTACAAGAGATAAATACAAGCAAAGATGGGGTATTGTAGCTGTTGAATGTCCTCATTTCTTGCAGAGGTACCAGGAAACTAGTAAAAAACCAGACACACCTGTGCTTTCTGCACAAAAGCATACACTTCTCTGCCTCAAATGCACAGGTGATATCCAGAGCCAGCAAGGATCTACTGATAAAGATGAGCCCTCCTGGTTTTGTTTATGCTGCTTCTTCAATAGCTGGTGCCTCCCAGTAGGTGGAAGGATAAAAGCATGGCTCTATTATGTGCTGAAATAGTCTAGATACAGAAATCTCTGATTTTTCTGCTTATGCACAAACAAGGAGAATTATATCCCTTTCAGACACCACACCTTTAGTAATAATTAGTGTTATTTCTGGGGCAACTCTTTTGAAGGATGTTTCTCAGACCTGTTATCATCAGAATCTCCAACTCTTTTTTTCTCTCTTCCCCACCCCCACCCCCACCACCCCACATTAACTGCTGTTAGTATGATAGTTAGCAAGCCCTGAGATAGGGACTGGACAGAATTTATTCAGTGAAGAAATAGGTCTTCTATTTATTTACCAGTTCATGCTTAACAATCATGCCAGCCAGATCTCAATACTACCAGCTTACAGAACTGTTGCTGATACTGGCTACAGCACAGTGTATAGGCATCTTACTGGGAGATGCACACTAGGTTAGGCTATGACTGTCCTCCAAGATTTACATGCCATTTTGTCAACCTTTACTGCATTGTAGGGGAATAGACAGGGATCGGCGACCGGAAGATCACGGGATGTGACGGAAAGATAGACTCCTCCCCATAGGAGTGGCAGGAACAGGAAGCGCAAGAGCTATATAAGCGTGTGACGCAGCTAAATAAATGGACATTTTGCATCCATCATATTGATGTCTGTGCATCACTGTCCCCAGGGTGGGTAGAGCCCTGTGTCCCGGAGATATGCGGCCCAAGATAAGTTCTCCCATAGAAGCGTACAGCAACACTGTATTTAAATTTTTCCAACCTGATTGCAAATTTCAATGCCATATTATATTCAATATTATCAAATCATGTTTTCCCTTTCAAATACTTTTTTTAAAAAAAGTTCTTTATACCTTTCTCACTGGATGGAGAGCCGATTGTTGCAACGTGCCTTCAGAGGATTGACTGCCAACACTGGCTTCTTCATCTAGTGACTGTGACAGGGAGGGGGTATCCCTTTTGTCAAGAGGAATTACAGGCTTCTGGGCATCAAGTTCAGTGGAATTTTCACAGACCTACAAATCACAATTAAGAATTTTTTGTGTTTCAAAATCTCAGAGAGAAAAATGGTAACAAATTCACATCAACTCACAGCATACACAATATGACAAGACTGGAAAGACTAAAACAACAAAGACGTTCAAAGTAACCCCAAGTAGAGAGATAAATGAATAGACAAAGATTTCTTTCAAACTTTAATGAACTAAAAAAAGAAAATCAATAAAGCTGCTGAAAAGTACAGCTATTCCAAAAGCCCGCCATCTGCCCCTACAGGTAAGCCACTTTGAGAGTTATTTAAGGTGGGAACTCCACAGAATTTACACAATGGGAAGTCCCAGCTACCTTTCTGCTGCAGTCCCCACTGTTTTGAATGAGTTTCAAAGCCATCTTATTGTGCACCTTATCTGCCTTGTAGTTTGGGTGCTCACCACCAAGCATTGTCGCTTTTTCAAAAGCGGGATTCTTACCAACAGAGAAAAAGGAGAAAAAATTAGCCCTGCTGACAAAATTCTAACAGAACAGCATGTATGAATACTGATAAAAATCTTAAAGGACATGATGCAGTAGCAAGAGCAGTTACTAGTAGAATGGGAAATAACTCTCAGACTGAAAAAAAGGTGTTGTTCACTCCCTTTTAGCTAATCATTCAGAATCAAACGGGAATCTTTTTCAAGGACCCAGGGCTTAAAGTTTCCAGTAAAAAGGAGTCAAAATGGAGAGTGAGACTACTGCAGTCCTCCAGTTACCCATTCACAAAGTAGGAATGATAATGCTTTTATTCTCCTCTCACCTTGTCTATTTAGAGATTCAGATCTTTGGGATCCAGGTTGTTTATGCAGCACTTTACAGAAAATGTTGGCCCAATCTGCATGAGGCATGAAGCCTCTGCTGAATACATAGACAAGACAATAGCAGTAACTTCAGCCAAATACATGAAATCTCAAAGGTGTCTCCCATTTCAGAGCTTACATTGACTAAACACAATAGGAAAGAACTTTGAGAGAACTTACTTGTGTTTCATCTTGGATTTGTTGCTGAACTGGGGCTGGCTGCCTCACTATGTAGTTGATTTGACCAACTATGGTCTGTTGAACATGCTGAGGTGGCTTGGCTTGGTTCAGCTGCAAGCTGGACTGTCCTTGAGCCTGCAGAAGAAGCTCCAGATCCTTTTTCATCTCCTCCAGTTCAAACTGGTGGTGCATTATGTCCAGGCTCTGCTGGATGACTTGTTTGTGGGTGTTCTCATTGTGACCTGATGGTGGTGATGCTGGTGGCAGCTGCTGCTGCTGTGGTGCCTGCTGCAAGTGGTTAGATTTTATCTTCTGGAGATGACCACGTTGCACTTGCACAGCTGATGTCTGCAAAGACGCCTGAGTGCGGAATGGCTGTGGATGGCTCGTATGAACTTGCTGAGCCTCATGTGATACAACAGCATAACCCAGGGGTGCAGTCTGCTGCAGCTGCTGGGATGGTAAGTGCCTTCCCATCCTTCCAGACACATTATCTGGCTCTGACTGTGACTGCTGTTCCAGCCCAGACTGTGTTAGCTTCGTAGGCTGGGGAGCACTCCTTTGCTCTTTGTCATGTTGCTGCATGCTGTACTGCAGAGGAAAGTGCTGCTGATGCAGTTCAGGAGGTTGTCGAAAATTCTGATGGCTGTTTATGTCTTGGTGAGAAGGCTGAGCTTTGTTTGGGTGAGGTACGCTGAGGCAGTGCGAGCAACACACAGGCGTAGAACACTGAACTTCAGGTGGAAACTGATGTGGCTGACTACTCGCAGGCTCCACCTGTAATGCTGGTGAATGGTGCCCATGAAACAAGGTGGTCTGTAATCCTTGCACATTTCCAGAGAGTAGCACATCTGAGTGAGAAATATGTCCACCTTCCACAGTGAAACCTCCTGGAAAAAACAGCAAATTTACCTGCTTCTATGATCTTAACAAATTTACACAATAAAAACTGTCAACGATGGCCATTTCCTTGCCTTCATTTAAAATATAAGAGATATTCAAATATCCTATCCAAACAGTCCTTCAACACACCTTCAAGACAAATTTTTCAAGATTTTTCAGTGACTTAAAATCACACCAAACTCCCACTGATGTCAGTGGAAATCATGGTTGAATTACCAGCAAATGCTTTGAAAAACTGACCTCAACTTATTTTAACTGATAAATATGGCTTATACTTTCATTTTTCACTAAAGTATGAGTGTATCTTCTCATCCATAAGCAGAGGTACAAAAGACTGCTTCCAGGGTAGAAGTGACAATAATAAAAGAGATTGATGTTACGTTGGTGAGAATCGTAAAAGCTAGAAATAAAAGTGACCTATGAACTGATCTTGTCCATGCTTTTAGTCAAGAGAAGATTATTCCCTGTAATACTTTTGATGGTGTTTTACCCCATCTAGCTTTAAATATCTTAAAATGGGAAGAGAACCAATATTTTAGACCATTCGTTGGCCCACCAAACTGAATTTACTGTAAAAACTGACTGCATTTGGGAAATTTATAGCTAGTGGGAAACAAAGTCACAGTATGCACATTCATTATATAAATAACACTAATTTACTATACAGTCAATGTTTTAGAGCCATCTTTGTGCCCATTAATTGTAAGTGTCTCAAGCACTGCTCGGGTCCCTTGGCCACTAAGATACTAAAGGATCTGAGGAGCATGGGCATGACTGAGCCTAGCTGCCCCTGGGTAAGGCAGAGGAAACAGCACAAGGCCCACTGCAGATACTCCATTTCACCTAGGGTATGCCTTTCAGGACTGCTGCAGTCATAGTGTTGTACAGAGCTGTTGCTTGCTCGGATGGAACTGAATTTCAAATATATTGGGCAAAGTCAAGAAAGCCTGCGAGGCTACATTTTAAGTAATTTCAGTTAAAAGTTATTTGTTTAGTCCTGCACAGTGTTTCCACTAGAATAGTAGTTGTGTTCTTACATTGTGATTTTGTAAGACCATCAAAGATTATATTTATGCAGTGTGTTTTTAGGTAATGTTTATAGGTCGTATTTATATATAATGATGTCTTTTAATAGGTGAGTTGATATAACTGGAGGGAAAAACAGGAAAGTTCAGATGCATCAACTTTTCTTCAGAATGTGACGAGGTACAAAACTGGAAGTCAAAACAAGAAAGGCGAGCACTTTAGGAAGTACTATATTGTCTATATCTGTCTTGTCTACCTTTGGGCACTTGCCTAATAAACAACACTATATTTTTCTTACCCAAATTGGACAGTTGTTTAGTCCAGTAGGAGGGATCCCAAGTAAATCTGATCTTCAGAGGAGGGCCTACATCTGTGTTACAGTTTGTCTCTAACAAGCGCTGGATCTGAAATACAATCTGGTGACAAATCAAAGGATGATGATTTTATTCACAATTATAAGATCATGAAAAATGTTCTATTTGAGAAACATTAAATACTTAAAATAGTTCTCACATTTACTGCACAATTTCAATTTAGTGAGAAAATAAGTATTGCTTTACCAGTTCTTTACTGAAGAGAAATGGGATGCTGTTTTTACTGCACACTGCCCAACTGATGAAGTTCTGCACATGTTCTACCTGTCTGCTTAAAACCACCACACCTTGCAGTTGTTGCTCCAATTTCTGCTTCCTTTGACTGATGGTTTTCTGTTAATGTGAATCAGTAGAAGATGGTTTTCATTCTTCAGTTACACAGAACACATACAGTCATTGGCACTACATTATGCATTATTTGCAGGGACACTGCTACTTGGAATCTCTTTAAACCACCAATCATAAAAAAGAAAGCAAATCCTATTCAAAAGGTATGTCTGAATTTAATATGTTGTAACATGAGATTGTTCAGGAAGAACAATGACTTCCTCAGGAGCAAACAACCTACATCATTCTGACCTTAGTTTAAAAGAATAATGTAACTCAAGAAAGCTGTAGAAGTTGGATCAAGTTTGCACCTGGACTGCTTTCTTGTCTCTTACAATACACAACAGAAGAGACCCAAGAAAGAACATAAAAAGAGGGATAGCATGCAGCATTTCCTCAGAATGGTCTTCCAGTCTCCAGCAATTCATGACTTAGGGGCCACAAAGACAGAGGCTACATTATCACCCTCAGTGTATTTTTCTATGAATTTGTCTAATCACTTTTGAACCACACGCAATATCTTGCAGCAAGGAGTTCCACACTTATTTACCATTTATGTGAAGAACTATCTGCCCTTGTTTGATCTGAACCTCCCGATTTCATCTGATGCCCTATACATGCACTTCAACAGACCACTGTGCATGTACTTCAATTGTATGCACAGTTCGGCTGTGGTTATAGACTGAAATATTGTCAAAAACATGAACATTGAATTTACTTAATGTTTAATAATACTTGAATGAGAATATATGTTTCTTTTTTTTTGTAAAGCTGCTTAGCTGAGTAGCCATATTTGAGTCAAATACATAAGTTCAAAGCTAGCCAGCAAGTGCCGAGTGTCTTGTCTTTCCCATACCTGCTAAAATTACCCAAGAATAACTGAGAATTAGAAATTCTGATCAGATCTGATAGCAATTTTTGTGCTCAGCACATTTCAAAATAAAATAATATATACTTCAACTGGGCACCCAAAAACTGAAGAGTCAAAACTGCTGGCTCTGTTACAGAAAGTAGACCAGAAGATTATTTTCAGAACAGCATATTAAATGTGCTGCTAGCAGTCTTCTACAAATTAAACATTGAAACCAGAAGCTGGTTTGTTTTATAAGTACTCAAAAGGTGCACACATATTCTCTGTAACTGCATTAGAAAATGTGGTTAACTCATGATAAGTAAACGTTTTGCCACTTCATCCTGAATCTTTGTCATACATTGATTCCATGTAAAATTCTGCAGAAAATAAAAAAGAAATATTTTAAAACATAAGCAAAGGGACAATAACTCTCACAGTCTATATTCTTTCCATTGATACTGGGATTAAATTTAATTTAGTTTAATTTCCCAAGGAATCAAAGAAACTAGCCTTACTTACTTCAAGTTCTTCAAGAAGGATGTTTGTTCGTTTGCTGATTTCATTCATCAAAACCATCTTAGCCATTTTTATTTGATTCTCTACTGTTTTGTATAAATGTTTTACTTCAAGCAACCTATGGGTAAGAGATACACATACCTGGGTGAGCCAACTGATATGTCATTTATTAAGAGCTTAGTAGTTACCTGTTACAAGAACTGATCTAACTAATGCAAGAGAACTCCAATGAAAGTAGCATCATTTCCCATAAGTTCTCCCACACTTCTCTTCAAACACAGAATCATTAAATAGTTTAGGTTGGAAGAGACATTTAAAGGTCACCTAGTCCAATGTCCCCCGCAGTGAGCAGGGACTTCTTCAACTAGAGCAGGCTGCTCAGAGTCCCGTCCAGCCTGGCCTTGAATGTTTCCAGGGATGGGGCACCTACCACCTCTCTGAGCAACCTGGTCCAGTGTTTCACCACCCTCATTGTAAAACATTTCTTCCTCATATCCAGTCTAAATCCACCCTCTTTCAGCTTAAAACCATTACTCTGTCCTAACGCTACAGGCTCTACTAAAAAGTCTGTCCCCATCTTTCTTGTAAGTCCCCTTTAAGTACTCAAAGGCTGCAATAAGGTGTCCCTGAAGCCTTCTCTTCTCCAGGCTGAACAAGCCCAACTCTCTCAGCCTGTCCTCGCAGGAGAGGTGCTCCAGCCCTCAGGTCATTTTCTGTGGCCCTCCTCTGGACCTGCTCCAACAGGTCCATGTCTTTCCAATGCTGAGGACTGCAGAGCTGGATGCAGCACTGCAGATGGGGTCTCACCAGAGCAGAGCAGAGCAGAGGGGCAGAATCACCTCCCTCAACCTGCTGGCCATGCTTCTTTTGATGCAGCCCAGCACACAGTTGGCTTTCTGGGCTGCAAGTGCACATTGACAGCTCATGTCCAGCTTTTCTCAATCCCTTCGTCCCCCAGCCTGTCTTGATGCAGGGGGTTGCCCTGACCCAGGTGCAGGACCTTGCACTTGGCCTTGTTGAACCTCACAAAGTTCACCTGGGCCCACTTCTCAAGCTTGTCCAGGTGCCTCTGGATGGCATCCTGTCCCTCAGGGGTGTCAGCCTCACCACTCAGCTTGGGGTCATCTGCAAATTTGCTGAGGGTGCACTTGATCCCACTGTTTATGTCGCTGATGAAGATTTTAAACATTACTGGTCCCAGTATGGACCCCTGAGGGACACCACTCATCACTGATCTCCATATGGACACTGAGACGCTGAGCCCTGCTCTCTCGATGTGACATGCTAATGCTGATTGACTCTCTCAAACATTATGCCAAAAGCAGTCTTAAATTCTTTGTCAAATACACACAGAAGCCATATCCAAAAAATATTCACTCTATACTAGACTATAAACAGTATAAATAGATTTGTACTCTTTCAAGGTGTTTGAAATGGTTTTATTAATGCAGAGGAGAGATCCAACAGCTAACAAATACATAATCAGTAGCTTTAATCCAGTTCATATAATGAAATATTTTCATTTTTATATGTCCTGGTTTCAGGTTAAACCACAACATTATACTAGTCTTGACTGGAATCACAGCTTGTTTTGAGGTTCCTTGAAGAAATAAGGTATTTTTAAAATAGCCTTTATTACTAATCTTTTTGAATTCTACTTTGGAAACAGATTATACAAAAAAAAAAAATCTTAACTCAAGTCAGCTGTCACATGCCTTATAAGGGCTATGGAATCATGTATTACAATGCCATGACTTGTCAGTACCACTTAAACAAGAATTTGATATTTTTAATCTTCCTATTATTTCCTACCGTCCAAGAAAAAAAAAAATATAGCATCTGCATTTACTGCTGTTCACCTACATTTAGTGAAAATAATATCTTTACTGATCACTTACTTTCATGAAAAAAAAATGCACAGCAATTACCTGTCTTCAATCTGTTTAGCTGAGACCTGAATCCCATTCCTTTTCTCTTCCACTTTAGTTATGACATTTTCCAGGATAACTCTCTGATTTTGCAAAGCTTCATCAAGATGTCTGAACCTGTGGAAGAAGGAGAAATTCTCACAGCATGTTTTTTATTGTCGATAAGTAATCTACTTATCAGTTGATAAGCTTAGGGGACCAGCTACCTTAATACCTGTCTGGACATGGTCCCCTGCTTCTTTCCTACCACAAATGTTCTCTGTGACAGCTAAACCATATCGCTCCTCACACAGGCAGGCTCATCTCATCTCACAAAGTGTCACTGTGTATAGACAGTTCCTTACATGGTTCACACACTTCCATGGGCAAGCAGCATGTTTAAGCGTTGGTAACTCTAGTCTTGTACAGTCATAATGTCTTTGATAAAGACAAACCCAAGTATTTGAACTGTGCTATGTATTGAGTTCAGCTTGTGCCTTTCACTAGCACAATCACGAGGAAGAACCACAAGCACAATCACAAGGAACTGTATGCATGCATACATAGTATCTGGGCAGACAATACAATTGGGAAGGTACACACTGCTGAGAGAAGTGAGGGATTCAGTAGCACATGTGTTACACTGCTTGGGCATAAGACAACTGAACTGCGTTTGCTGTGGCTTTTAAGTTTGGACCAGCCTACAGCTTCAGCTGAGAGGAAATACAGATGAACAGTCTTAAATCTAAATTAGCTACAGTTTTAGACAGGATTATGACTAAGCAATCATACTGTGGTACCTGTGTTCCTTATGCTCTGTCAGAAGGCAGCTGCGACACATAAGGGTATCGCAGGTCTCACAAAACAGCTTGAGTTGCTCTTGAGTGTGCACTGGACAAAATAAGGAAAACTCACTTGCTTCATCTTCAGTTGCTGAGGAATATAAAGCAATGGTGTCATCAACAACGACTACTATTATAGTTCAGAAAAAGGGTTGCTAATCTCTCACATTTTTATTGGAAGTCTTGAAGTTATTTTTAAAAGACCCAGACCCTGGAACTATCTGATTATATGAAGTAGAGTTTGTTCATATTTTTTTCCTGGCCTTATACATCCTACAAACTGAGCACATCAAAGGGATTCAGAAAAAAGTCATCAAACCAAATACATATTGTCCTCTAAACTCACATGAGTTTTAAATATCTCTTATGATTTTGGGCACCTGCCTCATGACTTTGAATGCCCTGGTCTGGCAAACCAGTCAACAAAACCTGATTGTAAAATGTAGAAAAGCAAATATATTAAATAAACCTGAAGTTACAGCAGAAGCAAGGAAATCCTTTGTTCTTAAAAAGTCACATGGGGAATTGTTTTTCAAACTTTTGTTTGTCATAAATGCAGTTACATAGACTTCATCAGCTAGGGGAAATTTATATTAGGTGCTAAAACCTGTTCTTAAAAAGGATTTTCTAAAGAGTAATGTGGTGAAGAGTAAAAGTGGACAGTGGATATGTAAAATGGGAGCATTGCTCCTGTACAATCTATTCTTGCCTTCTTTCCTGGATATGGTAGAATTGTTTTAGAATGAAGGAACACTGTCAACAAAAAAAATTCAAAAAAAACCCCTTCCACTGAAGTTAGACATCCACATTAATAGTTAAGGCAGGGAGGGGGAAGCTTGTTTCTTGGGTCCCAAAAAACGCAGACTCCAGAGCCTTATTTTATTAACCAGGGTAAGGACCACCCATCATTATTACTGGTGAAAAACATTATTTTCTTTGGTTTATTTGGTCAAAAAGCACAAGTAGTGCTAAAGTACAGTGACAGATTTATGCAGGTCAATGTTGAAATCCTCTGTCCACAAAACCATCAACATAATTAGCACAAAGGGACATATACAGTGAGAACAAGAAAAGCACAGGATTGCATCCTCAAAGTATTCCTACAGAGACACTATTCCACTACTCTTTACCAACACATGAGAAATTAAACAAAAAAATAATCATTAGATAATGCTTATTGATACAAACTTTAAAGGAAATAAAAATATTACTTATTTATACATCGTTATTTGCTCATATAAAATGAGAAAAATGTTTCAACTTTCCCACACCAAACCTATCTTACTTATCTAAATATTTATAAAAAACAGCTTGTGGCAGGGACCATGCTCTCATCCGGTAGCAAAATGGAGCCTTTTATAGAATCAAGCCTCTGAAGTAATACAGAGACGCACAGCGTACAGCAAGCTATACGAATTCAGTCAGTTTATTTTCAAATAGAAAAATGCACAATATAGATGTAGAAAGCCTAAGAAAATCTGATCGCTGACAAAGAGAATGAAAATATGGAGAAAGCCCATGCCATACTCTAAAGAAAATATGCCCAATTTCCTACTTTTTAGATTGTTGCCTACTCTAAATATTTCTGAGATGGTTGATTTACTTCCTCCAGTTCATTTGGGTTTCCCCTCCACCTTCTTAGTGTAATGTGCAAGAAGATATTTTGTGACATATTAGGCCAAGATTTTTACGTAACAGCATTACTTAGTTTACATTGTTATGAATTATTTCCTACAGTATCATGCTTTATTATTCAGGAAAGTTTATTGTTTTATATTATCATTGAATCAAATGCTAATAGATAGCATTATTAAAAGAGGAAATTGGATCAGAGGCTTTTTAGCCCACTCCAATATTTGTTTCTGTGAAGGTATAAACTGAACTCACCTCGACAGCAAATTTTTTCTGACTGTACTGGAAATATGTACTTTTGCATGAAAAGCTGCGGCTGACAATGCAAATAATATGTAACCAAGCAGGTTGTATAACCAGTGTATAACCAAGGTGGATGTCGAAGATCATCTTTTCCTCCCCTATGAGGTCATATATCTTTTAAAAGAAAAATAAAAAGCCCATAATAACTATCTCAATTTTCATGAGTTGGAAAAGCCAAAGCTAAGTGTTCAGCACCTGCAGAGCATGCAAGCTGTTTTTCTGAAAACAGGATCAAATTGTCCATATTAAACTCCAACTTATAAGGAGGTGTGGTCTATAAGGTCCAAGTATAACGATGCCTACTCACAATCTTATATAATGATTTCTCCATTTTTCTCTCCCTGAAGGCTTTTTTAGCGTTTGGGTGATTATAATCATCCCAGAGAAATCAGTGGGGTTTTTAGTACTGTATCAGATTTAAGAGACAAGCAGATTTCACATGCAAACTAAGGATAAAAATCACTGTTATCTAATTACAACACAGACCCACAGCCTCTGCCACTATTAATTCTCTGATTCAGTTGACATATCAGTGAGAACTGTCACTGAGACATGGTATTCTCAACCTACTTTATACTCAGCTCAGGGCTACACTCTTCAGTTTTAAAATAAGTTGAATTCTTACAAATCAGACACTAAACAAGAGCACAAGCCTGTTTTTTTTCTAGGAGCAGACATCTTAACCACAACTATCCATGTTAGCTGCTTGAAAAGAACCTCACTTGAAGAACAGGAAAAGTTCACTTGCCCTAAATTCTGAATTAACATGATTTGAGTCACCATTTTCTACAGCCTGTATTTTCTTTATCTCAGGTGAATCTCTTGAATGATTAACAGAAAGTTTTAAATCTGTTCCTCTGACCAGCTAATGCCCACTTTGGAAAAGCAACCTCATCTTGGCTAATAGAGTCCTCGGTCAACTTGCATAATCTGCAATGACTACAACTTTGATTTGGTAGGTTCATACTCAACCTCAAGACACTGAAAGAAAAGGATAGCATAGCAAAGAGAAAATTATTCCATTTGTGCACTAGCCTATAAATAGTTAGTATGTCAGTACCAGGTCATTTACTTCTAACATAGTTTTGGCAAAAGGGTTGTTTCTACTCAATTGCAAAGCACAGATTTCCACTTAACAAGGAAAGAGTCTGTACTAATACTGAATATCCTTTTGAGAAAGTTGGGACTTGAGGAGCAAGGGGTTCTGGTTTTATGACTTTAAGCAGTAGAAGAGCTCTGCAGAACTTTGAACTTAATAAAGTTCACTTATTCCTAGTGCTAATGCAGAGCCCTCCAGTGAAAGATTTGTTCTTCAGAGATTATTCCTCCAGGACTGCCGTTTAAACTGTCATAGAGCTTTGGCTCATGTTCTAAGCACCTAGTTCTCCAGTGCTCAGCAAATTCATTCCAGAAGCAGATTTCAACATTTTCACATCTTGTGGTCACAGAACCAGGAAGTTTTTGGCGGTTTTTTGGGGTTGATTTTACTTTGGGTTTTTTAACTGTCAGAAAAAAATCAGTGTCTGTGAAAACCTGCAAGTAGTGCAGTTTAACCCATCTGTGAACCACATCTCAGCATCTCTTCATATTCATAATGAGCAGTAATAGTCTGGCACTCACAAGAGAACTGGAATTTTTGATAGTACCTCTAGAAGTAGTTCAGCTAACAAGAATACACTGGAGCAACCATACAATATATAAATGTTGGTGGGAACTTTGGGCAGGGGAGGGAATCAAAATGATGTCCAGTCTGTGCTATTTATCTGCTTTCGTGCTGAGAAAATAAGATCTGTTTTTCAATGAAGGAGTTCAGTAACCGTTTTTAGCTGAACAACTGTGACACAGACCACTCTCGTAACTTCCCATTCCAGTTCTCAGTAAGCATCTAACTAGCACACATACACACCCCAAGCTACCAGATGTTAGAGAGTGCTATGGAGGGCAATAAAACAAATTTGTTTCCAAACAAGAATGGAGCCATTTCCAATACCAAGAAGCCCTCACAGGGAATCCCCTACCAGCAGCATTCATTCTGTGGGCCTTTACTTCAGACTCACAAAGGATGCGCAGTAGGAAAAAGAAATCAGGCTATTTTAAAATTGTTTTCTTCTTATACAATATGGTGGTTTTCTGTCCCAACCTAGTCCTGCTCCTTCCCACATGCTTAACTTTTAAGTACAAATTTGGATGAAGGGTAAAGGTCTCAAAAATCACATTAATTTGGCACACTGGTCTACAGCATGACCTCAGGAGTCACCAGGCTGAGGGTGCTGCCTAGCAGCCAGCTCAGCCGTTCAGCTGCATGAGCTGGGTCTCACCCAGCAGGCAGCCAATGGCCCAGGAAGGAAGCAAGAGGATGTGCAAAGTGGAGGAGAAACTGTGACAGAGCTGCAGGTTCTGCATGGCAGGGAGTGATCAGATGTGTTACATGAACCACAGGTATCATGAAGGAAGAAAGAGAAAGAAAGGTTTCCCAGGGAAGCCAGGTTCCTTCAGTTCTGCCACTCAAGGAAGAAATTGTTTACCTAAATGAACAAGAATAGGCAGGATTCAATGTGTTTAGCATTTTTTTTTCCCTACTTCATTTCAGACACAGGGAATCTTACAGTTTTCAGATGACAGAAGAAAGTCTGGCCCTTGTAAAGCAAACAGCAGAAGTTAGAACAGTTTAAAGGTGCAAGGTCAGTGGGATAAAGAGTCTCTTAACCACACCTTGAATATTGTGTTCAGTTTTGGACCCCTCACTACAAGAGGGACAGTGAGTTGCTGGAGTGTGTCCAGAGAAGCGCAGAGAAGCGCAACGACCTGGAGAGCAGGTTTTATGAGGAGAAGCTGTGGGAACTGGGGTTGTTTCGTCTAGAGAAGAGGAGGCTGAGGGGAGACCTTATCACTCTCTACAACTACCTGAAAGGAGGTCATACTGAGGTAGGTGTTGGTCCTTCTCCCAAGTCACTAGCGATAGGACCAGAGGAAATGTCTTCAAGCTGCATCAGGGGAGGTTTAGACTGGATATTAGGAAAAATTTCTTCACTGAAAGAGTGGTCAGGAACTGGAACAGGCTGCCCAGAGAGGTGGTGGGTCACCATCCCTGGAGGTATTTAAAAGACATGTAGACGCGGCACTTCAGGGTATGGTTTAGGAGACATGGTAGTGTTGGGTTGATGGTTGGACAATCCTAGAGATCTTTTGCAACCTTAATGATTCTATGATTATGGTTACAAGGGCCTACAAAGAAGGTGGCTGCTGTTTAGAAGCATCATACACAGACTGAAGGTGGCTACTGAATCTGAACAGAGAGGATGCTTTACTTCCAGAAAAGAAAGGGAAAAAAAAATTATCAGCCTGGGTTGCAGGATATCCTAGCATTTGCTTTCTTTGAAATATCCTATGGGGATATCTATGTCCTAAATAAATAACATATACATAAAATAATTTAAAAAGCACAGATTATATCTCCAATAATTTTTAGATTAACTAGCCTATATATACACTACCAACCTCCTTGTTCATATATTTTCAGCACACAGAATTTGGGACTCAAAAAATAAGAAATAATTTTAGTTTTTATGTTTGCATTTTTTTCTTTGTACAGCACCCACAAAACCACAACTAAGCCACAGGTATATTTTCTTATCATTATATGTCAATAATATGAGCTGGTAATTTTACTCTAAGTGAAATGAAATTATAAACAGTTGGAGCCTCAAAACCACAGTCCTTATCTTGCTGTGAACTCAAGAAGAAAAACATATTGTCCATACAATCAGGGCATTTGAGGGAGGACTGAGGGGACTTCAGTTTATATTATTCTCTAGAAAAGACCCAGAAAACATTTAAATGTCATCTGTGCTTTTTAATTATTGATATTCTTACACACTTTTTTTTTTTGTTGACACTCTATTTGGCAACAGTGTATCATGTCTCAAGCGCCTCAAACTCTGATATGAGCACCCAGGACTTAAAAGAACTCCATGGCAAGCATAAAGTATAGGCTTCTACAAGCAAAATCCTAAAGCCAAAAAAAACCCAAAAAAGTACAATTAGTGGGCTACACATATGTTTATTCCATGTTCTGTCCTTCGTCTTCCTTGTGAAGAGGAATAACAGTGCAGTACAAACCCTATAGCCCAAATAACTGTATAAAATAATAATTATTATTATTTGTATAAAATTGCAAAACTCTTATTTTAGGTTACAAATTGCTTATGTAAGTTTAGGTTAGCACAGTCCTCAGCAGATGTCTGGCATATAAGTAAAGAAAATAATGAGCAGTAATAGGAGATGACAATCCTTTCTGTGGTTCATCACTGTATAGGGATGAGACATATTTGCCAGTGGGCTTCATTTGTGCTTGCCTATGGCAATATAGTGGTCATACTCAGGAACCACATGTTTCACTCCAGTGGCTTTCCCTGCCACACCTTGTCCATAAGCACAGGAATTGCTTTATGGTAGTTTCCCCAGAGGAAATTACCCAAGAGAGGACAGAAATACTGAAAGGGCAAGGCCTGTTGTTGCTGTAGCCTACCAAACCCTAATCCATCACTCTGTAGAACTGAAAAAGCATATGGAAAATACAGTCTCTGTGAAACACAAGTATCCAAAATTTTTAAAATACTGTTAAATGCTGATTGTGGCATTGGCCCTGAAGTTATAGAAGAGTCACATAATCTCTCATTGGCACATACCTATCCTTCCAAGTCACACACAGAGAGCATGGTGTCTGTGGCACAGAGCCTGCAACTGCTCCTTTTTCAACTGAATAAATTAATTGAGAAGAAACAGAATTTCAAAGTGCATTTTTAGTACCTGTGCAGCCCTTCAGGGATGCAGACAGGAAGCGGTCTCCAGTTTCCTTGCCATGTCTGTGTTCCTCTGTGCATGAGCTGCACAACCACTTATTGCAGCTTGTACAGAGACTGTGAGCAGATCTATTCTCTTCACACATGGAGCAGCTCTAAGAACAAAAAGTGCAATTACATACATGCATAAAAAATTAGCCACACAGACTGTTATCTTTAATAGACTATGATTCAGATCGGTAAGCTTAATATTTTTCTTCCTCAGACTAATGCAATTCAAGTGATTTTAAGAGCCTGGTTATTGTTGTAAAGGGGAACATAATAAAATTAAGATCTGAAGCTCTTAAATCAAATTAGTTGTCTTTATGTGTTCTAGCACAATCAAGCATAATTATGACATGATACAAAAATTATTGTGCAAAATTCTAGGGTCCATATTACATGTGAAGTCAGAAGAAATAATCATAATGACCTGCTTCTTGTAAACTGAAAAGCCATGAAACTATGAAATAAGACTTGTGATTTCAGGTAAGGAGGGTTAGGTTAAAAGTTACTTTTGAAAATGAGTGGTGTGCTTTGTAATCCGTTTCTGTTACTGTTGTACTACTTACTAATGGCTTTAACACAACAAATGAGATTACACCTTTCTTTTATATATAGATGGATAGAGACAGATGTTTTCTACCTCACAAAAGATAGTCTAGGTTGTCGAGTAAATATGTGAAATGTTAAAAAGAGTAAAACAGTCTGTCAAAAAGTTTTTAATCTAACTACCATTTCCTTTCTAATCACATTATGCAGAACCATTTTACCATATCATTTCAGAGTCATTCTTTAATTTCTGGCCATTGCTAAATATTTATTAACAAACTAAAAAAATCTATAGGCTAGAATCCACTTCTGCTTTCGTGTATATGAATGTAAATCAGAGCTACTTCAGCAGAGTTAATCTAAATCTACATTGCGTTATTTAAAGTTAGAGCTTACTCTATTTGCTTTAGCATTGTATGAACCACTCTGATACAGTGTTAACTGTCAGAAAAAATACATTAAAAACATGCCAATGGTAATGCAATTTAGAAAACAATATGGGGACACCCACACACTATTAATGTAAAACTTGATTCCTATTCTCTAAAGACGTGACCAGAAGTGAGCTCAATTTATATACTGATATCACATGTGGTGAACTGGAAACATAAGACACAGGAACATGAGAAGAACTAGAAACCTTAATTAACTATCATCTCTATTGATTCAACAATTTAGGAAATGCCCTTTGTTATATAGGCCATGGTGTCTGGAGATGCCACTGAGGGGGAAATGAATAAAAGAGCATGTAAATTAAGTGAGTAATTTGATCTTTGGTATCCAGAATGAACTCAAGAGTTATTTCAAGATAGCTATAATGATACTTCTTTTAAAAAGGATTTGCACTAGGCATAAAATACCCTGTCTGAAAACTCCTAGTATTAATGGTTTTGACTTACAATAGCCACAAATAGGTACTAATGGGCAGAGCGAACACAGTGAAGTAATTTTACCATAATGGTGGACTTGCCACCAGTTTATCAAACTCAAACATTTCCTGCAGGGTTACAATATATCTACTGTACTTCTGCATAGTCCCTGAATATTGCTGCTACTCAGGGCTACTCAAGCAACTAATAATAGATCGCGAAATTACTTCCTGTGGTGTCCTTTCTGTTGGGCATCAGCTTATCTTCAATTCAGTTCAGTTACAAATGCATCCCAACTATTCTGATGGGAAACATGAAGAGAAGGATATAGCAGCATGTGCTCAGCACATAAGCCCTGATGCAAGCCCTGGTGAATTTAATAGAAGAGTTTCTCTTTGCAGTATCTTGGGGAATAGAAAGCCTGAAAGAAAACCAATCACAGTTCTCTGCTGGTCATCATGGCATTAAGCGGAACATCTATATACACCTAAATTCTGAGATGCAAGTGAGTCAAGTTCTGATTCACTTCTGCACAAGAAGAAAAAATTTTGTTCTCCTGAAATTATTTTACCATTTCCTTCAGTGGGGCTGGAATTTCACTCATTGTCAAGAGTTTCTAAGTACTCCCAATCTTTTCAAAGACATTGGGCAATTCCTGACAATAGGACAACAAAGCAAAGTTTTAAATGTGTTTTACTGTCTAAGCAGGGAAGTATTTGTGTAATCCATTCTGCCAGTTTAGCTATTTGCTTATCAACAATGTTTTCCAAAAGGTACAGGTAATAATTTAAACCAAAAAACCTAATACAGCTTATAGACCCAAAATGCAAGGGTATTTATTCTGGGAAGCAAAGCTTTTTATATAACAAGAAGTATTAATTTAAAATATAACCATGAAGGTTATATTAGGGAACAGGACAAAAGTTGGAGGATGCTCTGCCCTCTCTGTGATAACCAAAACTGCTTCATCACAGCTTTACCTGTAACTGTCCATCTGTCAGTGTGACTAGAACTTATATTGACACTGTACTGTGTTAACATTACTTTTAAGTTGCAGAGTGTTCCCAGAGTTACATTATTTATGATGCAAAAATGGGCTTTTGGGCAAGATATTCTGAATTGCATATTTTTGAAACTCCTGCTGCTGGTATATAGCACATTCTATCATTTATGCTTCACTATCTCACACACTAAGAAACATCTTGCTTCCAAACACATTGTTACAAGCTCTGACAGATTCCCATTTGAACATATTAGGTAAATTAAGAAAATAATGGCAGCTGAGCTGTGTCTCAGTTAGATAAGCTGGTGCTTCTTCCTTTGATATCACTGATGGTAAAACTATGGCTTTAGTTTGGGCGGTGTGGGGGTGGTTAAAAAAAAGTAAGCAAGCTTCACTGCTACATGGCTTGACTGTTAATAAAAAGGAAGTAACCAAAAACTATGAGGAAGGTTTGCAAGTCCCTCTAGGGTACTCCTATGCTCCAGTGAGAAATCTGCTTTACTGAACTTCTTTTAGGAGTCCTAAGGGATTACAGAGAAGAAAAACCTTCTTTTAAAGAAGGTTTGAAAAAATAATCTAGTGCTTTTGAAGACATTAGATATTCCCATTTGATTTCCTTTCTACATAAATTCTTATTGAAAGGTACATGATATGAGTCATGGTAATTAAGAAATCCCAGTATAATAAGTGCATTCTAAACATTCAGCAATATCTTATGCATTTGCTTCTCCTCTTTGAAGAGCGCATGTGAATAGACCTCTTCCTGGTTTAGATAAAGTTTTGTTTCCCTCTTCAAGTATCTTATACCAGAAGATGCAAACACACTTTGCTTGCATTCATTTTTTTAATTTCCCCAGAAGACTCCATGGATTAGGTTACACGTTCTTTTCTTTTTAACAATGGAGGAAATGAAACACAGAAGCGACCAACAGGGAAGAAGTACATCCCCTCTACACTTTTTTGCAATGTCGTCACTGGGCAAGTCACTTGCTCAATTTCAAGCGGTCTCAAGCCTTCTGCATGGGACAGAACTGACCAACAAATTGTTGCTGACCCAACAGGAGTTAAGAGGAGTGGAAAGATACATCCTCTGTCCTACATGTCGGAAAAGTGTTCCCCTCCACCCAAAGTCCCTGAAACTGAATATGCAGTGTGGCTATCCAGTTTACTTAGGAATCAAAAGTGCAAAAGAGCCAGACTAAGGTCCATGAGCTGGTCCAGAAGGTGAAGTCCAGTATCCTGGCTTCTTTGTTACTCTTCCCTTGCTTTGGATCCCACTTTGGATAAAGCAGTCAGCAGATTACAGAATAGTTTTGATAAGTGT
The DNA here is from genome assembly GCF_949628215.1 of Phalacrocorax aristotelis. Taxonomy (NCBI): domain Eukaryota; kingdom Metazoa; phylum Chordata; class Aves; order Suliformes; family Phalacrocoracidae; genus Phalacrocorax; species Phalacrocorax aristotelis. Next base: position 58,168,639 of record NC_134280.1, read on the forward strand.
GCACCTGTTTTAACTCCCAGCTACAGGTAATACTACCACATTCTGAAATCAGTCTTATTCATGCAAATAGTAGAATACTGTTTTGTAACACAGGGGCCATAAATGCACACCTTTCTCTGCTCCTCCTCATAACACAAAGTAGTAACAACTAAAAAACGGCAAGAATAGTTCTGCCTGTTAATTGTGTATTTAACAGAAGTGACACCCATCTATGTGCAGTGTCAATTACAAGGCCAAGGTAGTAATCCTATGCCTTCCAATTACCCTTTGCACCCATTCCCCAATGGGAAACTGAAATATGATGTGACCATTTTATCATTGAAACAGATAAAAAGAAAATTATAATTGCCTGCAGGATCTAATGGGTAATACTGGTGTAACCACTCAGCCAATAGTCTGCTTCTGTTTACTTTGTGTTGAGAGCAGAAAGGGGACAATGAGGGATCCAAGAGGTTCAGTATCTTCCTAATATATTGTCACAGATCCAGCCCTACACCACTAGTAACGTTATTTTTTTAATCAACTCTATTTTAAGTATATAGAATCAAACTCATTCTTCAAATAGTTAAAAAAGTACTCTGAAGGCAGTAAGTCCATCTCCAGGAGTGAAGTCATTGCAGCGCTGCATAAGCAAACCATAAGACAGTCTGTTGTTCAATACAGGGTTTGTTCTGTTTTCAAAGAGCGTTCAGCTGGTAGTGTTTCAACAACTCACAAGCCACCCAAGTTAGTGGTTTTCACTTACCTTTGCCATAGCTGAATTACTAGTGGGAAAGTCCTTGAGTAAGAAATTTTCAACTACGTCCCTTGCAAAGCAGGTCTGTTTGCACACAGGGCAGGAAAGGATACCTGCATTTTTTAAAAAAAAAACAAAACCACCACAAATAAAACAACGCACACCAGCCATGTGAACCAGGAAATTATGTAAACCACATTTCAGTATTGCTGGCTTTTTTACATCACATGGACACACTTAGTTCCAGGAAACCAAGGCATTCTTCAAATCCCTAGAAATATGCTATAATTGTGTTTACTTATTTCAGTATTTATCAATGATACCTGCATGTCCAAATTCCCATGAATCATTAGGACTTACAGCTTTGATAAAAACTGAGCTGCACTTTAAACCAAATTGCCTTGTTACAAATCTACATGTGCTTTCTAATACTTGACACAGTTCTTCTAGACCAGCTTTACCTTACCAGAGGTATAGCAAAGCATAAAACACACAGTGCTTAATACTAGCTTTACAGTGCAGCATGCTATCCAAGTGAAGTGAAAGAGGAGTAACATGCTGTTAGCAGAAGTACCAAGTCAGAATAAAGGTAAAGGATAAAAAAAAGTTTCATAAGTAAAAGTCAGAATTGCAAATCACCTATTACAACAAATCCACAGGCGGCAAAATGTGATCACCCCCAAAGCAAAGCAAGCAGTGTGAGCAGCAAAACCAGTTTCTCCTTCATTAGCTACTGAACGCAGCTGGGATAAATCTTACTGTTTGCCTGAGCTGAGAACTAACAGTTGAAGGAGGTGTCCATAACTGCACACCTGCATTCTTGCACCTCTGCTATTTCATTCCTAGACTTCTTGGGCTAAGACTTGTGTTTTTCTATAAGGTCTCGTGCTTTTTTTAAAGTTTTTTTGAAAAGGAGTATGCATCTTTCTCACCACATTTCTGTAAACTGCTGTAGCTGTGAATCCAGTTCTTTAGAGATGGTGGTAGTGCGTCAGTCTATTTTTAACTTATCAAGTCCTTCTTTATCTAATTTTTTCCATTCTATGAACAGAATTTCAGCGCTATGCTCACCTTGCCAAGTGATCTGTTTATGATCACTAACAGCAGTATTTTCCACACCTAAATGATGCAAACTCACTTAAAGCACGATTTTAAAAGCAAGATCAATTATGACTTTCTACTGGACTGACAACATCCAATGTTCTCTTTTCCTTAACTAAAATTATTTTTTAGTAAGGATAGTGTCCTGTAGATTAATTACATCTTAGGATGTCTATTACTCTTTGCATTAGACAGTTATCAGAGACACTCATGTTTTCCAGGTGCGTAGTATTACCTGCCCTCAGGACACGGCTCCTGCAGTCCCTGGCCAGGTGCACAATTCTAACCTTGAGTGACTCCCGTTTTCAGAACTGGGCTACTGTTATTTTAACAGCAGCAATTTACATTGATACAGAAACACAAACCCCAAACCCCTCCCACATTACCACTTCTGACAAAAGCACCATGCAGTCAGATGTCTGAATACATTCACTCTCATTCATAAACGTTTTGAAGACACTTTGAGTTCCGTTACATCTCCTTTGAAGAGGACATCTTACTCAGAACTGTTTTCATGAGACTTAGGTCTTTTTAGCCCAAATCTTGTTATAAAAGCAAAAGTACATTGTTCACTATTTTCCAAGGTTGCATTTACAACAGAATTGTGATTTGGGGGCCCAGGTGGCAGGCTATGGTCTACCTCACACTTGTTTGTTTAACTGTGCCTTTCATACAACACTGAGTATTCGTGTAGATGTGAGAAGGAACAGGCAGTATCCACAGGTGCCTGTGCTGCTCTGCTACAAGTCACCCCAGGGAAAAGGACCATGCAAGCAGTTGCCAATGCTTTGCTCATCTTCTGGGCCTTTAACTTGAGTCTTGTTGAAGCGCGTTCTGGTGACAGGAGTTGCAAAGAGGCTAAAAATTAATCTGATAAAGACGCCCGTGATGGCAGAAAGCTGTAGAAGTCTTTTAAACTCTTCCTTTACTCTGCATCCATAATATAGCGACCGCAGCTGAAATAGTATCTTATTTACCTACAGCTTTGTAGCTAATCACCTTCATATGTTACACCCTAGGACAACACAGTTAACTTGTTAGCCACACTGAAACCTTCCCATGTTCTCCCAAATTATGGTTTTCTGTGTCTTTTAGATATCAATTAACACCTCAGTTCTCCAGAGAAGTGTAAAAACAGTAGGAGCACTGCACTACCTAAGACGTGTTATGCAGACCGTGCCCTCCTACTCCTTGTAAATGGTGCATACTACAAGCACCAGTGAATTGTAGTGCTAATTCCTAGAAGGTGAAACAGTTTTCAGGTTTCCCTGTGAGCACCTTATGAAGCAACACAATTATAACAGCAGGAGAAATAAGAAGTCAGACACATTTTGATTGATAAGCTAAGCAAAATACCTACTTTGCAAGCAGCTTCTCAAATAAGTCTCATGGGACATGCTCCAATTCTCGGTGCAGTTGATAGGAAACCATCTACTGACTTTACAGAGAATCATCTCTAGCCCTTTGAGACCTTGAACCAGTTTCTTGCTCCCATAACAGCATTGCCCAAGCAGTGCCAGTTCTTGATCTGGCTAATACAGAGAGAAAACCTCCATACTGAGACTACATAATATGCTGCAAATTGACCAAAGGGGAAATTATCAACAGGTTGCTTTCTGAAGTAAGAAATGCATGACTCTCACAGTTATTCCTTCATCTCCATGCCATATGGGTGAGCACAGAGTCTTAAAAAACTTCTGGGAACAGCTGCTTACTGGGAAACAAAAGCCGTGCTCAGGACTTTGCCATAGCAAGGACAACTTCTGTCTACACACCACATGAGGTAAAAAACTTAATATTGAAGTTACTATTTTATTACATTCCAACATTTTTCAGTTAGTGCAGAATGTTAAATCAAATTATACCAATTGAATGATCTTCAATGGAATGCTCATGGCCTCAGGCGCATTCATGTGAACTTTAAATTCTGCTAATTTGTTACAAAGCAGTGAAATATAAAATGCATTGTAAAAAGAATGCATTAATTTGACAATGGGCAAAACCATCCTTTTTAATGTTTTCAAGTGTATTTAAAGAAAACTTCAATAATTTTCACCCTAAGAAAACAATACATCATGCATGCACAAAAGCCTCCTTATATGTACTGAAAAATGCAGTGGTATTAAGAAACATGGAACAGTCATGATTTTGAAGGTAGATGACATTATTGCTGATTAATATTAGGGGATATCTAAAAGAGATGCCCTGGATGCCCTGGGACAATTTTTTCCCCAGGTTTTAGATCCAAGTTATGCTACTGAAATCGGTGTTCCAGAGGTACGTGTGGAGTGACTTGCACACACAAAGGTTGGAACCTTGTATTAGACTCGCTACCACAGACCATCAAGTACAGCTTTGATTGTATAAACATCAAAGTGTGTCTTAAATATCCAAGTAACTGAATTACAATGATTTCAAATCTAAAACTCTCGAGATGAACAATAGACATGTATAGCTTTCAGCTTAATAAAAAAATCCAAACAAAGAGCATAACAGTTAACAGGAAAAATAATGGGGACACCATGGCCATACTGTATTGGAAGTAGTCTCTTACTCATAGAAGGACTCATCAGTACGTACCTTCTCACCTTTCCTAATACTGAATTCTATATTTAAGACTTTATTAAAAGCCCAGGAGATGGATTTGCATCTTGCTAAAAGAGGGATTCCCTGAATGTGATAGCTTCAGAGATCGTACTTGTTCAGCTAATTGGTCATCTTATTTGATTCCTTTTCCATTTAATGAAAACCTGTGCTCCCTGGAAATGTTCAGCCTGTTTCAATATAAATCCACCAAAGAATCTAATGATAGCTTGGTAAAATAAATACACTACAGAATGGTTTGTGATGCAATTACCCTGAAATTAATCAAACCTTACATACATATTTACACATAGCCACAAGCAGCAGCTACTTCAACAATACAAAGCAAGCGCACTATGCTGTGCTCGTGCTCAGAGCACAAATCACCAGGAAAGTACAACTTCCTAGAAACCCCTTACCTGTCCTCTGGATAAACAGTCACTTAGAGAGCTACACACAAAGCTACTGTGTCGGGGAGCAGGTGGTTATTAAGCAGAACTGCACACACTGTGCGCTCCCTGGAATCAGGCTTTGCCGTACTGCAAACTGAAGTCGCTTCACCTTTCACAGACGCTCTGGGGCTGCTCCCCCTTCTTCAGCCAGAAGTGCTGATAAATCAGCAGGGCAGAAAGATGTACTGGGCCACTACAAGGTGCATGCAGGTTTTTTCTCTTGCCTTCTTTCTTGCCCTTGCCTCTCAGATTCATTCAGGCCTCTGTTACCTTGCCTTGGTTGTATTTTTCCTGAAGTGGTGCAATAAAAATCTTGTAGTGAAAATGAATAGCAGCATCCTACTTCCCTTCTTGCCTGGGTCTTCGATCAGTCCTCAGAGTAACCTGGAGCAAGTGTGCAGAAGGAAAGAGACGAGCTTTTCCAGATCCAGGTAGCAGCAGGTCTTACAACACCATTCACTCCCATCGTACATTTTACAGACCATTCCCTAAATATTTTTCTTGCCTTCCTACCTTACCACTGCCTCTAAAGAACATTGTTAATTTGTTTTAAGAACCTGTACTTTGCAGACAGCTCATTTAAATATATCCGTATTACAGCACTGTGGGTGAAGGGAAGAGTAGTGAGAAGCCCTAGAGACTCACTGTTTATACATATGAGAATGATGCAATTTCTGGATCTAAATAGCAATTCAACATGCAATTACAGGACTCAAACAACAGTTTACATATTAAGAGATTCGGAGCCAAATTCAGCTACTGTGCAACTGTGATGCCCAAATGAAGTCCTTTATTGTTATCAAAACCTCTAGAAGTAGAAAAAAGCTAAGAGAGTTGTTGACAAGCTCTATTTTTGTATGGAAATTATACCGGTAGGAAGGCAGCAGGAACGTTTGCATAAATTATGTTTTAGAAGTTCATTATCTCCTGCTGTTTATCGTTCTAAATCATTATTTATGACATCACATTTCTCTGCTAAAGGGATGACCATGAATTTAGGAAAGAGAGCAAGGATCCTAATGTTGGATTTAAGCCCAATTTCATTGTGATATGCAGAATAAAACCCTAGTTCAGAATTATATGCAGGATAAACCACATATAAGCTATTCTCCATGTATTGAGTTACCAGCTAGTACTGAACAATCACTGAAGACCACATCATATTGGACAGAATTCTACAAAGCTTCACCATGTGAGGGATGTGGAGGAATAGTCCTACACCTACATCCTCCCAGGGTTCCACCACTCCTTTAACTACCATCCATAGTAGAAGCCACCAGCACTAGAAAGTGGCATGCACATAGACATACCTCTGTGTGTTATGTTTAAATACACATGCCTCTGAACCCTGAAAAGCTTGAGCAGCGGACGTTTACTTTGCTGAATTGGTTTGCCGCCCTTTTTCATAAGCCCTGTGTTTAGTTACTATTGCTGGTGGGAGTGTGAGAGTCAAAATAGACAGCAGGTTGGGGAAAAAGGAAATTCAAAGGTGGTGGAACCAGTAGTCAGGCACAGATACCCAGTCTGGACACTCCAGCTCCACACCTGGGATATCCAAAATTAGCTTTCAGGAAAACAACAAGGTTCTGCCATGCACTGTTCATGCCCTAGTTCCCCACAGGTGAGATCTCTCACATCCCACAGCATGTTCATTTCTGTTAATCAAAGTTGCCACGCTGCATCAGAGCCAGGGAACAGTAAGCTGACTTCAAGGTAGTGACCCTCATATGGAGTGTTCCTTTGTAAAAGCACAAATAAAGAAAGAACTAAAATTTCTGAGTGCTCTCGAGTTTTTACTCCACGTATATTGTAGCAATCTAATTTATAAGCGACAGAGCTGTGGATAATTTGCAGCAATCATCTCTGAAAGTGCACACTATAACCTCTCCACCACATATGGAAACTGAGTACAAAGACCTTTCAAACATCAAAAGCCGCAGCTCGCACTTTTGTTTCAAGGTCTTCCAGCCTGGTCAGGTTTAAATAGAAAGAACCATCAAGCTGCCTGTCTCAGAAATAAATCAATGCAGATAATTAACCTATTATTATCATGAGAATTGATTAGCATAACGAAACAAACAGTGGAGCTATCATGCACACCACATTTATACTTGCTGTCCACATGTTGCACTTATTCCTATGCTCCTTCTCCAACAACCATCAGACTAATTATTCTCAAAGAGCATTAGCTACAGTTCAAGCTGCAGGCATAATTTACACTTCCTTGGAGACCCAATTATAGGCTACAGGAAACAGTTCTGAAGACAACGTCCCACTCTACAGCTTCATATTTATATAACTAAACCCACCATTGTTTCACTTGCTGTTTGGACCCAGCAGCTGAACAACAGCGAGAAGGGCCAAGTAACTTTAAATCCATTTTAAGATGACTAAATATATACCTTATGAACAGTTTCCCTCTTTAGAATTACCTTTCTTGTTCCATTTTTAGAACTAAAACATGTATTTGGTGTTAAGTGGATCTAATTAAAGCCAATGGGTATTCTCCTTCAGAACTAATAGATGTGATGCATTGCATCACTTGCCTTAGATGATTGTATCAAAACAAGGTTATTTGGGGCCTGGAGATATAACAGCTGTAAAACCAAGGAGGCCAAACCATACTCCACTATAAGCCTAAATATGGTTTAAAGAATCTGTAGATGTCCTTTTTTGTTTTTGGTTTTTTTTTAACATACAGACTTAGCACAAGATAAGGCACCGTGTATTCTCTGTGTTAGCACCTGGAGTCTCCTTAAGCCAGTACACCATATTCGCCAAAACATCATACTGAAAATGAGCCTAGAGCCAAATGAGTCCTAGAGCTCAATGTTTTTCTTGAAATAAACCCCCTTGAAGATATCTCTGAACATGTTAAATGCAAGTGTGACCAACGCTTGGCTGAGTTTTGGATATGACTCGCTAGCAAGCATTCACAATCAGGAAACCATGGTTATGTATAGCACCTACCTTACAAGCTAAAGAAAAACTATATTTCCAGCTGGAAGTAATAAAATGCAGCAAGAAGATATCTGTCAACAGTTGAAGTCACATTTGTTCTCTTTAATATTCTGTTTTCTTAGTTTTAAATGATCAGTTTGCATTTCTTTAATACATAACCCTGTTAAAATTCTCAGCATTTAAATGGGAATTTCAGACCCTCTCTTGGATGTGGGGAACTAACATAAAGTAAGTGTGGACAGTTTATGCACAGAATGTAGATAGAAATAATGCAGTCATTTTCCATTATTTTTGTTATCCAACCTAGAGAAGCACAAAAGGACAAAGCACATTTTAAAACTAGAATTTCAGAAAAAATAGCTCAACACACAAGTTCTATACAAAAAACACAACAAACAAACAAACAAAAACACCACTTCCTAAAGCAATTTACAAAGCTGGGCAACTACTAATCGTATTTTACAAACATAAAGTGTAACTCACAGGTTAGACAAATTACCCAATTCAGTCACAAAATGTAAATAATATCAGGGCTTGATATCAGTTAGCAGAAATCTGCAAGGTGTTACAGTACATCTTTCCTGATCTGCCTTGTTACCAGGGGTCTAAACTGTGATTGAGCAGTGATTACCCATGGTGTTTTTTTTTAAGGGGGGAGGGGGGTGGGGAACCAAACCCTAGAGCTGAGACAGTCTTCCAAAAACATGAACTTCTCACAACAATGCACCTTCACTAGTCCTAACAGAATCACAGAATGGCAGGGGTTGGAAGGGACCTCTGGAGATCATCTTGTCCAACCCCCCTGCTTGAGCAGGCACACCCAGAGCAGGGGGTACAGGAACACATCCAGGCAGGTTTTGAATGTCTCCAGGGAAGGAGACTCCACAGCCTGTTCCACTGCTCTGTCACCCTCACAGGAAAGAAGTTTTTCCTCATATTTAAGGGGAACTTCCTGTGTTCCCATCTGTGCCCCTTGTCCTGTCATCAGGCACCACTGAAAAGAGTCCAGCCCCATCCTGTTGACACCCACCCTTCAGATACTTATAAGCATTGATAAGATCCCCCTCAGTCTTTTCTTCTCCAGGCTGAACAAACCCAGGTCTCCCAGCTTTTCCTCATAAGAAAAATGCTCCAAGAGTAGCTCATTTATCTACTTTTGAAATTAATAATCACTGACATTTAAAGTACTAAAACAATTTAAATCATTGAACATCTTATGGAGAGGAAGATTTGCAGATAAAGGGTAATTTAGTTTGGCATCCACCTCCAATTCAGAAAGAAGAGATAAGCACAAGAGCCTGGATTAATCTAGCTTTGAATGTATTCAGAACTCAGTGAGAAAGAGCCAGACCCAAGAAGCCAAGGCAACATGCAAGAACCAATTCTGTATGTTTTCACATTGTACTGTTAGTGACTATTCACACAGGTAGAAGCCTGGGAAAGTCTTCATCTGAGAAATTTACACCTCAGGAGATAGGGGAATTTTCTGTCTTTCCTCTGCAATCCCTCTCTTTAAAATAATTCCTTCCCATACACTAAACAGACTGAAAGCACACAATGTGCTGATCGACGGAGGAGAAGAATGTGGATTCTCTGTTACATGAAAAGAGGGGAAAAAAAAAAGAAGAAAGTGACACTGGCCTGCAAAAAGAAAGGAAAGAAAGACTGAGAATCTTAAAGTCCCTTTCATATAAGAAGCATATGTAGGAGCCAAACTCACAAAGATAATTGTTTTTTTCTGCTCAAATTGCTTCCAAATTCTCAGTTCTCACAGCTTTGAATAAATTCTGATGTGTATGCAGCTTTTCCATAAGAGCTCTGGCTATCTTAGAGCTTTCATTTACAAGTCACCTTAAACACACACAGGTATAACAGTAAGTTTCCAACATCAACCCCCATCAAAGATCAGGACCACTTACCTCCATGTTCTCAGCAATCTTAATGCAACAACAATAAACTAGAAAAGATCTTTATGTTAATATAGTACTATTTATAGTAAAGCATACCAAAACCCACAAACTCAAGTATGTTTTTGTATCAGATTGATTTATAGTCACTTTTTCCATTCTTGTATTTTAGTTGAAAAATTCCTGATGAGTAAGCAACACATTTTTCTTACAGGCAATATTTCATGTTTACTTAGCTAAACCAGTTTAGCACTTATATTTAATTATACATTATCACTGACACCTATATATGATCATACTTAAAGATAACACTGAAAATTGAGTTTGTTTTGTACTGCCCATAACTCAGCACAGTTAAGATAAGCGACACTTAGCACCACACCATCAGAAGATTTCACAAATTTATCCAGGCTGACCTACTGTGGTTGCAGTTTCAATCATTGACTTAAATAAGAGGCACAGATGTTTTGGTTTTGCTGCTCTCCTTGCTCATTTATTAACTGGGTCTCTGCACCTGGTGTCTCAGTTTACTGGGTCATCACCGTTCATTGTTTCTTTTCTCTGATCTTGCTCTTTCCCATAGAAGTTCCCTATCTACAAGAGAATGAGGAAGTAAACAGAGAAACTTCAAGAATACAGAAATAAACTAGTATTTGTTCCAATTTGCTATAGACAAATCATTCCCCATCCACTCATGAGTTTGAAGAAATATCTACTATTTAACCTCTAACTGCATTTCATCCAAGATCACCAAGTTGTATAAATTAACTTTCCACTCGGCAAACAGAAACAAGGAAGAGAGAGGAATGATGCTAGATGTCAAATGAGGATACACGAAAAGTAATGGAGTGCTTGTTCTCAACAGCATTTTATCATCAGTAGGTCCCACAGACTTTAAGCCCACTATGATTGGGCATTAAAACTTTTAAGGAAACATTTACTTGAAATGACTGCTTTGCTCTCTTTGTCCTTTGTACCTTTTTCTGCCTGTACCCTACACATGAATAGCCTTTCTCCACTGCCATTAAGTTATTCCCTTTCCCTTTCTCTTTTGTGTTTTGCTAGCCTTTCAACAGTGATCTCCTAACAGTGTTTCCATTTGTTCTCAAACTTGAACTTGTCTAGTTTATGTCATCCCATCAATTCAGATTACCGTCACCTCAGGGAAGGTGTCTTCTCTTCCTACACATTTCTAAAATCTGCTGTGGAAGAGATAATAAATGATGCCTCTTACTCATCTAAAGTTCGAGCCTGTGAAAATACAGGTAATCTACGTGCCTTTTCTCTTCTTATAAATTAGTAATAATTCTGGAATGCTTCACCATGGCAATTAAGACTCTTTCAGTTAAAATGGCTGTATTCTGTCTTATTCCAAAAAAAAGTTACTTATTTTCTATTAACATCACTACCAAAAACTATGTGCAAATAACTTCAGGATTTCAAAAGCCACAGTCACAAAATGCTTGTTGTCCTCACTAGTTCACTCAGCTTGCTAGGGTGAGTGACAGCATAGCCTACAGTCAGAAGGGTTCAGACAGAGAGAAACCGCATTTACAATGAGGTAAAAGAAAGAGTTTCAGTGCACCACAATACACATATTCTAATAACAATTATTATGACCTCTGTTAGGAACAAAGAACCAGATGTTTTTGTGCAGGCGGAGGGTGGGTGGGGGGCAGAAGGGGGAGAGAAGTAAGAATAAAACTATCACCAGAACCACTACTATAGAAAGGCCCAACATGCCCAAAAGCTTGTATGAAAATGTAGCCTAGAAAGTACCTTGCAGTATTTATTCATTTACTAAACAAAGAAAATCAAATATTCATAATGTCACATTTGGTAACTGAAACCTAAGCCGTCCTGGGAAATGTTAAATGTTGCCTGTGTCATTTCTCTTCAAAACATTGCTGTTGGATGAAAAACATAATGAAGGGGGCTTGTTCCCAATCCACCCTCTGCTCATACAAATCTTGAGTGTCCCAGTTTATTCTTTTAAAGTAGTCCTGCAAAGGAACGGGCTACAAAAAGTACTTCTCAATCCAGCTATTTTTATAGTACTGTAATACAAAGAGCACGAGCCAGAGATTCTTAAATGTTACCTTCATATAGAACTTCATACTCAGTGGGAATACAGCTATATCCTTGAATCAAATCCGGAAGACAGTCCTTACAGAAGGAATGAAGGCAAGGTAGCATTCTGGGCTCTCTCCTCCGTAGGTCCCATTTGCACACTAAACAATTCCTCAACAGATCCAGGGTCTCCATTTCTGTCGGCTTAAGTTTGAAATCGAAAACACAAAGAGTCACAAAATGGCTCATGACAACCCTTTCACTTAGCAAAACACTTGATCACTCAAGTGCAAACTAGAAGGCAACAGCAGGATGCATGTTCTCAGAAACAACATTTATTTAGTCCTTGTGAAGGAAGAGGAAGTTCCTTGCAGCTGAAAATCACGTACCTGCTTTACAAAGAAGAATATCTTTGCAGATTGTTGTGCAGGAAAGTGCGGTTTAAGGTTTACAAACCATGATCCCACTATCTGTCTATAGTACTCGCAACTTCTGTAAAAACTGAAGTAATCTGTTCTATTGATCTACTTACAAAGCTGCTACCAGGTTGAATTGTCACACGCTGTACATTTCCTGCCAGAAGCACTAAAACTGTGCCATAAAAATGATGATATCCTCTCACTGCTTTTACAATTTCAATATTTCAGAGTTTTCAGGTAAAGCAAACAAGTATAACTGATCACACGTCCATCATTTCAGCAACGCATGTTAGAAAGCTGCCTTGATAAATGTACAGCATCTTCTGCCAATTTTCTATACAGAAATTTAATAAAATGCACTTCACAGTAATCAAATTTCAACTGCCAAGATGACCACAGATCAAATGATAGACCAAACCTGAGCTTCCCACAAGTAGGATGGCGTTCCTCCTGCCAACCTACGCTCCCCAAGGTAAATTGAGAGTTTTGCAGTTCATCTTCCATCCTTGATTAGGAGATTTTGAGAGATGTTGCTCAGACAGAGCCTGCAAAGGGAAACTTTTGCAAGTTGCATCAGAGGAGAAAAAGCAAACACAGTCTTGTCTCCCCTGGAATCCCCCTTCCAGCTGACCAAACCTCCTGGGGGCCAGAGCCCCATGTAGCTGCCCAGTGCCTTGGCATGGTGGCCTTGCTACCAGCAGTGCATAACTTGCAGCTATGATCTTCAGATTTCCCCAGCACAGAAGAGCAGCAGCTCTAAACTTAGGGCTATGTATTCTCTTGAGGGATTCTGCCTCAGGTCAGATTCCAGTGGAAATTGTTGGTAAGCGGGTCTTTTTTTTTTTCTACAATGCAACAAAATTATGGAAGTCTCAGAAATTCCTAACCAGGAATTGTTTAAGTGTTGCATCCTGAAGTCACTGCTATTTAAAATATTTTAGAAAAAAATGGACCATATGCTAAAGTCTGCACCATATTTCATACCCAAGATCCATTCTAGGAGCAAATGAAAATAGGTAGATACCCATCATCTTTACTAAATTCACTTAGAGAAATTCAAACCTACCACTAAAACACGTGATTGCGATTTCAAAACTAGAAATCCCTTTAGAAATGAGCTGTGGTAATTGTACCTGTGGCTTAACTAATAAACGGCATATAAGTGTTTATTATATGAGCTCACTTTTTATAGTGCATCTTCATCCACCATCTTTCAGAGGCAAACGTCATTAGAGCAGGACAGCTTCTCAGCTCACTCCATCTCTACTGCTTCTTGCAACTACTGTTGCTAAGAAGACAAACCAGCACCTACAAAAGCATGTAATTCCTGCAGTAGGAAGTTGAGGTCTTAGACTACCACATTGTTTAGACAGAGAAACCACAGCCCAGGACCAAAGCATCCCTGTACAGAGAATCAGTGCAAACAAAGCCTAATACTGGGAAATACTGTATCACCGTACAGGTCAAACCTGTGGCTGAATGAGAAGCAGGTTACCATACATTTTAATTTATGCTTTTTACATGACATAGATAGTAACTATGTACATGGTTTTTGGTATGAGGGGGAAGGATGAGGGTGATTAAAAGTGTTTAAAGTTTCCCGCTGAGACATGTTTGCAAATTGGCAGTCAGGCAGCTACATCGCCAGTGACTTGGCTATGCTGATGGGAAACACCAGCTACAGCAGCAGTGATTACAAAGAAAACACACTTGATGGCATTTGGAGGCGTGTGGTGAGGGTAACAAGGCAGGACGCAGGACGAAGCCAGGGAGAGCTGTGGAGGCAGCCAGCAGGCTGAGCCACGCCCGAACGGGAAGAAACGTGCTGGGCTTTTGGCTTGTCAGCCCAGACGAGGGCAAAGGAAAGGGGTTGTGCTGGGGGGCTGCCTCAGGACCAAAAGGTCAGTCGTGGAGTCAGGAAGGCACCAGCGACCCCAACACGAATCAAAGGGAAGCATCCAGGTATCACAGGACTGGAACTTCCAGTAAAGCATTAATACATTTTATACAAGACAAGTTTGTATGGATATATCCTCATAACTTTATGATTTCTGTATTTTAGGGATAAACTCTCTATGCAAGTCTTTCAATGTCCCGCATTCCTTTTTCTGACTTAATCAGGTGGAGTTTTTTCTATCTTCCTCCCTCCATTAAGTGTGGATCTTGCTACATGAGGCTCATTACAGCATTTAAAATGTCATAATATCAGCTTTAGCCGTTTTGTCCATAATTGCTTCATTAGCAGTATTGTAAGTTGCCAAGAATTTGGAAAACATTGAATAAAAATATTCTCACCTACCAAACCATGTTTATCAGTTAAACAAAAGCCAAAACAAAAAAACCCCAAACAAATAAAAAGGATGAGGTGTTACATTTTAGAATTTAGTTGGTCTTCATTTAGCTTCCTCATTTCTACCGGTTTTATATAGGAAAATCCTGGATTTGGACGCCGCGGACAGCCATCCTGGGGCTCCCTACCACCCCTCACGGGGGCGGCTCGTTAAGCCGGTGAATGCCGTCTGTTTGTGATTACTCGGCCCTCCGACACCTCCCCGCCGGTGGTCTACCCCAAGCAACGGCAGGGCGGGAAGGCCAGCGGCCGGCAGAGCCCGCCCGAGCCCCCCGAAACCCCCCCGGCGCGGAGGCTGGCGGCCGCCCCACGGCCCTCAGGCAGCACGACTGCGCGGGCGCCCCCGCGCGACCAACGGCCATGAGTAACAGCTGGGGGCGGGACTCAGGCGGGACCCGCCGGCCGGGCTGGGGGCGGGGCCGGGCCGCCACGGTAGCGGAAGCGGCCTCCTGGGGTGCGGGACGGCGTTGCCATGGCGGGGGGCGGCGGACAGGCCCCGCTCCCGCACCGCTCAGCGGGGCTGGCCGCTCCCAGCGCCCCCGCCCCGGCACGGCGCCCGCCGGCAGCCGCTCCGCCTTCCGGGGGTCCCGGTGGGTGCCCCCGGTGGGCTGCGTGGCGGGAGCGGCCCCGGCCCTGCCGCGGGAGGGAGAGATGCCGTTTGGAAACACACCTCGCAACAGCCCGATCTCAAAACCAGTGATTTATTCCTCCAGACCCCCGGGCACCGGCAGCCGCCAGGGATGAAGCAGCCCAGCCCCAGCCCCAGGGCAAGTACGTTGCGGGCAAGGCTCAGGTGTGCAAAAAACCCAAACCCCACACCAAATGCTCTGCCTTCAGCAGAGCAGAGACCAGGGCTGGTGGAGCTGTACACTTCACACACAGGGCCCTTTGTACTCAAAAGCACGACTACAAAATAAGGAAGAATTACATAAGACATACTATATTCAGACATTAAATACCAAAGCATTGAGAGTGGTGTCTACGACGTATGTTAGTGAGGTATCACCACTGGCCTGTTGTCACATGTACTTCGGAGTAACAACCTTTCGCTGTCTCTGTGATGTGGTCAGCGATCAGGTCACCAACGTGAGGGAGTAACAACGTTCCTTTTTTTGCAGTACTGCGCAACTTACCTTCGAAGACTGAAATGATTTTGCTCTGGCAGTCCATAAATAGCATCGCGTATTAGGGAACAGTGGTCCCAGCAGACAGTGAGATAAAGTTCACATACTCTTACCTCAGTATTTTACAAACTGTTCATTTGAGTTACAGTCCTTCACAACTAGCAGGCTAAGATTAGCTATTTTATCATAGCAATGCATGTCAGCTTTGCCCTAAAAATCCCTCTAAACTCAATTATTGCCAGACACTAGGTTAGGAGTTGATTAACTAGGATCATATCACTGATCATATCACATGTACTAGAAGGTAATGTCCAACTACTAGCAATAATTCAAGGCTTCTAGCAGTGAGCATAAAAAAATAGGTGTTTATGTGCTTTTGGTCTGACACTTAAAACAAGAGCTAGCTCACTAGCTTTAAGTTAATAGTTTGATTTTTTACCATTAGATAAAGATTCTGCTTTGGCATGCAGGGTCAAGCCTTGCATTGCCAACTGAAGCCCTATTTTGATGTTAGAACTATGCAAGCAATAGTTTATGTAGTCATTTTAAGCCAAATACATCGGCAATTCATACAGCACAGTTCCAGAGCCGTGCCATTGCTCTGTATTAGCTGTAGGGAAGGATGAAGCTAGGTGGCACCATTTCTGTCCCACACGTGGCAACTTCAGGAATTGTGTCCCCTGCCTGAGGAGTTAATGAACAAAAGTTTATGAACAGTTACTCTGTTAGTTCAGTCATTAAGCAACAGTTTCAGAACACGACGAGTGTTACTAACCCTTAAAACCACACCAACTTGGAACTGCCATCTCAGTCCAGTAACACTGACAAGAAGCCTTAAAGATCTTTAGCCAAATGCAATCTGTTTGCTTGTCTGCATAATTACCAGAAGGACACCATGCTGCTGCTACAACTGCTAGGAATTAGTGAAATTCAGAATTAGTACACGCAGAAGCAATTTCATCCTGTAGTGGAAGAAGTCAGCCTAATCTCAAAGAAATCTGATTTATTTACAAGCTGTGGTCTAGCTAAGAGGTTGCAAAATCAGTGTTACACTATCAATGGCAGCTCACGCTCTAGGTGACCATGGGCCTCACGCTGTTGAATACAGAACACAAACCCCTCGATTCTGAGTACTACACCAGCAGCTTCTAAAAAGCACATGGATTAAAATGGTACATGTTTTGTATGCTGACTGCGATTGGAAGCTAGCCGCCTGTTGTCCATTTAGCAGCAGTTGAAGCACGGGAGGGATAAATGCAAAAGTCATAATTTAGAAGGACTTTTCATAAATAATGCCACAAAAAAGCATAGATTTTAACCACGTTGTTGAATTAAATTCATAATACATCTTATTCCTGTGCACAATGCCTATAGAAGAGAAACGCTGATCACTATTCCTGTTGGAGGCGCAGCTGCTGTTAGCTGTAGAGGCATACCACACAGCACTGTTCTGCTCAGAAGCTGGCGTTACTTGTGAGAACGCTGCGCTCTAGGCAGACCTTCAGTGCCTGCAGAACCCTGCTGGAAGTGCTTCTCATGACCTAAGTCTGGCAATAACTAGGTAGAAACCTTGGATTGTTTCTTCCCGCCTATTTCAGCTCTTCCCTGCTGTCCCACACTATTCCTGGGGATTTCCTTCACTCCCTCCTATACTCCACCTTAGTAGAAATGAGACTAGAATTGTTTCACTACCCCAAAGTCTACTGATCACAAAGCTACCTGACAGCAATTTCCCATACTGTCTCTTTCACACAGCAATTTTTGGTATACTGCTACCCACTCTGCATTGTCCATTGCATTTCTTTGTCCACTCTCTTGCTGTTTCATTCCCAAAGGCCAAGGCAGTATCCCCACAGATGTTGCTTTGGTGTACAAAAATCCCGACCACCAATCAAAAGAGCTGCACAAATACAGGAAGAAGCTATCTATTTTGCTACCCTGTAAAGACAAAACAATGATGCATTTGTACATGCCAACTGCTGGACCCTACAGCCAGGCTATTTCAAAAGATAGTGAGAAGCAGTCAAATCACTAATCAAAACCTGCAGAAATAACTAAGCAGACAAGACTAAAATGTGAACAGTGTCTGGACAAGTCAGGAAAAAAAATCAGAAGTTTCTGTAAATCAGCCCACCTTACACATTATCTTTATTCAAAAAATTTGAATAAAACAAAGGCTTTTATGCCACAAGCACACAGGCACCTCCAACTTCTTTGATCTTCTCCTCTGCTCTTCTACTGAAGAACTTTGCTTTCACAATTACAGGCTGCTTGGGCAGCTTCCCCTTGCCCAGGACTTTGTAGTAGCCCTGGAAAGATTAAGAAACGCGTTAAGTGTTTGTAACCAGCTTGCAGGCTCCTACATTCATATTTGTCTTTTAGTATGAACCGGTTAAAACCAAAACCATGATAACTGTGACCTCCTTTAGTGTCCGTCTCCAATATAAAATCGGTAGGAATGGAAAAAAATTACCCTGCGTGACCTAGTGGAGTTGGGTTTGTTCAGAGAAAAAGTGGAAACATTAAACTGAACTTTTCCTGTAATTTAGAAGCTGGGTTTCTGCTCCCCCACCATACTACATCTACAGAAAACACTGTGAGATCTGGTAAAGAGGTCACCAACCTTTCCCCACTTTCCCAAAAGAGGAAGCAGTTGGCTGCACTTCCAAGACTATCTACTACCCCATGACTTCTGGTCAGTGCTCTCTACCTGTAGGACATGCCGGTATTTCTGCACAAAGCAGAGGCTGCTTCTGCAAGTCTTAAATGCACAGCGGAAGCTTTTGCACGCTTCCACAGCAATAGCTGTTCTCTACCACTGGCAGCCTCATTTCATTCCTGTCCTTTTCTAATGTAAAGAACAATCACTCCACACTGTCCAGTAACAACAACAGCCGTTGAAGCCATCGCTTGTTAGAAACAGCAGCACACCTGGACAACACAGGTATCTTAATTTGGGGCACAGAATATACCCACTTGGCAGACTAGTCAGTGTCGCTGATTCGGTGGCTGGCTGAGGTAAGAGACACCGCAACCAGCGAATAGGGATCAGACGTTTGTGTCCGAGAACTATAGCACACCAAGACAATCAAACATGTTAAGATGTGACTCTAGTCTCGGTATTAGAGAATTGATTTTCATCTTTCACCACCTTCCAAAATAAGGGAAGTCCCCGTCCACAATCACACACAAATAAGTTCTTACAGGAAAAACCGTAACAGCCTAAATACCTATGTAACTGCTTATATGCCATGACATTTGTCTTGAGAAGTTCACAAATACTGAAGCACTGTAGCTTATTTGCAGTTCACCGTTTTCCTGCTTGGACACGCAAAGCTAAGTTACACATGAAGCGACCAGGAATTACAGGTTTGAAGATAAGCAGAAACTTACTGAGCGAACAACATCAATGACTGGGGCCAGTCCTCCCTCCTTTTTTGCATAATTGAGCCTCGTCTGCTCACTGACAAGCGTCCATAATTTATCCAAATTGACAGTAGGACAGAACTTTTGGTTCCTCTTCAAGTGATAGTGTCTCATGCCTACTTTTCCAAAGTAACCAGGGTGACTGTGAAAAAAAACCACATTCCTCATTAGATCGTACTTAGAAATCATCCTGAACAGGTAGAACTACAAATTAACATGAAAACAAGCCTTTTTCTTGATCAAAGTAATCAAAACGTCACAGGATACTTTTATTGATATTAACACGTAGTATTTAAGTGCAATAATCATTAGTATCCAAACCGAGGGAGAATTATTTTCTCTTGGAATGTTTTTTCTCCCTTGAACTTGCAACTCAAACCCCCTCACTGGTTAAGGCTGGCCCAGCCCTGTATTTCCAGAGCATCCCCAACTCCATGAATGCAGGGAGGGCTGCGCTGCCTGAGGAGTTCCAGAGCTCCTGTCACTAACCTGGTGACTGACTGAGTCAAGAACGGCCACAGCCAGTGAATATAGATTAGTGGCTACTGTCCGAGTACTCTAGCACACCAGGGCAACAAGCAGTGTCCAGATGTGACTCTAGTCTCGGCAATAAGTAAAGACAACATCCCTTACCTTTACAGTACACAGCTAAATAGGACACATTTTGGATTTAACTTAATGTTTTGTACTTACATAACACTTTGTGCATGCATCGCTAAGCAGGGACAACGTTGTAACAGGCAAGTTTGGTCAAGGTTACCAAACACTGCACTGAACTCTTAAAGACGTCTGGTTTAAGTGAAAAGGCCTTTGATTTTAGGGTAGAAAGGGACAGGAGTTGACTGCAGCTACAATGCCATACTTCAGGTTAGAGGAAACACCACATAGGATTGCAGGGAATTTTGCTTATTCACACATAGAAGTTAGTTGTTTCTACTTCAGGAACATACACGTTGCTAGTATATATTTAAAATGTCAGCTTACTATTTATCAAAGTTAATCCTGTGATGGTGCATACCACCAGCATTACCACGCCCGCCAGGATGTTTCCTGTGTTTGCCTAAAAAGAAAAGTTTGTTACGCTAAGAATATTGCACATAATACTTGAGCTTAGACGTACAGTCAATGTCGATTTAAGCTAATTATTCTTGTTCTATTCACTCTTCTGAATTCATCTTCGTTCAGCAAGATGAGCCAACTAAAAACTAATCCTACAGGAGAAAAAAAAAATAACCATAGCACGGCCCTGGTTAGCTTACAGGAGTACAAGATGACACCAGTGCCAGCACAAGGGGGGTGACAAGGAAAGGCAGGGATGGCCAAAGAGAAGGGACACGGCACTGCCCCATCAGCTTAAGGTGTCACACAACCAGCACTCATCGCTCGGCCGCTACTGAGGTTAAGTTACAAATCCAAGCATGCCTAAAAGGAGGCGCAAGGCTCGGACCAGCCCATGACTGCGGCATCCAGCCCACAGGGCGAGCATCACCCACGCAGGCCATGACCGTCAGTACTGCTCGCTACTACCCGCAGACGCGTTCCCCGTGGGGGACAGCGGCAGCAGCAGCACCCCGCGGTGCTGGTGGGGTGCTATGGGGCAGCATTCACTGAGGGGCACCCGCCCGCCAGCGGCCGCCTCTCCACTCACCAACGCGGCCGTGCCCGTGGCTAACGTGTCCTCTCAGCTTCCGGGTCTTCCTTAGTCGGGAAGGCTGCGGGGAAGCGGCAGAGCAGCTGTGAGCACAACGGGCTGCAAGAGGCAAGGCCGCCGCCCGCCCTCCCCCGGGGCCGCGCAGTCGGGCGCCATGGCGGCCGGGGCCCGCCGAAGGACGGCCCGAGCGGCCTCATCCCACCGCGGCCTCCGGGAAGCGCCGCTCCCCGCCCCGCCCCCGTCCCCCGCCCCATCCCGCCGCGGAAGCGAAGAGCGGCGGCCAGAGGCCCCCACAGCCCAGCCCGGCCCGGATCAGCCAAGCCCGGCCCGCCTCAGCACCCACCATCTTGTCGGCGTGCGCGAGGGAAGAGAAAGAGCTCCGCGCTCGCGAGAGCGGGACAGGGCGGAGCGGGGGCGGAAGTGGGGTGGGGCCAGTGCCGCGCTCTCGCGAGGCTTCGCTAAGACGCCCAGAGCTGGGACAGAGCCTCGCGAGACCCGCCGGGGCTGAGGGATCAGCGGGGCCGGGCCCGACGGCGCCGAGGGGGAAGCGACGCGATTGTAGGGGCGACTCCGGCGAGGCCGGCGTCGGTAGCCCGTCGGGACGAGCCAGCTCACGCTTCGGCGGCGTCCAGGCAGCTTCTGAGGCGTGCGCGGTCCGGCAGCGCGGCGCTCTGCTCTGCTGGCACTCACGCCGCAGCGCCGGCACAGCCCGCCCGTCCCCCGCGGCTCCCAGAGGGCACAGAGCGGTCCCTGGGCTCCTGCCGCTGCTCCTGCCCGGCCGGGGCGCGCTGCCGGCGACGGGAGAAGAGTGGCGGCTCTGAGGAGCTGCCCTCGCCAGCGGGCGGAGCTCGGCCAGCAGGCAGCACCGGTGCCGCTGCGTCGTGGTTACCGACACAGCTTGCTTTCCCTTCTCTCTGTGGACTGTAGCAAAAGTAGGGGTTTTTGAGCAGAATTTAAGATATTTTGCAAGCTTGGTCACTTTATTGAACATCGTAACGACGGGAAAACAAATACTATGTACTTAAACACAATTATCTGCCACACTAGAGTAACAGTTCCTGGAGGGGGTTATTGTTTGTCGTTTGGTTTTTTTTATGTATTTGATGCCTTAAGCCTTTAAGCAAATCTTTACCAATTTAAAACACAGGTCTCGGTACTGGATTTGTTTTTCTTCAGGATTTCATTCTCCGTTAAACAGTGCACTAGTAATGTTCCATGCTCAGGAACACTTGGTTTTAGCAACTAATACAGAAGCCAAAATTATACACGTCCCTTCTTTTGTTCATCTAATCCTTTCAAAACGCAGACCTCAGCATAACATAGGATTGTTTATCAAGAAGGCACCTACAAATGTTTTTGAAACGTGATTTCGCCTTGCCTGGTACGGTCCTCTGATTTGCATTACAAAAACTGGAATGACATATTGACGGGTAATATGAGGTTTAAAAGCTTTCTACTTAGATAAAGTGCAGATGGAGGAAAACGGCTTGGGTGTGGGAGATGGGTTTTACTGCACCGTGTCCTTGTGCACCAGCATTCTGTGGCTTTTTCTTGCCTTTGGAGCAGCAGCTCTTCTCTGCAGCACTTCCTTTGGCTGATGGTCCACCATTTTCTTAAGAGATATATTTCTTAAGTTTCCCCATATATTTACTAGCAGCTGTTGTTTATAAAATAGCTAGAATGCACCTGTACAAGTGACTCCTTCCACTCTGAAGAACTACATCTCTAAGTCATTCTGGAGTTTACAGCGTATTATAGAGTACAACTAATGGAAATTAACATTTCTGATTAATTTCCATTGAATCAAAAGCAGTTGATATTTCACAGACATTTCATGTACACTTAAGAAGCTTTTGTATACACACAAGTGTGAGGGAGGTAAGTAAAAAAGGAAACGACTTCACCTTTTCAGTGAATAATCCCTCCATTTTGTTCTATGAGGCTGATAGCAAACCATAACCACTGTCAGGTTAGGAATTGCGCAAGCCTCAAGCCAATCTAACTAAATAAATCACACTGCTAAGAAGCTTTAGACAATTATCATTAGCTGTCAAGACTTGCAAATATATTCAAGTATTTTATATTTTCTTCTTCAGACTAAGGGAACACTTACACAATCTCGACCGGTAGGAGTTATGTTACCAGATCAAAGATGCACAGAAAGCCACGGCAAACTAGCCACATTCCTGTCCTGCTGGAGAGCCTTCACTGAAATGGAAACACCACCTAAACAGACTGCAATTGATGCAAAAGAAAAGCAGACTCTCATGAAATGCAGGTGATCAGCTCGTCCAAAATTTAGGCAAAGGCTGTCTGCTACAAACTGCTCCTATCTTCTCTGATCATCTAAC
Organism: Phalacrocorax aristotelis; assembly: GCF_949628215.1. Lineage (NCBI taxonomy): Eukaryota > Metazoa > Chordata > Aves > Suliformes > Phalacrocoracidae > Phalacrocorax > Phalacrocorax aristotelis. The sequence continues at coordinate 58,191,770 of NC_134280.1, forward strand.
CAAGGTAGCACAAAACCAACCAGGAAATACCACTGTTCTGGAGCAGTATCTATGATACAAAGACAAAGAGTAATATGCTGCTAACCCATGCAAAGGAAAAAAATGGTTTACGAGATGCTTCTGTTGGGATAAAATTAACAGAAGAGGGATATAAAACACCTTGTCTCAGCCCCACAGAAAGAAACATTGACGAAAAAAATCAAACTACACGTCATGAAACAGCAAACCTGCTGAAACCCAGATTTGCAATAACCATTTTAGATTTTAATTACAAATTCATTTAAAATCACAGGAAAGTTACTGGGATTGTACCTACTCAACATCAGGAACGGCAGAGGTTTGCAATGAATATAAACAAACAGGTATATTTACAGAGTTTATTAGAAACCATACATACATACATAGGGAAAGGATGTACTGTACCTACTCGTTGCAGCTTGCATGTCAAAGAACTGAGATCTCCTCAGGCTTAGCAGTCTTAGTGCAGACTGGATTACAAGTAGCTTACTGACCAGAGTTCAAACCAAGTGGAAATTTTGTATTGTGAACCGAGTACCTTATTATCAAGTTACTTTGTTATTTCTTTAATATTAATTAGAATGAAAAAAAATACCAACTCTGCCACATGAAAGCAGCTCCTGTGCATACCTCTCCCACGTACCCAAGTTCATTCACCCCGCAGTATTCAGGCATCAGTGTAGCTCTCACAAACATCCCGTGAAGTCAGTGATTGTGCTGAGACAGTCAGCTGCACATAATCAGCTATTCATTTTTGCACCAAGCATAACTCAATTCATACTAAAGAAAAAACCAAAGCACCTGTTATTCTCAGGAATATACAAATATTTACCACAGTTGTTCTTGCTCATTACAAAAGCTCACAGCACATTATGTACAGATTGTATCCAAATACATAAAGGAGCCACCGTCTCGCACGCTGTCCAACAGCATCGGCTGTCACTTGAAGCTGTGGTCAGCTCGCTCCGCTCTCCTCCCATGTCAAGCTCTGGCGCAGTGCAGGTGTCTCCTGCACAGCATCATAAACAGTCTTTGGGTTGGTCTTTCAGCAGAATGAAGTTAGTTCTTCTTGTGAAGGAACTTCATTTTGTTTCCTAAAGAAAGCACACCGTCAGTCACTAGCATGTACTGAAAAGCCAAGGACAATCAAAAGCTACTTAGCAAATGGGTCTAATTTCTCGTGTAGTTGCCATAGACTAACTCTTCCACTTCATACCAGCGGACTTCCTTTTCTCCTCCTCGGTTACTGTCTGGTTCCTCTGCCGCCACCAAGTGGAAATGAAAGTGATAAGCAGCATCGTAATTAAATCTGGTTTTGTCAGCTTTAACTACGCTTTCATTGTTTTCCTTTTCATATTTCCATTTCCTATCACAGTGAGACTGCTTGACTACATGATTTCACCTCAGGTATGGCTTTTTTAAATTAAAAAAATAAAACATGAAAATTAATTTTAGAAATGTTTCTAAAGGTTTTCCTCACCAAGGCCTCGCAGAAATTTGTTTACTCCACTTTGTTCTGTGTCCGGGAGCTCTTCCAAATACTGTTCAACCCTCTGCTCGAAGAGACCTGTGGAGGACGGGAGAACAGGACGCTGTGACGAGCCGCCTCAGGGCAAGGCCGTTCCCCGGCCCCTTCGCGCACTCCCCGCTTTTACAGCCCCTTGCCTCGCTAATGCTACAAAACCTTACTGCCGGTAAGGGGCTGCTCTGTTAGGGGCCGCGAGCCCCGGCCGTTGCGTGACGGACAACGGCTCCGGCGGCGGCGGAGGGCGGCCTCCCTCAGATCGGCCTCGCCGCCGCCCCGGGAGATGGCGGCACAAGGCCGCCATGCACGGCCTAGCACGGCGGCTGCAGCCCGGGAAGCGGTCCCGCCGCCTCAGCCAGGCTGCGGCGTCCCATACTGGGCCCGCTGCGCCTCCCGCTCCCGGCGGCTGCGAAGAGCGCTCCCCTTCCCGCGGCACGCCGAGGCCGTGAGGCGGGCCCAGCTCCGGGCCGGGCCCTCCCCGGGAACAGGCGGCAGCTGCGCCCCGCAGCGGGGGCGGCCTCCGGAAACCTAAACTCAAATGAACCTTTGGTTAGCTGGGCTTTACCACACGGACACTCTCCCGTTTTTCCCCGAGCGCTGGCGGGCAGCCTCCGGGGGGCGGGTGGGGTGTCCTGTCAATGGGTGGGCAGCACCCGTCGTGGGATCGTTCCCAGTTTTGCCGTTGAGTGGTTTAAGGCACTCAGTTGTGAATATTCTTCTGGTTAAAGCCTTTTTGTTATCACCACCGTGGCGACGATCTAGGCCCGCAAGTGGCAGACAATGTATTTCAGGAGATACACCAGCCGTGAAGAACTTGCTCGACTCTCACTGTAGATAGAGGTGCTCACCACGGGACCCATGCAAAACACAAGTGACCTGCCTTGTGGGAGAGAAAATCACCCTTACCTTTTGCCCTGCATTTTCGCAGCTCTCTGTCCTGGATGAAGCCAGCAAACATTTGGGATTCCATGAAAACTTCCAAGAAGCGGCGGATACTCTTGGAGGCCACAGATTTACGGAAAGCCTCCCTTTGGAAGGCACGCTCTCCTTTTTCATTCTGGGTTAGGAACAGGGAATAATGGCCAACTGTCTCCACAAAGAATCGGATAAAAACCTCAGACACTAATCCATTCAGGGTGTTACATTCTGTAAAATAAGGCAGCAATAAGACACCAAAATCAGCTGCTACCAGAGTTCTCAGTGTTGTCACCACATGGGGCCAGGTACTGTCATCTAGCAGTTTACTGATGCTGTGCTAATAACTGAAAGGAGTCATACTGGCTCCTTGCAGCCCTGGATATACGTCAGATAGGGAAGAGGGTAGCGGCTTTATAATCAAGAGTGCCAGTCTACATAACTGGTGTTTCATAACCAAGAGTCAATGAGAAATATAAAAACTCGGGAAACAGCACAGAAAATTGAAAGTTTTGTGGGGGCTTTATCAAAATTGTACCTCATATTTTAACTCAAGTTTTTTTGAGAAGCTTCTGAATGACTCAGAATTAAAATGTTTGCTCTGGGGATAATAAGCCTTTACCAAGAACTGATCAAAAAGGTTATGTTGCAGAATTTGTTATTTTCATCATTTCTGAGATGTTAGAATAGTGTTACATAGGTAACACAGATGAGTAGAAATAAATTTCAAAAACTACATAGGGGCCTGTTTCATACCTTTTAACCACAGGCATTTAAATTCACCCTGGGCTGTTTTCATAATTACTGGAGAGAAATATGAACCTTCAGAGGCAACTCAGCCCCTCTTGCACTGAAACTATTTTCTGAAAGTACCTGCTTCTCTCCCCTGAATATACCGAGCGCCAAGAGCAACTCCAAACTCAGACCTGTCCCTAAGCACATATAGTTATCTGGATTGAATTAGGGCCAACTGCAGACCTCTGCTTGAGTAAAGGTTTAGAGGTACTCATGGGAGCACATCATTTACAAAGAAATTAAATAGATGGCTGACAATGTACTACTGTGGGTTGATGCTATCAGTCCCATTCCCTGTGTGTTCAGAGACTATCTTTGATGTCACAAAAAGTATTTCAGTACTGAAGTACCATCTGTCTTTCCCCTGGGTGGAAATCACAATACTACCTACACGCTTGTTTATAGAACGTGTAGAAGTCCCTGTTCCCAAACGAACTTACCATCATCTGAATCACTATCTGAGTCCTGATTTATTAGTTCATTCTTTCTTTCTAGAGCCTGCTCCAGAGCAGCTTGCAATTTTCTAGGTAATAGTGTATCTTCATCATCCATCTGACAGAGAGAAAAAATATCCTTAGGTCACATTAATCTATGCAGCAACTACAGCAAATGCTTTTGCAAGGTTTAAAATTCAGAAGAAAAGCATTTTGTATCTGCTACTGTCATGCCTACATAAACAAAATAATGAAAATCTATGTGAAACTATCATATATTTCTAAACACAATTTCTTGTCGCTCGTAATAAAATTAAAGCCAGGAATGAAAATCCAAAAAGCAAGGTAAACATATAGAAACTTGGAATCAGGTCTTTATATGACAAAAAATCCAAGTAGTTGTTTTTAACTAAATACGGATCATGCAAAGCCCAGCTACATGTACACACAGCTGCTTTTGGTTGGTTTTAGGCAGCTTCTTTGGTTCTTGACAGTTATTTTTACTTATATGCTAGTATATCTTGTTTTCTGGGTTTTCCCCGTGTTGCTCTTCATCTTGTTTAATGCTTGCTCAGCAAAAGCAAGTAGACACACGAATCTTAGCTCTGCAACCTCTATGTATCAGCCATATTTTCCAGGGAATCGTACAAAAAAGTTTACTCATCTAACCTGCAGGTTGTTGGTTTTGAAATTTAGTGCCACATTACTATCAGGAGATGGTGATCCTTCATCTCCCTGTTTACAAGGCTCCTGCTTTTCCCACCACATTAAACTAGTCTTCACCTTTCCTCTCACTCAAAAACTTTTCTTTGCAATTTTTGCCCTTTTCACCTCCAAGAGTGTGAATTTTCTTGCTAACATCATGTTATCATCTTTGGATATTTTATTTGCACGGTGAACACAGTTCTTGATTTCTTCTGACAGTCACAGCCTCAATCCCTTTTGCGTACCTGAGAAGTAGTACTTATTTGCAGGTGAAAGAGAAAACGAGCAACTTTTTTTTCTCATCTCTTTCCCACTGCACAATTCCTGCCAAATATCTCTAATAAAAGAAACCTAATCATACTATAGGAGTAAACAGCCTGCTGGACTGCATGGCAACATTTCGAGCTGTGCTTTACCTGTCTGATGAATCGATCAGATCCCAGGTTAACCATCAAAGCCTAAAGAAAAGAAAACAGTACAGTGAAATATATCTGAAGAGACAGAAAACATTTGTGTCTGCCTTTGAATAGCAAAAGATCATCAGAACAGTCCCAAGCCTCAACATGAGTCAAATTCCTACTGTGAAACAACACGTTATGTGCTTTATAAAACAAGAAGGTGAAGTTTTTCTTTAGAGTTTAAAGTCTAATTTAACGTAGTTAGATACAACATACAATGAAAAGTATTTCAGAGGGGTTTAAAGAAAATGGTGTCATTTGAGGCAGGAGGGCTTCCAAAGGGCAAGGGTGTGAAATACTAATGATAATGAAGCAGCAAAGCTGAGAGATGAAGCTGGGAAGATGTGGGAGAGCAGTGTTAGGAAAGTGGGAGGAACACAGAGCAGAGATTTACATGGGTCAGAAGCACAGAGAACCTTGAAAGTGACCACAAGAAAAGAAAATTTCATAGAAAAATGATGGGAAACTAATAGGAGTAAGAGAGAAGCATATGCCCTGGAGTATTTGTGTGGTATTTTATTACTGGAAGAACTGATGAAGTGCAACTCTCATTTGATTTCCAATATAGTATTAACAAAGTCTCAGAAGTAACCAAAAAAAAAAAAAAAAGGCTTAAATGTTTTATTTTCTGTGCTGGCTCTGGCTTCATGCACAAATTTCCATTAGCATTAATAGGTGCCCTAGCAGATGGCACTTCATGTCTTCCTCTTCTTGTTCCAGGTACAACAAAATCAGAACCAATCACCGTATGTGCCCTGTACTTACCTGTTGACCAGGTTAACGTTCACCTCTCTCTGGCAGGGTGCCAGGTATGGGAAGAGGGGCAGAATAAAGAGAATACTGAACCTACTACTGCAGTTTTATCAAGAGGCAGTTGCTCATGAGAATTAGGCAGAGGAGAAACAAAGAGGCAGATTAAAAATTAAACATGAGGATTTCTGTGCGAATGGCAGGCCCTCTCCAGGGTGAGGCCAGCTTTACTCCAGGCAAACAATTCTGGTGCCAGCTCCTACCTCCTCTACAGGCAGCTCCTTCAGTTTGGGCAAAGAGCTGGAGAGTAGTCCCACAAGGAAGGGGGTAGGGCAGCACACGATGTCAATCATGGATGAGGGCAGAACTGGAATGAAGGTGTGCTGCCAGGAGAAGGGGTACAGCAGGGCCACCACGGCATGTGAGCAGCTCGAGAGGGTGCTAGGAAGAGAGGAACAACCATGTTAGCAGAGCTGGTTCTTCATCCACAATGCCTACCACCTGCTGATAAACTTAGCATGTTAAAATGCAGGTGCCCAAGGGGCTGTCACAGTTTCCCTGGCTGCCTTTTAATATATCACTTCTGACTTCAGCCTGCCTTTGTCCCCTTCCAGTCCATACCACTTCTGTACTGTGTTATGCCCACCTCTAGGTGACCTGAAACTAAAGACAAAAAACTAGAATCCATTTGTTTCATTAGAGCAGTCAGGAGACACTTTGATCTGGAAGATGAGGTTTAACATTCCTAACAGCACCCAATAGCAGCCACTTTTAATGATGCTTAAAATCCAAAACCAACTTCAGTTCTTAGCTGTTACAACAGGTCAGTAGTAACAACGCATAATACTGATGTTCTTATGTCAAGCACTAAAGCAGAAATAAGGGAAAATGAAAAAGAAATATAAAATTGAAAAAACATCCTAAAGAAAAACCATACTAAATCAGATGTAAAAAAAAACCCCGACAATCAATACTTGCTCCAAAGGAAATCTAGTAAGAGTACCATATTTTTCAAAGTTTGTATATTTTTGTGACAGCAGCATATTTTTATTGCAATACATTTTGATGGGTTTATTGAACAACTCTAATGATAAAGGCATTAACCTTGCTCAGCAGAGTACTCTAAAATACACATTGGCATCCCCTAAACACTAAGGCTTAGTATAATTTGTGGAAGATGTCTTACATACATTGTCCTTCCATCTACTGAAGCTGATTCCCTTTTAGAGTCATATGGTTTCCAAATGTTAAAAATGAAGGAACATCATTACCAAGCTAGTTTTAGCAGCAGGGGAATAAAGATAGGCTCTCCATTTCAGAGCTTTGATTTTGGACTAAGTTACAACGTCTGCTTCTCACAGGCTGAGGATGACAGAAATTTGGATTTTTACCCAGCCTGGCATGACTGAGCTAATTTTCTCACAGTGCAAACTTCTGCTGTGCTTAATGTAGCCACAAAGAAGTATAAATAACCAATAGCTTCAGAGCTGTTGCTGCTTGAGAATGCTGGGGGGAAATGCTGATTTGTTCTACTGCAAGACTTATTGGAGACTTTAGGTGGCATCAGACCTCCACTGGAATAACTTGCAAGCATTTTTAGTTGTGGGTTATTCCAAGGCCAGGAGAAAGGTTTCACCTGTTTGCTACTGTCAATGATTAACCTTTGAAGTTTGCTGCATGGGAAAAGTAAGAATTAGAGGACGAGGAGAGAAAAGGTTGGGGAAGAGCAAATGCTTGTCTTTTATGGCGAATAATCTGTTGGGGTTTTTTTACTCGATGTTTCCTTTAACATCTGTCAGGAGCATGTTTTTATAACATGTTTCTGACACAGGTTTCCTGTAAAAATATGTGTTTCTGTAATTTAATATTTTTTATGGCAGGTGATGGTGCTGCCATTGACTCATGTTTTGGTCTCAAGTGTACCATAGCAAGCGTAGTGGTGTGTTTCAGAAGAGCTGTGGAGCATGGTACAGACTCCCAGCACTTTCTCAAGCTCACTTTAATGACTCTGTGGCATTTTCAAACACTACAAATTCAGTCATCTTAGTTGAGTGACTAAAAAAAGAGCCATGTTAAGCTAAAAGCAGGAAGACAAACATTCTTCTGATATTGGGTTAGTATTTTTTTCCTTTCTATAGAATGCCCTTTTGTAACTTGCCGTTTTACACGCAGTGCTGTGACGTAAATCAGCCCCTGCATCCTCTCGTGCGTGCTATTCCCACGCTAGGGGAGGCTTCGGGCTCCCGCCCAGGATGCTGGTTTCTCTTCCAGAGCTTTCCCGGTAGCTGGCTGGGGCAAGGCAGCAGCTGAATGCAGCAAGCGGCCATGGGGGTTGCATCTTGCAGTAGGACCCTGCTCTGCTCTGCCAGTGTCACCACGGGTCACGCCATCCCCCTCATCAGCACCTTGGCCTGTGCTTTTTAAGGCTCTGAATGCAGTTTTTCAAAATTCAGCCTCAGAAAATCTTTCCCTGTGAGACGTCTCAGGCTGACCCCCATGAAGCACTCGCTCTGAACTTTCAGTCCACAGAATTGCCCGCTACCCTTCCTCCTGGACATTGCTCATGCAGAGGGCAGCGGGGGTTCCACACGCTGTTACCAAACTCTTGCTTGTGCCAAGTGCCTGTGTCTCTTCCATAGCTGGAAAGATTTGTAATTAGAAAGGATACACATCTTTCACTTCAGTGTGAGGTTTTTACATTTTGTAAGGTCAAATTCAGAGGTGATGGATATAAGGGAACCCCCAGTTTAAATCTCTAAAATACGGTTCAGATCCTTTTAAAAGGGTATTATTCATGAGAAGCATGTTTGGTAAATTAAAAAGAACGTCCTACCCTCGGGAACCAAGTCTACTCCAGTTTTTCCTTTCAAGATATGCAACTGACACACTGTCCTACTGTTTATGAGAAATAAGAAGTACGCTAAGATGATTTCTTTTCTTTAAGGTGTGAGAAGCACGCAAAGTAAACCAACAGAATAGTCAAAGAAATCAGATTTTCAGAACGTTTTCAGTTTTCATAGTCCAAGGCACTTTTGGTAATACAGAGAGCTGGTTTTGAGAGTGGGCTTTTTCATTTGGTCTGTGCAGTTTTACAGGAATGCTGTATAATGTTCTAGCTGTCGTCCTACTGGAAAACACTTCTTACATTACCCATATGCAGGTGATTTTATACATGGGCACAAGAAACCAAACTGTTGTATGAGTCACACTCTAACGAGGAACATAAAACATCACCTACTTCAGAGGGGAAGCGTTACCAGAGTCGTGCGCAAGTGGGAGACGCGCTATGATGATCCCAGGGCTCCAGCCACACCCATACGACACGGGGCCGGCTGTGCCTGGGGTCCCAGCCCTACACCACTGAACTCATCCCGTTACCCTGTATTCATTCCAATAATTTGCATTTCGCTAAAACAAAATTAGTGACCTATTTCTAGAAAAACACTGAGTTTCAACTGATTTCAAAACACAGGCAATCCACCACTTCTTCCAGATTTTTTTCCATGGTTATCATCTTGTTAAAAATTATTTGGAATTTGCCTAAGTTTTGGTTCTTCCTGTGCCTTTTATTCACTAGATTAAAAAAAAACCTTCAGTGTTTGACCTTGTCCTCGTGAAAGTATTAATATGAGTTTCTACAGTCTTACTGAGACATTCTTAATCACTAATTTCTGACATTTACACTATAAGCCTATCAATAATTATAAGAAATTAGAAACATTTTTCCTTTACATTTACCAATATGCCACTTGATAAATCTTTTGAAATATGGGAAGGCTACATTATCATTAAAACACCTCTTGAAGAGATCTTTATCATGTTGTGAACAAAAGATGACAATGCTTCTTTCCCACTCAACATCAATATCTCTTCCTCTAGGCTATTTTGTTTTCCAAATAATTTTTTCATGATAGCCCATAGAAACTTTTCCTTATTGCATACTGGGCTGCAGAGGCACAAGGCTCAGACTAAGAGCCGAGGCACAGGAATTTCAGACACTACCATGACTCAGCCAAATTGTGACTGCTTACGAACATGGTTTAGGCCCATGTCAAAAGCAAATTAACAAGACTTAACTTTGATGTTAAAAGAACATTTAGTCCTTTAGGTAGGAGGACATCTTCTATCAAATTTTGGGTTGGTCAACCAACAAATAACCCCAAGTCTAGGCTATATTAATATCTAATCACAGCACAATTACCATATTCTGAGAAACACACATTGTCTGCTGCGGAGCAGTGAATGGACACTGCCCTGGCTGTGGGTAGCACTGCCGATGTAGATGCTAGTGCTGGATGCATCTGCTTCAGAGAACCATGGCTCGTTGTGTACTGCAAGTCACCAACTCACATGAAATGTTAAAGTCATACTCACTTACGCATACTACTCACATTGGAAATATTCCACAGATACACTGGATAATTCCCTTTTTTCTGTAATAGCCAAAAGTTATATTCTATCTTCCCTCTCTACCGTGTACAACATCTCACTGACCCAAGGGAGCCTCACACCCTGAGCATCTCCTAAGTTCAAGACTAAGCCTCTAGCAGAGACAAACATTTGCTGGCAAGACTCCGTGATCCTACCTTGCTACTCTCGTGCATCTCCACCGTCACTTTGGCATTTACATTGAAGGAGGGGAAGGTGAGAATATCCCTTCCCCTTCCTCCTCCTCTCCCAAGGGACAGACAAGTTTACTCGCCAGGAAGTGAGGCCAAGCCACACAGTGGCTCCTTCACCCCAGGGCTGGTGCCAGCTCTGTACGATGCTGACACTCTGGACCATGCACAGGACTGGGACAGATTGTCAGAATCTGGTCCCTCCGCTTCCTCGGATGGAGAAATGTAGCCAAAAATATAAATTCACGAAGAAGTGTTTCTACTGCCCGTGTTTACTTTTCCACAGCCTGTCAATGTTTCTCATTTCTCCCTGCTGGTTTAATTATGTCCACATTTGCTGAACTCGTTCATCTGCTCTATTAATGCATACATGCTCCAGCCAACAACTGCTCTGGGACTAAGTTACCTCTTTGACCCCTGTCCTCTCGTTTGCTCAGGAGAGTTTCCTCACACTAGAGGTTGGAATCTAGAGGCTCCATCCTTCCCAGGTGTAATACCTCAACTCAGATGGGTATTACACAGCCACATGCTTTGCCACAGGCCACAGCTGTGCTCTTCACTGATAGCTCCTACCCTTGTGCCATTGATAAACTGTGTAGCAAAACCATATACCTGACACTTCCTTCCTACACCTTTCAATGCCTCCCCAGGTCCTGGATTAACTCCAGTCTCTAAGAGAGAGAAGTCTGTGACAGTGGTCTGAGAGGTTTGCAGAGGACTCTGTAAAAGACTCTGGGAAAAGGCTACAGGGCTGAGGATTCAGCCCATCTCCCCTCCAGCACACATGGAGTGCAGAGGTGGAGAAGGACAAAGCAGAAAGCTTGAAAAGCATCAGGTAAAGAGAAAACAGAAATAGAAATTGTAGCAGACTGCTACAGTTTGGATGAAAGATGGAGTGCATGTAGGATTGCTGTTACTGTGCAGGCAGTAATCTGGAGCAGAACTATGCTGTGCCAGATACAATAAACACCTAAGCTCTGAAAAAAAATAATAAAAGTTTCTCTGGATGGATAAGAATAAATAAAAGCAGCACTTTTATTCAAGGTGGATAAGACTAAGTAATAGCATCAGGGACAAAACAGAAATGAAAACATATCACTATTTTAAGTGACAGTCTCCATACCCCAGCTGTCTCTCTGTAATCAGCTCCTGCAGTATTCCTGCAGAAGGTCAGCTTCCAAAGCAAGTCCTTGAGGATACCTGGCCTGTCAGAAGAGCTGGCTGACAACAGGGAGATACTACCACTTTCTCCCTGCTCCACAATGTGGGTGCTCAGCTCCAACACCCCCTTGACACCCAGGCACCCTTCTGAGGCTGTGTGCACCCAGAGCCCCAGATGAATGGCTTGTGCTTCACTCCCGGAGCTGCTGTGCTGTGAGGGCACGTGTTTCGTTAACACAGATACCGCCAGCTACTCACCAAACAGAGCAGGGAGGAGTAAAATGAGAATTCAAGAAAGTCTTTGATACAATGGTGCAGGACATCTCTAGGTTTTCTAGACAGTGTGAAAGTGTCAGACATGATAGGGTTTCTTCCCATGCGGAATTATTGCTGATTGTTTCTCTGGTACCACTCTAGGACATTTAAAAGGCAAAAAAAATCTTCAACTCTTCTCTTTTGACTCAAACCAAAGAAATTACATGTTTTTGCAGTTTTTTAGCAAGAAGACCTGCCCCGTGAACATTTCAAAATAAAATCACATGAGTCATTGCTAGAGGAAAAGAGATCATGGCAATGGAACCATCTGACTGCACAGCCGCAGCCCCAAGTTGAGGAATGTGCAAGCACACGCACTCAGGAACAACAGGCACATTCAGAGGCACAGCACTGGATGCAGAGAGGGTGGGGAGGGGGCTGGGGCAGAAGACGACTGCAGGAAGCAAATGGGATAATCTTCTCACCAGGAACAACATGAAGCAATAAATACTTTTGTGCTTGTAAACTAATACTGAAGCAAAGCTGATATGGAGATTATTCTGAGAAGCAAAGCTGTCACAGGTAACATCACTGCTGATTAGGGATTAAAGGATACCTTTGTGTGTTCATGTATAAGGACTGCAATTACTGTTGGGTTTGGAAGACCTGTGTACTTGTAGGATTGCTTTCATTTGTAAGGCACTGTTTTCACATGATCAGGATTAAAAATGTAACTTGTTTTCACTGACATTTTTAAGCTTGTGTGTCTGCCTCTGGATAACTTTTGTTTTCCAATTTTAGGCAAAATTATGTAGAATCATAAAGTAATTCAGGTGGGAAGAGGCCTTAGGAAGCCAGTTGATCCAACCCCCTGCTTGGCATCAGATCAGTTTGCTTCCAAAGCCAGATAGAAAAAATATGTTATTTTGTTATATAAAACATCTTTGCTGCACTTTTCTGTGAAAGGGTGGCATGCTCTCATGGCAAGGACTTGAAGAGAGGCAGGAGGGGATGGCCTGTGTGCCAAGGACATCTACTAGTGATGCCTACACTTGCTCTGATTTGATTATGTTAGAAGCCGTCTTAAAAGGATAATTCTGTGCACCCTAAAAAGAGACTTACTTAGCTACTGATTTCTTCAGGATAAATTGTTCGCGCTAAGCAGCACCTTCCTTTCCATTGTAGCCCAAGGCTACAGAAAAATGGGAGGCTCAGCTTAGAGAGGAAGATCATCTTCATCTTGCGGGGAACCCTAGGAAAGGGAAGGGAAGGACGGGGAGGAGGCAGGATTAAATGCAGAGGGGTAAAAATAAAACCTGTGAGGCAGAACTGGGAGGGGAGGAAGAAAAAATCAGTGTGGCAAGCAGGTGAAAAGGAAACGTGAACTGAGGGCAAAGAGACTGGGATGCAAAACTAAGGGACAAGACAGTGACTAGCTGGGCTGAATGACTCAAGGATGAGGGAAAACAATTTAATATGAACATGGATAAAGCTCTGTCACACACATGTGGCCAAATTATTATGTCCCTGTGAAACTTGTTCCTCCCAGTTGCTATAGGCAGATGGAAGGACTGCAAGCCTGTCTGATGCCAATTACCGATCCTTGTTCAGTACCAGAGTTGCCAAGAGGGGCTGCAGCTGCAGGAGGGAAGGTCAGACACTGGTGTAGCTGAAAGTGTGTGACAGAGGCTTGAAGCCCACTCGTGGGACAGATGTAAAGCAAATAACAACCAGTGCTCATACACTTCAGCCACTTCTGTGCTGCTTCCCCCTTGCCCCACTATGCACAGCCTGCTGATAAGCAGGCAGACACAAATCCACAGTTTCCATCAGGAATAACTTTCAAACTGAAAAAAACAAGTTTCCTCCAAAGGCTATATTTACCTGTATGCAAGAGACAGAAGATTATGGTCAAAACAAACACCAGAATTTGTGCTCAGCTTATTGCTGTGTGACCCAAATTAATTCTAATACAGTAATTCATCTGGACACCGATAGAAAAATTAATGTTAATGATTACAGAGCAGCAGGAGTTATAGTCAGTTCATGCCTGGCTTCACCAATTAAAACGAAGCATGAGTGGACAGGCAAAATACTGTTCTAGGCTTTGATTCAGTGAAGTATTGTAGCATAAGTTTCAGCCTTAATTTACTTTCATTGTGCTGGAATCCTTTGCTGAAATGAAGCCTCAAATACCTTTTGTTTTTCCACTTCTATTTTAATCAGATCAGTCTGCAAGTACACACGTAAGATGCGATAGCCCCTTTGAACCATGAGTACTCGGACTGCTGTGGAAAAGAGTGCTGTCTAAATGGTTGTAAAGTCAGCTTCTCTCATCAGCAACTTAAGTTCCAGCTTCTGAAATTTGAACAATTTTTTACTTTTATAGAACACCTTCAGGGTAAAAGCAAACTACAGAGAATCCTTCACGTCTTTATAAGGTGGTTTGGAAGTCAACTCTGTAATTTTTAAGCTATTAAATAATTAAAATTTAATTTTAATATATTATTAACATATTTATTAACTTTTAGTAATGCAAATTACTTTTTAATTAAATAATTAGATTTCCACCTCCTGGACTGAGAATCCCCTGTGGCAGAATCTTTCTGTAAAGGCCCCACCTCTGTGTAGGGGTTCACAGGGAGGAGGACTTCTCTGCTGCTGCTGAGGTACCTCTCCTCACCTGATATTCACGTAAATCTGTGAAAACCTGGGTAGCTGCAGGAAGCTCAGGTCAGAGTGGTTGATATGTGACTTGAAAGAGGGTTCTGAACTTTCTGAAGTTCTTGCTACTAGATCTGACCTTTCTCTAGAACAGTCAGTGAGATGTTTAAAATCAAAGTAGTGGGTGCATATTACATGGAAAATTGAGTGAGTTTAGGCTGTAAAAGCCAGAGTAATATTTTGCATTGTGATTTATTTTTTAAAGCAAACACTTAAGTAAGAGGTAAACTAAGAGTCATGACATGAGGTCTTTAGTAGTTGGCCTAAAGTATGCAGCTAATACTGTATCTCTGGTCAATAGCCAACATCATTCTTTTCAGGAAATATGGGCATATCTGTATGTGCATATTTTAGATTACTACAAGGATCATAGTGATCCAAGTCCATTTGTGCCAACTCAAAAGCAGCAGCCAGTTCTGAACATTTCCTAACAATCATTACACACACTACAACAAATATTGCTACAGTCGATCTCTGCAACTGGGTAAAGAGCTCTCTAAAGCACAAATGAGAGATCTCCCCTGTCTGTTATGGACTGCAACATATATTACCCAGTCTTAGCAGTGAGCTAATGACTCACTCGTAGTCCAGAATCAGGTGAAAATCCCTCACTCTGCACAGGAGCTTGACAAAGGAAAAATATTATTCAAGAGTTGAATGTTTTCCGGGGTGGGTGACTGATATAGCAAACCGGGAGCACTGCTATGCACCTTGCCCATCAGCCACCAGGGTCTATCCGCTGCTTCCTCGCCTCCCAAGCCAGGCTTCCACCACGTGGCAATCAGCAGCCTGATGCAGAAGTGAGAACCTAACCGTGCTTTTGCCAGGGGTGAAAAGCAGAGTCATGTCACGGTGGCTCCTCTAATTTGAATGCTGACACATTTGCTGCAAGTGAGCTTTGTGAGTGCAAACAAGGCCTCAGCGATAACACTGGCAGGGAGAGGGGGGCACAGATTGTGGAGGAAATGCATATTTTCCACATCACGTCAGCCCAATTATCAGTTATCGTCCTTTGCAGAATCTTTTTAACTGTGCTTACTTACAAGAGTGTAGCTACTTAACCCTCACACGCCTCAAATGGTGGGTTTTTCCCCCGTGAAAACAAGCCAAACCCAAACCTTGTTTTGCAAGAAATTAGTCACACTTCAGGTTTTATCTGGTGCTTTCTACAGTGCAGTCTGGGAAAAGCCAAGGTTGTAAAATTCTCATAAAGGAATCACAATATGGCCTCACCTATCTGGTGAAAGCAGTGCTGCAGTTCCTTATCAGTGGGCACCGGTGATGCAGGTAATTTTGGGACACACTCCAGTGACTACTGAAGATGAGTTACAGACAGCTCAGGCACCAATTCCTCTGTGCTATGGATGATTCCAGGGAAGGAGTTTTTTATGATAAACACAGTGGTTACAATCCAGTTTCTGGACTTGTGTTCTCTGACTTTAATTCATGGAGCCATGGTTTGCCACGCTGC
Organism: Phalacrocorax aristotelis; assembly: GCF_949628215.1. NCBI lineage: Eukaryota > Metazoa > Chordata > Aves > Suliformes > Phalacrocoracidae > Phalacrocorax > Phalacrocorax aristotelis. The sequence goes on from NC_134280.1 coordinate 58,207,600, forward strand.
TGTGTCAACAAGTACAGTTCATGAAGCAGACTTGCCCAACAGTTTGCGTCATTGTCTGTGTCTTTTTTCTGGTCCCTCCTTACCATATTTTACAGAAAATTGAGTTGGCAACATCTTCATCCATGAACTCTTCTCTGATCACATCCCCTTTAGCTTAAGCTTGCAACATCCTCTCTTCTCTTGTGCTATCTTATCCTATCAGTATGGTTGCATCAGCAGCCTCACTGTAATTACCCGAGCACATCCCCACAGCACATTACAAGTATACCAGGCAATGTGGAGCAGAAGGGGCCTGTCACAGTGCTTGCCTGTCCTTTCATTGCTCCCCCATGAAAGTTTGTTCAGAAGCACGCGGGCACAAAAGCTTTTCTTTCACTGTAGATGTCCCATCATACCAGAACAGAGAGCATCACAGAACTTCAGGTCATACTTTGATACATGAGACACTGTGCTAAGATACATGCTAAGAACAAGGAACTTAAATTTTAGTCTTTTCTAAGATGACAACAAAGAGACCAAAGGTTATACCTGTGGTGCTCCTGGCAGCCCATGTTTTTATGCAGGAGGGCTGCTGCAGCAATCTGTACCCAACTGCAGTTTACGATCAATGGCTTAAGAAATGAGCGGGTATGTTACAATGCCGTAGTGCAGCCCGGAGACAACATCAGGAACAGCCAGCACTGTAGCTGTCTGCTCTGCTGGGATGTAGACTCCTAGCTAAACAGAGATGGACTGAAATACGATGTGCTCTCAAGGATTCATATTTTACAGCCACTGGATTTGCCAGTTAGTTAAAGTAATTCAGATTTTCAGTATTTCATGATTACACAACCTGTTAGGGGATATTATCAAGGAAGAAGTAAGTGTGGAGTTCATTTTGACTATACAGGAGGCTTTCTTTTTGTTTTTCATCCAAAGTTATCATAACTTTACACAAATTAGTAAACTATTTTACTTCATTAAGAGCTGCACTTTCAGAATCCAGCTCCCACCTCCTGAACACCTGAGTGACAGACAGTATGAGGTCCCACAGATAACCTGCAAAGCACAACCCTGGCTCATGGCACAGACCAAAGTTGCATCACATGGAGCTGAGAGCTGCAGACCAGAGAATACGCTGTCAGGAGATCTCTCTCTCTCTTGGAGAATAGCTTTTATGTACTTAATTTAAAAGAAAGCAGAGAAAAGTTGATTAAAGGGGAATGTGGTCTTAACAAAGGCATTATTTTTGCTCCCATAACACTTGCACATAAGAGAAACACATGAGAGCCCCTGGAGAAAGAGATATGCAAAGTGTCCTTCAGAACAAGGATTTGGCTTTTCAAGCAACTGGCATTCAACCATACTTCCCACAAACCTAAAGCAAACGGGATTTTTGGCAAAAAGTCACTGCTTTGACACATCAGCCACCTGCCCAAACTTTGTCAGGTGGTTATAAGAAAAAAATCCAACATTTCAAAGTGGAAAGTTATCCTCAGTGCCCACAAAGTTATCCAGTCCCTTCCTGCAGTACAGTTTCTTAGCAAAATCCATAACAAAAGTGGTTCTGGCCCAGGTGCTCCAAAGGAGTGTTAACTACTTGTTCTTTCCACACTGGGACCTTTGCTCCCACCACTCCTTGTTAATGTTCTCACTGGTTGTTTTAAATTTGCAGGCAATCATTGTACTATTAACAACATGACAGCTGTAAAGTAGATGAAGAATTTTTCTAGGTAGTAACAAAGAAGGAGAAAAACAATCCCAGCCCCTTAATCCTTCTTGTTCAAAAGCTGAAAAGAGGGAATCTGTCTAAATCCCCTTGCATGGAGCTAGAAGCTGAGTTGGGAAAATGTTGCAATTTACTGCCGTATGGTTATTGTGCCAATAAGAAATTCAGAAGAGAATTACCAAACAACATGGTCATCTTCTTATCTCATTCCCTTTCATGGGGAAGGGGAAGGGAGAAGGAATTTTGTTGTGCTAACACACGTGCTTTTACCTTTCAAGCTGCACATTGGCAGATTTTACAAGTGTTATGGTGTGACAGACTACGGGAAAGGAGCATTCCCAGGCGGCAGGTGAGCCTGATCAGGCCTATCATTGCTGTGATTAGTTTGTAAGAATTAGATCCTACTTTTGTTAATAAAAAACAAACAATAAGGAAATAGGGAATGAGTTTTCACTTTAATAATCTGCCCAAAAGTTTAGCTACTCTTACTTTTCCACTTGACCTTGCTACAGGGCTGAGGAACAATAGTTTACTCTTACAACTAAAACATTGCTGCTTATCTCCTATTTAAATTTGCACAGTTTATCTTGAGCTACAAGATCATGCTATGATTTTGTCTGCTAGGTTAAAGGATCCCTAATTCTGTTTCTCTAGGTAGGCGCTGAGAGAGGGGGACCAGGCTGCCTCTCAGCTGCTAACTGTGCTGCTTTCTAGCATGGCCGCACAACTCCCAAAACAACAGATTCAAATATGAGGGCAAGCGTCAAGCTCCCCAAACATCCCAGGCGTAACACATACAACCCTAAGCAGTCTCTGTCGTGAGATTAGGGAAATGCAGTTGTTTGTTCTGAAAGCCTTTGCCCTTGAATACAAGTACACTCTGCTCCCCTTTTGCTCCACAAAGTTAACAGAGACATGCCTGTGGGATGACTTCCCCCAGTATTTACATATTTACGCTTCTGTCCTGTATTAGTCAGTGTTTCTGTCTGGAGCCCATAACCTTTGGTCAGGTCTAGGATCCGCCTGGAGTTTCTACAGTTGCGCTGGAAGACAGATTCCTCGTGGAAGTCCAGGATACTTAGGGGAGAGGTAGGGAGGTTTTTATCCTTAATGGGATAAAAGTTTTTTGTCCTTAACAGGATAAAGTCTTCCCACCTCATAGGTGCCTAGCTTCTGCTTGCAACAGCACCTCTTGACTTCATGGGGTGAGCGCTGCAGAGGAGGGTTTCAGGGGGCTGCAGCACACCAGGTGACAGATTGCTGGTCTGTGTTGGGCCAGGAGATATGTGCTGGTAGAGGGGCAGAGAAACGTGGAGGGAAAAACTCTCCTTGGGAAGCCAAAGTAATCTGTGGCCACCCCTAAGGGAGGAGTACATTGATGGGCAGGGGCTTTAGCTGCACTGAAGTTCACTGTCATCCAACATTGCCTCGGCCTTATTCCCTCAGATCTCCCTTGCCCAAACATAAAAACTTGTGCATTTATTCACAAATTTACAATATCTCATGAGATATTGTAAATTCAGCTGGCTCACACCTAAGGATAATGCATGGCAGACACCTTTCAGTGGCAACACCCCTGAAGTGTGCCCATCCCACTGCTCCTGTTGATCCCTGGCCCCAGCACCCTGCTCTGCCCCTCTCCCAGCACAGAGGCTCCTGGTGTGACCTAGCTAAAGGACCCATCTGGTTTGGAGAAACTCTGCAAAATGTGTAATTCCTATTGTGGCTGGCCCAGCACAGCCTCCTGGGTGAGAGAGAGTGTAGCACAGGGCAGGAGCAAACAAGGGGAGCAGGAGGGAGGATTTCCTGAGCTGGCACCGCCACTTAGAGAAACGCCTGGCTCACCTTCGCCTTGGGGTGCATTTCCAAGTTCACCTATATGGTTTAGCAGCATAAAACCCACTGCTGTCAACAGAGGTTTTTCCCTTGGGGCCCATGCTCCTGCTTCACTTAGAAATAGCTGAAATACCTCATATAAAAACAAAATTCACAACAATGAAAAGTTATTTTGGCTTCTACAAAAGCAGGGACTCTACAGAAGCCTTTCACAGTCCCTAAAGCTTCAGAAAGGCCACTGAAGGGAATATTCTAGGATTTAGATCCACAGTGAAAGGCAAGCCTTATCCAAACACTCCCACTGACTCTGGCTGGCGTTGGACTGGACCCACAAGTGAAATGTAAGCAGAATACAGTCAGAGTCCTTCACAATATAGTGGATTACAGCAAGCATGGGTTTTATTTAGAAAAAATGGGGTTATAACAAAGCAACATTGAGATGCCCAAGGCCTTTCTTTCCCCTTCTCCAAACGTTCAGGAAAAAAAGCAAAGAGACTGTTCTCACACACATGGATACATCACTTCCCCAGCAAATTTGTTTCCCCAGCATAAAACTGAAAGAAACAGAGAAGTATCTTTCTTTCAATGCTTGCTTTCGATTTATTTTTTGTTGCTACCTTTGTGCCTGCAGCAACACCAATGTTCCCTGAGCCCCAGAACCCACTGAGTTTGCATCTGCTGCCTAGCCTTTCAAACCCCAGAGGACTGCACTAGAGAAGCTCTCCCTTTGCAGCTGGCAGTCATGGGATTGTTTCAGAGTTGGGATGAACAGCCAGAATGCTGGAAACATAAATAAGGGCTCCCAGCTGGGATGGTGATTGGAACTGGGATGGGACATACCATCTCAGTTGGCTTTTAGCAGATGTTTAAGGAATTGGAGCTTTAGGTTACCTCTTTATAAGTTATTATCATTATTCTTCTGAGTTTCTCTATTGTTATCTTTATTTCTCTGTTGTCTTCTTGACTACTCATGGAAAGCAAAATACTGAAAGGTCATTGGCAGATTTAGAGTCATTTTTGAAGGTGAGCAAATAGCCACAGGGAAATCCCAATTCACCCAATTTCAAGCAGAAAAAATATATAAGCAACTTATTGGGGAAAAAACCCCAAACTTAACTGCACGTATCTAACCAAGGCAACCTCACAGTCCTGTCATTCAAAATTTTACTATTGTTTCCTCATTGCTGGTAACATCACTTTCTGTATTGAAAAACAGCAACTTCTTCCGTGCAGAGGACTATAAATTTTCACAATCTGGGCACTATAAGAACCATAAATAACAATTTATTGAATGAATCTCACTTCCCTAGGCATGACTTCCCCAAACTTGTATAATGTGTGAAATCATTTATTGCTTGGAGACCTCTTAAACAGGCAGCCACAAAAGCCCATTACATCTCATTGTTTGAAGCCCAAACTTCAACATCATTTATTTCTAAGCTATTTTTTGCGTACATGCAGAAATCAAACCCTTGTAAAATCTTTTTAATTTCCTGCTCTCATTCTTTGGGCCCACAGACTGGACCTGTAAGGTATTTCACTTCTTTTTTTTTTTCCACATTACTGGTAAACTCCTTCAGTTTCAGCTGTGATGCCCATAAACAAAATTCATGTCAGAAAAGGCAAAGCTTCCAAGACAGACAGTTATTAGCTCAAAGCCAGAGTGTTTCATTTTAGACTTCATCCCCATTTAAACCATGAAAACCTCAGTAAGTATTGAATTTAAATCCACTGTCACTTTCTCCAGGCCTTTGTCAGAGGACTCATTATTAGTTTCTATTTTACAGTACCTCCTAGATCCCCATGCTGAGAGGGGCCACACTGTATCAAGTAGAGCTGTGTGCACACACAGAGCAAGAAGTAGTCTCCATCCTGGAGCGTTTAGGATCCCAGACAGACCAGACAAGATAAGAAAGAGGAGCTATGTTCCCAGCATGTGTCATGCAGCAGGTCAGAGGGTTCAGAAGGAGAGCTCAGGGTTCACAAGTCTTAAACCAGGTCCTTATGTACCACATCAGATTTTATCATACTCTTTTTAAACAAAGCAAAGTATACGTACATAATAAAGGATACATGGGGGTATAATAAAGCATATGAATATAAACATTTTCATAAGAAAGGTTCTGTCCCTTCTTACAGGAGCAACAACAAAACCTCATAAGCTTCTTGGATCCATTCCTTTCTTCTTGGTCCTTTCCTTTCTCAAAGTATGTGCTAATGGCCCCTAACCCAGTAGCTCGCTCTCACAACAGAAACAACAGTTCACCGGAGAACAGTTTTTGCAGGCGAGCACAATGTTTGGTTATGTGTTTACCAGAAGGGATCTTTATCACTTCTGGTTCCTGTTGGTCCTGGTGGCCTTTTCCTGTGTGCCAAAAGGGAGAGCAGCAGTGCTTTGCCTGTAAGCAGGACTCTCTTATCCTCTGCTCTGCAGCCTGTAGGACTATCTATCAGGAGAAAGGTAATTGCATGGGCAGCCTGAACTGTTAGCTTCCAGTCAGGCTTGCAAAATCTATATGGTTTCCTGGTGAACTCCTGGGTTACCATGAGCCATCAGCATCAGCAGCATGACTGTTTTCTAAGCCAAGCTGCCTTAAGCCTGTCAAAGTAGGTTTAATTGTTGCTTCTTTTCTCTGAACAGTGCCCAGAAGCGTTATATGACATTGGCTATGTCAGCTGTCCCAGAGAAGCATTTCAGGGAATGGATGCTTTCTGTCCCAGCCCTCACAGCTAAGGATGTTTCCTGCAGCAAGCCATCCGTGTGGTACTGTGCCTGCAGTCCATGGATCGAGGCTCACAGTACTTTGCCAAACCAGGTCAACATTACAAAAGGAGTAATTGGGAACTCCAAGGCAGAGCAACTGTTGGCGGCAGCACAGCCCTCATTTTTTCTGTACCATTTCTGTGATTTTCCACTCAAAGCATTGTGCCATTTGAAGAAACACAGACCTGTGTCATTCTGAGTTACAGTCAGACTTGTGGGTGCCACTAATTCTACTAAATTAATGGTAAAATAGAAACAAGACAGATATAATTAAGCATGCTGTAGAAAAAGAGTCAGAAGGATCACACCCACAGTATTTTCAAAAGCCACCTGCCCCAATATTAATGGCGTGACTCGCATATCTACTAAAATACTGCAGAAACCCTGGACTAGCCACATAATTCTCACCAGGAGTTTATGTGAAATTAAGTCATCCCAAATGGTCCTTCAAAATAAAGGTTACTGACAAAGGAAGGGATGAAATAAAATGTTCCTGTTGTTCTAGACAACAAAAATGACTGCTAAGGAAGTAACTTTATAACCTGAGAAGGGTCTGCAGCTTTAAGAAATTCTCCCCTAAAGGTTGTAAAGCTTTTACTATGCAAAGTATTTTTGCTATTATATACACTGGCGGCCACTAAGTGCAGCTATTTTTTCTGGCGGTCATTCAGAGAAGTTCAGGGCTGATAAAGTGTTTAACAGAGTTTGTTTGGGTAGATCCATCTGTGTTTTTAACCACCCATACAGTCTTTTCTGTCCTTTTAAAAGATGCTGGCTGTTCCTGAGTCCAATAAATTATGGTCTTTATTTTTATTTGCCATCTTTTATTATTTATCATGCCACAGCAAAGCAAGTCATTTTTACAATGCCCACACTTTTCTATATGGATTACACAAGCATCTAAAAAAGGGATGATTCTTTGCTGTGAGGCAGGGGTGCAGTCTACACAGAGCTCCCATTTCCTTGGTAGAGGCCATGTGGAGTTGTGACCTGTGGCTCTCAGTCCTTACAACTTGGGGTGAGTTCATGCCTCAGAGGAACCAAGGAGGGGAGGTTGCAATCAGAGGGCAGGGAAGTAAGACGTATGTTGAAAGGATGTAGCAAGGAGCCCAAGATGGAACTTCAGAAAGGAAATGTTTTCAGGTCATGATAGCACCAGGAAAAATATCCTAACTAGGTGGGTTGGACCGTAATAGCATTCTTAACACTCCCACTGGACGGGTTTGGTAGTGCAGGATTTGAAACACAGCCCCATTATAAACTCTGTGTACTACATGGAGCAAACCAGGTGAACTCTCAGCACCCCACTTCCCTGCCTGGCTGCACTACATAGCCGCAAGATGAAGCACCTCAGTGATGATCTCTGCTGCTGTTTATAAGTACTCTGTTCCAAAACCTGACATGAAATATTGCTAGGACTATACTGCTTCAAAACACCATACAAACATTTGCTGATTATGATGCAGGTCAGTATTGGTATCGCCATTTTACAGACATGAAAATAAGACAGAATGAGTGGCTTGTAGCTAGTGACTGCTAGCAAATGTGTGCCCCACTTGATGCAAATAACTTCCATTGATGTAAAAATTATTAAAATCCTACAGTGTGAGGATCCTCACATCTGACAACCATTCTGGACATTTCATAAAGCTTTTTGTATCCAGAGGTGGTGCTGTCCTGAACGTGTGGTTCTGGTCCCTTTGCCACTTACCTGAGCTTATCTGCTACAAAAATCACACGCCTCTCCAACAGGAGAGAAGCAAAGATCCTGATGATCTGACGAACACTGAGGCACTTGAAAAGGCATTCAAAGTCCACATGTTCCAGGCGTGAGTCCATGGGCCGCCGCAGCTCAATGACCTGAACACATCCAACAAACAGCAGTCAGCATCACTGGTCAGGGCTGACAGTGCCAGGGGCACCTGGCACTCCAGCCCGGGCCCTCCAGCACCACTCCATGCTTTTCTGTTGAGGGGACACAGAGAACGATCCCCATCCTCTTTTGCAAATTGAGGCTGGAGGCACAGCACTCCAGAGAAATGGTGTATTACACAATTCACTATAAAGTCATTCTTCTTCCCAGAATACAGTTGTGTGCATTAAATCTGCTGTCATTTCCCAGGGAAGCATAATTCTGCCTTCTAAACACCCTGTCAGAGACATAAAGCTTGGCTGAGTCAACAGTACGAAGCAAGTAACAAAATGGAAACACCAGAGCCAGAAGCTTACAGGGTTAAAACAGCATAAAGACAAGGTAAATTTGGTTATAAACTTGGCTAGCAATTCAAATTTACATCTAGATAGGAGCTAAGGACTGAATTTAAAGACTGGGCAAAATTTAAACCCAATTGACTTCATTTTCACTCTTCTGTGATGAATAATTCACTAAGTAATGTTTAAAACCTTTTTTGTCATAAAGATATGTACATATATATACTTAACTGGGGAGTCAGGACAAGGTCTTAGATGGTGACTTGTGACATCCCTTTAAAGTTTAATTTTCATACTTCATCCATGACCTCAGGCCCTCTCCTTCCTTTTCTCAAATGCTTTTGCTTGATTCCTTTATTATATCTTCCTTTTACTCTGCAATTGACATGCTCAGATGTGGAACTTGAAGGCAGAGGACAGAAAAAAGAAGATCGAAAAATAACATGAAGAAGAGAGTAACAGGGGGAGAAAAATATGAAGTGCAAGACAGCAAATGATGAACTACTGAGGAATTTGAGGAAACAGAAGGGAAAGGGGAAAAGTTGGCCAACTTGAAGCTGTGTTGAAATCTCTGAAGACATATTAACAGGAACATATATGCATCTCCTTCTTTCCGTATGTCCAAATATCACCATCACTTTATTGCTTTAGACCACTTTTATGTATTCATGCACATGACACCACATTGCATGAGCATACTGTATGGGTTTAAACTGGAGTAGCCTTTAAAAATTCCTCACAAACACACTGTTTTAAGGTTATGATCAAGACCACAGGATACTGGAAACAAAACCAGTTCATATCAGTTTAGTTGTAATATTGTTTGTGATCAGTAACACAAGACTGTAAAAAGAAAGTCAGTGTTAGAACAGTATTTGTGTACAGATTTTTTTTTTTAAGACTGAAATTCAGAAACATTATGGTGCCAAAGTATTAGACGCCCATCACTCTGCTGTTGCCCCAGACTGCAGTAAGAATCAAATTGCAGAGCAGTGGTATACCATTAATACCTCCTTGGGAAATGCTGCTTGCCTGCCTCTTTCTCATATTCCATAAAGGTGCCCACTTCCGTTCCTTAGCATTGGGATTGCAAGCTCAAATCACGTTTATGTGCCAAATCATGAGAAGCTGGTTTTACTGCAAAATATCTGATGCTAAAATCTTGCTGCGGGGTAGGATGCAATGCAAGTTACGGCAGCTTTTACAAATGCCATGGATGTTTTCTGTTGCCTGGCAAAGCCTTCTGCTTCAGTCTGCTCATCACAAAGAAATATACTGTCTACTTCCCAATTAATCATCATCTTTGTTTAGGCCAGAGGAGCCACAATGGAAAGACAAAATTCTGTTCCTAATTAAGCCAGAGCATTCCTTTTAAATAACGAGTTTGTACTAGCATAACAGAGAGCAAAGCTCAGACAGAAAGAGAGTTGTTTGTTTGTTTGTAATTATCAATGTTGTTCTCTGGGAGAGTTCAGAAGCTTGAGTGGAGGATAGAGGAGTTGCAGATCCATGGTTCCTAGATATATTCACATTAAAAAAACATTATCAGATCTTACCACTGATATGCCAATCAGGCTTTCAGTTTTCCTTTGCTGCTCCAGAAGAAAATGCTTGTGACTTAAACATGCCTTGCGAGTCACTTGGACAAGGAACCCTTTACATTTCATACCAAGTGACATTACAGGCCCACTCTGTTGAAGTTAGTGGCATTACACTTGGAAAAAACATGATTCAATGTAAATATAGTAATAGCACTGTAAAACTAACCCTACAAGTGTAAAATAACCCTAGAGGGGAATTTTTTTCCTGCTTTCACTAACTGGGCCAAATTCTATGCCTATTTGCAGTTGTGCATTTTCTCTATACGCTTTCCCATCTGAATGGAGCTACTGTATATATAAGGACATGCAGAGAGCAGAATTTGACATGGCAAATAGCTAGCAAGCCTAAAGTTACAAAAAACTTTTTAAGCAAGGCACCAATACTACCATTTTCCAGTAAGGGGTATGTTGTATAATACTCACCTTCTAAATACTTGAGTGAGGAATAAAAGGAGATTAAATCTATTATATGTGTGTGCACACACGCACAAAAGATTTTATATAACATGCTTTTCCAAATATAGACTATTTCTTTGAGGCCGAATTAAAGGGTATTTATTGTCAAAAAGAGCCATTTAAATGCTGCTGGTCATTCCTCCTACCAAGGCCAGGACCAGCAGTAATGAGGTTTGCAATAACAACCAGCTGCTGAACTGTTCAAGTACAGTCAGCCTGGGAAACTTACACTTGCTTGTTATCAGTGTGATAAAGCCCAGCAACACTGTAGTCCATTAACTACACTAGGCCGGGCATATTAGGACATTTGTGTTGTTTGTGTTTTTTTCTGAAACACATCTTACTAATAAATGTAAACTAACACACACATAACAATAAATAGGCTTATAATGATCAATGGGAACTAGCATTAGCATATTAACACTGGTGCAGCTCCTGCACTACTCATTTTGAGGGTGTGCCACCTCACATGCCTTGCAGTATCCATATGTCTCCTGTTTTTCTTTTGCTGTTTGATATTGGAGTGGTGAGGGGGGGAGGCTTTGACTTTTAATGTTTGCAGTTGCTTTTTACCTCATTTCCAGCTCCAGGCAGAAAGGTTTTGACTTTGATTGTCTTTCCAGGTGCAGGAAAAGGAGATTCCATCAGACTCCTCATAAATGGATAAACCAAGGCAGCAGATATTCCCCTTCTCCTTTCAACCTCATCCAGGATCTGATCCATTAGTAAGACATAAGAGAGAAAGACACAGAATATGTCAGCACTACATACACTTTTGGAGCATCTTTTGACCTACATGTGCCTAAACACATGGCAGATCTAAGTTTCATTCTCCTCTGCCATGCATTTCTTCACTACCATTAAAGCCACAGTATTCAATCATACTCTAAAAATGACACACGTTTCCCAGTTACAAAATGGAGTCTGTTTGTGAATGCAGTTAACACAGAGACAAGGAAGAAATAACAAATCTGGAAAGGAGAAAGAGGACTCAGCATGGCAAAAGAGATCTATATTGTTGGGATTTTGCCTGAGCAACAGGGTGAGCTGAAGGAGAGAAAGACCAAGACAAATCCTGTGATCACAGGCCAGGTCAGCATCATGTCTCAGTAGTACATCTTGAAATTTGTATTAGGGAAAAACACTTTCTTTTGCCCTGGTCATCTCTTTCATTTCAACTGAGAGGGCAGGAAAAAGCTAGACGAGCAAGAAAAGCAACCCTGCCACACTATGATACCAGCAGAGGTTCACCATGAAAGAGGTCCTGGAAGAGTCCCAGCCATGGCAGCAGCAGTCATGTCACAGTCTGTGCTGAGCTGGAGCCAACTGCGAGCAGCCTCATGAAGCACGCCCAGCTGTTTACGCTGTGTGCCTGCATTAAGGTCATTTTCTGTTTGACATGATGCAGAGCAGGCAACCTAGTTTTGAAATAAGCAGATGGAACTTCTTACAGATAGAGACGACTATTATTTTCTTTTGTCTTGGTCACATGGGCCAACATAAATTAGATCACAACTAAGTTTTCCCACATTAGACAGACCATATAGATGATAAACCTAAAGAAGATGAGAAAGCAAGCTTCAAAGCAGTTAGTGGTTTGACCTGAAATGGTGATCTTTTAACCACCACTCAAGAGCAAGAGGCCATACAAGAATTAGTGAGTCTGAGCCAGGCATTTTCCCTTGTTTCTCTTGGAAATGCTTTTCAATGAAACAGAACATTAAAAGATACTTAAGCACAAGCTGGTGAGTTACAATAATAGCTAGTGAAACCAAATGCCAACAGAGGCATTCACTGGTATATAGTTTCCCCTCCCTATTTGCAACATAGTAAAGACCTATCTAAAGCAAAGCTGACCCTATATACATAGCTTGCATTCCAGTCCATGGAAGTGGCAGATAGCCATAAATGAAGGTATGAATTTCATTCTTGATGCAATTTGCAGCACAACAACTACCCTCACCAAATAAAACCAGCTGCCCAAATGGGAAGTAGTAATGAACCAAGGCTATGCCCCAGGTCGCTTAGTGCTCCTGTACACTGCCGGCATGCAGTTGTAATGTGCCCAACACATATCTCCTTTTCTGCAGCCACTATTTGATGCTTTAGGTTGCTGGAGTTGGGGGCCATGTGTGTGTCATATCCCCGTCCCAACAACCTTCACAACACAAATGAAAAGGAGCAGTTAAACCAAATAAAAGCTGAACAGAGATCTCAGGAGATAAAATGGTCAAAAACATCTGTTGAAACCATGACTAAAGAAACTGGCTGCAAGTAAAGATATCTGTGGTTCTCAAGTCTGTCTTAGCAGTAGGTATTACAACAGTGATCATAAAAGACTTTGAGGGAGATGAAAATAATTCAGGCTATCTGAAACAGAATGTTAAAAGAGAGGACTCCTTTTGTTTTTCTGATAAATAGTATCCAAGGTTTAATATCTCATGGTCTTTCATCATTTATATTTTTCTGTAAAGACAACTGTTCCTTGTTTTGACTAATTTGGCAAAGTGCACTATCATGATTGTTTTCCTCTCTTTCAAGGGATTTGTCAATTAGGACAGGCCAGGGTCTAGGCTGGAAATAGAGACTGTCTCACTGTTCAAGAAATTCTGTCTCCATCCATACCATATCTGTCTTCAGAACCAACAGGGCTGCTAAGGCTCAAACTCATCCTCCCTCATTTAATAGCTGTTTTGTCCAAACCCTTTCCAGATGTGGGCCTGGCAGTATATGCTAAAGAGCTGTGCTAAATCCAGCCCAGGGCTGGAGTCAGCCCCGCATGCTGCCAAACACCTTGCTCCCACCCTGGCCTGGTACCGTCAGGAGGCGACCAGCGCTCTGTAGACCACTATCACTGTGGCCAGACTCCAGTGCAATGGGGTCCTTTTGTGGCCCATCCCCCCCATGAGCCCGGTAGTTGAAAAAGACCACAGGTGTGTTACAGCCCCATTCAGGGCCCAATATGGAATTGAGTGGGAGCCTTCCTTTCTGCACAGACCAAGAATTTGAAGCCTGTGTGGCCAAGGCCTGCCTGCCACAATGCCTGGGAACAGCCCCTGCTGAAGCCAGTGAAATTACACTCACCCGTCAACCTTGGGTTCACTCTGTCTGGATGATCAGATGATTTTTTTCAAGTTACAGACTGAACTGGGAAAGCAGATTACTTGCAATTTTGTTGCAATGACCTTCCTTGTCTGACTTTATACCTCAGCTGCAGAGATACTTGGTTGTAATGAGGATACTTATATTTTTTATTTTTTGCCTTTTTTTCCCTCTCCCAAGTTTTCCTTAGGAAATTAGTGCACTATCAAAATTAGATGAAAACATAAAAGCAAATAAAGGGCCTCAGGACGTCTCTCCATACCAGAAGTTTGGTGAGCTGTGTTATCCTCCCAGAGCAATGCATTCCACTTCACTCACAGATATCTGTGTTTAGATATATATTATGTCTAAGAGACACTGTTATAAATCCTTGATTTCATAGCTTTATGAAAGACGTCAGAAGCAGAATTGCAATTCACTATTGAAACCCAATTGCTTTTTTCACACAAGATTTGTGTTAAACAAAGTTTTATCTAGAAAAGCTTGAAACCTGCTTGGAAGAGAACATTCTGTAGGGTTGTTAGATCATATGAACAATATAAATGCTTCAGTGATTTACATATCCTTTTCAACTTTATTCCTATACAAAGGAACAAGTAAAATCTGTGAGATTTCCCATATCTGAAGTGAAAATCTCTGTCAAATTAAAACAACATTTCTATAAACACTGTATCAAAATTGGAAAAGGGGAAGGCAGCCATTTGAGATTAGACATATCATTGTTCGCCACAGATCACCAGCAAATCCTATATGATACTGTGAGGTGCTCACTGGATTTTGCAGGGCATGCTCTCAGAGGACCAGGAGGCCCTAACTGGCAGCTAGAGAGATATTTCAAATGTTAATCAATAAATGTTATTAACAGTTATTTTTAATAACCTTTTGTCTTACAAAAGAAGAATGCTTGTGACCCTGGAGCTGACTGACAGTTAACTGTTTCCATGGCTATTCAATCCCTCAGGTTAGCTGCAATGCCCTGCTTATTGTCTCAAAACTCTTGGGTCAAGAAAGGTATTACCTAGGTACACCACATCAGCATACAGTGCAGCTTTGGATTCATTAATGTGGAGGCCAATTAAAAGATTATCCATGCTCTCCTAGCCTCCTGGGATAAAAAACAATGTCAATAGATTTAAGCATATAGATTTCACTTATCAAATAATCTTTTTTATTAACCTCATCATTCCACATTGGAGTAAAAGTGGTACTGGCCCATCATTCAGACTGTGGATGCCAAGAATTACAGTGCAGCACAGAACGGCTTTAGAAAACAATGGAAAAAACTTCAGCCAGCCAGATCATACAGACGCCCAGATGTTTTTTGAATCAAGTTCTGCCTCAGCCACAGAAGTAATAAGACATTCTTTGATGAACTCAATAATAAGGATGGAATATCCAAAACAGCAACTGTAAAATACAGTTATCTCCCATCAAAGGAAGAAATTCTTCTCGCCTCATTCATCACTGCAGATGTGTCTCAGTAAACAATCAAATTAAAAAGCAATATTGAAATAAAAATCTTCTTACCTTGGAAAATAAGTCAAAGCATCCCAGCCGGCTGATGACACAATAAACTTCAGGTAGGCGTGGGCCTTTTCCACTTGGCTGGTAACAGTAAAAAGGAGATTGAAATTACATATTAATTTGGAGGCATAAGAATATACACTTCTCTCTCTCATCACACAGTTGGCCATCATTTGACACCTTTCACGATCCATTTCTCCATCAAAATAGCTACTCTTGGAAAAGCATCATATTTCTTCCATGACAGGAAACTAAAAAGCATAAAGAGTGCTTATTCACTTTGGAAATCACAGCGCATTGGAGATATATTACAATATCACTCCAGCTAGCAGCCATAAAAGCACATTTAACTACAACTGTAACTCACGCCTGTGCTATCATTGTCATCTGCTCCTGCTGTGGCACGAGGAGTGGGGTCACCCTGCGGCCATCTGCTGGGAGATGAGAACTACAGTGCTAAGGGAGGTTATGATGATTTTAGTTCCCCACTCATTCCATGATGTTCAAAGAGAGCTCAACTTACAGAAAGCAAGCTCATAGACCTAAACAAAGGCAAGCTGCATGAGCTAAATCATTAACTTCCTCAGATTAAAGCATGATAAACATGAAACTCTTAAATAACTTAACAGTGGCAAGTATGAACCAATGATGTAAATCCCTTCCATCCCCCCACCCCCCAAAAAAACCCCAACCCTATGAAGACCATCCTCTGTAACCATCCTATTGAACCATCCTAGAGAAGCAAATGGTTTAAATTGGCATGACTGGCCTGAATTACCTCAGCATACTGGACTGTGCAACCCTGCCTATACAACTGCAGGGAAAGGCCTGTCAGTACTCTTTGTGAAAGAAGGGGACAACCACTTGCTGGATTCAGCTTCTTTACTGGAAAAGAAGTAGAATTAGGCAAATACTGAGCACTTTGGAAAAAACATCCTCACTGGCAAGGTCCTCAGAGCAGAGAGCTGGTCTGCCTATGTCCTGCATGTGTACAATGCGTGCAGAGGGCAGTGACATCCATGCATAGCACTGTATTTTTAATAAGCTGCAATGCAGCATTCCAGTTTTGGTAGTTGCAACTGATTTTCACCAGATCAGCAGGCACACACTTCCTAGGGGCTGTTATTTTAACAAGGCAGCTTGTTGACTTCAGATGCAGTCACACATAGTCCCAAGATACATGCAAGGAAGTCCTGGTGCTGCGTCGTCCAGGAGTTATGACCATCACAGCACAGAATGACTGCAGGTATGCTAGTGAACTCCAGTACCCCAGCAGCAAAAAGCTGAAAGTGGGGTCTGAGACAGTAGGCAAGGCTGCCTATTTCCTTGCATCTTGTGGAGTCAGCTGTGCTTGTGCCACATGGAGTGAAAATTGGCTGTAAAAGAATCACTTGGCATCACTTAGCCTCTTTGCGCAGCTGTACATTATTGATATGCAGCAGTGACAGAATCATCTCCATTAATAACAACTCCGTGATAAAGGAGCTCAGTCACTGTTTCCATCAGTTTCTGCCCACTTCTACATTTAGCCAAAATGGCTGATCGTCTCCTCTGTATCCACATAGGCGGCCAGTATATTTTTACCTTTGTCTCATCATTTGACTCTGCTGATACAATGATTAACTTCTCCATAGTGTATTCAACATTCACATACCACACAGATGTCAATCAAGGGAAACTGAGGGGTAGCTGTGCTTTTTAAATCTGAATATTGCAATCTAGACTTGGACAGTCAGCAGGTGCCTGCCTGTTATAATAAAGACCACAAAAAATACCAAAGCTAAGTGAATACAGATGATTCTATTTCTGGATCAAACCTGCTCACTACACGTCACATCTCTGAAAAAGCAGAGCCCTTTTTTGTCCATATTAGGTATAAAACCCTTTCTAAAGGCACTGAGTGATTATATCAAGCATGTGGGATTTTGGTTAAAATCATTGTGTCAAATCTGCAGGAATGCTGAAGCCATGCCAGGAGTCTTGGATAGCTCCCAACCAAGAGCTGCCTCACTGAGTGCCAGTAAAAACATCACATTCCTGGGTCATCTATAATACCAGAAACAATAACTGCTTAGCACTTACTCAAAGAGTCTTCTTTATGAAATATCATTGCTTTCAAATGTCTTAAAGGCTACATGTCTCTCAGAGCTGGGATTCTTCCCTCCTTGCACTCATTGTATAGGACATCCTTTTCTGTTATTTCAGAGACTTTTTCTTGCAAACAGCACAGCCTCCCAGATGTGTACAAATCATCTGTACGAGGCAGCAAGCAAAAGCCTCAGGCAGAGCCATTCTGAGGGGCAGGACTTCTCAAATTTCTAACACTGGCAACTCTTCACATAACCTCCCCTCTCAGCTGTTAGTTTACGCCTCAAAGATGGATCTAGACCACCTGCTTATTGTGCTTTAGTTTGCTTCTTTCCCAGAAAAACATCATATGGGACATGACACTCCTCCCTTCTCTGCCTGGGCCCATCTGTCTTCACTAGGGGAGTCTTGGGCACTGGGTCTGGCCAACAGTACTCATTTAACCTCCTCTCTTCCCAGAAGAAAGTGCTTCCAAGTTGCAGGCTGTGCTCTACAAGGTAGCTACAAACCCTTGGAGTAATGTCCTCCAAGGCTCACTCTTCCACATAATGAATAGGTCCAGTTCAGGGAAACTGCATGGTAAAGCAGCACAGCCGAGAGGCATCTGAGTGACTCTGCCCTGATGCACTGCACTCCTGGAAGATGAGGGATAGAGGGGATGATGTTTTGGCTTTGATTTCTTTTCAGTTTGTTTTCAATCTGTTTTCATGGTGTTCAGGACATTTTCAGCCTCAGTCCAGTATCACAAACGAAAATGCTAATGAGTTTTGTTGATTACAAGACAGTTTCCCAAGAGGATGAACATAAACAGACAAGAACTTGGCTACGAGATGGGGGAGCTGAGATCTGCATCAGGGCTGGTCCACAAGTGGCTCAGTCTTTTTTACAGTGAGTTTAATCTGTAGTTTACTGACTAAAGCCCCCTCCAAAACCTGTTTTGGCAGGAGAAACAGGAGGCTTTTGCTCCAAAGAATAAGCTTGCTGTTTTTCTCTTCAAAATCACACCCCCCTGTCCACATGCTTGAAATCTAGGGGAGCCTTCAGAGATGATCTCCCAGTCTGGCACAGCACTGAGAGTCTCTCACACACTGCACATGCCTGCTTTCAAAGCAAGGCAGGCTGTCCCTGCAATGTGCATACTCGCCAGCAATTCAGACACATAACTCAGTAGTTTAGGTTTTTAAGATACTAGGGATGCTGTGGCTTGTCAGGAAAGTTCCTGGTTTCACAGCCCTAGAAATAACTGGGGAATGCTAGTCGCAGCATGTTGAAATCAGAGGAACCAAAGCAGTGGAAACCAAACACAACAGTTTTCCTCCTGTGCTTCTCCTCCCAGCTTCTCCCATCTACCTGAAGATACACTGTGTGGAGAGGAAAGGCAGCAAAAACACACCTACCAAACAGCAAGAAGGAGAAACATGCACCATAGTCCTATCTGCCATCTCAAAGAAGCAGGAGTGCAGCAAGAAACAGACTAGCATCAACCCGAAGGGCTGTGCTCCTTCCTCCCAAAATGGGACAGGACTGAAATCTTCTAAATAATTCCCCATAAAGCATTATTAGGAAAACTAGAGGAAGCAGTAAGGGCTGACCCAAGGCCAGGTGAAAAAGGACCATCACAAATGCACAGCAGCAGCTGAGTTGTCTGAAGAAAGAGGCCTTTGCAAAGCACATGCATGAATTCTGCATAAGCCTCTAACACCCTGGGCTCCCTTCAAGACCAGAACTGTAGATGCTTCAATTGCAATTAGCTGTAATTAAAGCAATAATCATATAACAGAGATAGTACATAAAAATATTTAAATGACAATGCAAATGCCATTTTCACACACACATTGTGTAACGTTTACTCCCTTCTGCAGGAGAGTGAAAAGGACACTATTTTAATCCTACCTGGCTCTAGGACTGTCTTGATCTTGGAACAGGGAAAGATGCAGATTCAATCCAAATATTAAAGAGGGAAATATGGTATTCCTGAATAACCTCCCAGCACATTTCTCCTGCTCAGTTATATTAGAGCCACACACAAGCTGATGGGGTGTGTAGCTTGAATGGATGACACCAAGAAGATACAGGACCTTCCCATGAACATTTTTCTGCATATACCAGGTAAGGCTTGGCAGTTTCAGCAAGAGAGAGACATACTGAAAACCCAGCAAGGCTCCTTCTTGGGAAGTCTGCTGTTTTGTTGCTGGCTTAATTTAAAGCATGACAGACCTACAAATATAGACACTGAGAGCTAGGTTTGCAGAAATCAGGTTATTGTGTCAGATCAGATCACAATCACAGCCTCACAAACCTGGCCACACAAGCCCTAGCTTCACCAGCGAGCCAACATATCCAGAAACAGGGATGTGTCCTTAATGGTATCAGGAGTCAAAACAATCCAATCTTTGGGAGTCTAAAATTAATAAGTCAGTCACAAGCCAGCTTCTGCAGCAGCTCTTGATTCCTTATTAGGGCCAATCCAAATTCAGAACATGAGAAAACTGGGTGTTTTAAATCCAAAAGCTTATCTTAAAGTCTTCTTGTTTTATATGAAACATTAACTTTTAATGCCAGAGCACCCAATGTGCACAGGGCTGTCAAAGGTGCTTGGGGGAGGGTAGGATGGAGGGAAGAAGGCAGAGGGAAGAAAAGGTTTTCCAATGAGCTTTTTTCAGTTCCATAAACATTAGTCTGCATCCCACAAAAGTTGCTTTCACAGTGTAACAAATTCCCCTCTCCTGCCCCAGCAAATGCAGAATGAACTAATCCCACCTAACGACTGTGTTCCATGTTTTAGTGTACACCCTTCATTTTCAGGCATCTGCTCCTCCACTGACTCCTGGGGCTGGCTTGTCTTAGCCTAGAAAAGTGCTAGAGGAGCTTTCTTTATATGAGAGGGAAGAGAGAGGTAGGATAGAGTGAAACAGACCCCGCAAGTTTTCATATTACTTCTGCAAGTACAAAGTTACCAGCCAAGAAATCCTGACATTGTCAAGCTTTCTGCTCTGAGAGCTGGATCTTCTCAGATGTCTGCCCTATATGATAGAAATGTGTCTCCTACTGTTCCCATGAATCAGTTGCCAACTGTGGCAACGAACTGCAGGATATTGTTTTGAGGATGCAGTATTTTATACTCCAGTATTGCCCCACTAGCTAGAACTAGCAGCAACTCCCATGGCAGTAAAGCCCAAGATGCTTGTGAAGATCCCATAAAACAGCAGTGTTCATGCCATGACTGTCCCCTGGGACAGGGGCTGGCACAGCTGTGGATCCCAGCCGTAAGGCCACTGACAGCCCAGGCTGCTGAGGAGCTGCCCTGGATCCAAGCATCTCCCAAAGGATACAGGCCTGGTGTCTCTCTGGCTGTCTACACCCTTTTTTCTTGGCTGCAGAGACTGTTCATGGCCTCCCAGTAAGGAAAGTTTTGCAGATTTTCCAGCACTGGTGGATCTTGCAGCTGAGGCTCTGTCAGCAGAAACCCACTGAGAAGGGCCCTGCTTTCACCACTGTGATCGTTGTACATCCACTGTGCTTTTACTGGGCACAAGCCTATGGGGCTGCACAGATAGCGAAGAGTTAAGACTTCACTTACACACTTTAGAAAGCAATTTTTTAACAATCAAGGGAATTAATAAAATGAAATTATACACTAAACTAAATTAAAAATCTGTATTTTACAAGGTACACTCAGATTCATGTTACAGCGGCTTTACACCTGTTCCTTCCCCACTGCGTGCCCCTGCTGTCCCTGTGCTTCTGCTCTTCTTTCTGCCCCTGCCCAGGTTGCTGCCCCGTAGCATCAGGGGCATTGTAATGTCCACTGGAGAGGGCCATGACTGGCCAGGTGAGGCTAAGCCCTCGGCAGAAACTGCTGAAATCATCCCTGCTGCTGACATGTGCGTATCGCAGAGCCACAGCCCAAGAACAGCTCTAGAAAAGAGCCTAGCAAGTTGCTGGATTAATTAGTGTAGAACATAAAGTTAAATTAATCTGAGTTATTAAAGAAAAGTGTCTTATTTGCAGTAAAATGGATAGTAGTAAGAGTTAATATCTCTACTATATTTTGGCTTATTTCCTTTTATATGAAGATGCATACTTCTCACATCAAGTCACTAGGAAAGCTGTTACACGGTTGCCTTGAAGGTAGCAAGATGTAACTGGAAAACTTTGTGCTATCTATGGAAGTGCAGATTGTTTGCTGTGGTACAATAGGTTACATTCCATTCTATTCCTGTTCCAAAATGAAACAAAACAATATAAATACATTTAAAGGGGATACTGTGCAGGATCTGTAGTTCAAACAGAACATAATTGTCACTGTATCCCTTGAGGTAGTTTTGGCAGGGTTTTAGCACAAACCCCAAAAAAAGAGGGGTCTGGAAGAATCTGAAATCTGAAGGCTGAAAAGGAATAGTGGAGCACTTTGTATCACGACATGCCAAAGGAGAACAACGCTGACAAAAAGTAATTTTTTCATAGACAAAGGAACCATAACACCAACCTCCCGGCAGACACAGATAGCCATCCTCACAGGATCAGGCTGGCTGGCCCATCCAGCCATTGAGCCTGCTGCTGAGGACTGCCAAATGCTATAGAAGGTGTGGGACACTGCTCACTGGGTATTACAAGAGCATCCCTCGCTAGGACAGCTGGGCAATATTTCTAAGGAACTGGCTTCACAGCAGCTGGCTTGTCTTGAAGCAGAGTAGTTTGTAATGATTTTAGGGTTTTCTTACAGTTCTATATTACACAGTATGGCCCCACCTTTCTCTTATGTAATGTTTGCCAAAAACCACATGTAGCTCCCTAATTATGGTTATTGCATTCAACAGAACTTGTGGGTCAGGAATGGGACTAACTGAAGGAGATGCTGTGCACTCCTGGACATCAGAGCCACTCTGATTGAAGCTTTCAGAAACTGCTCAGGAAATTGGACACCCAAATACAAAAATCTGCTTTAAAGCCCAAGCCTCTGGCATATAAACAGTGCCTGCAGAATTTAACTCCTCCTTGTTGCCTGTACAAACTCTGTATTTGCATATATAAAATAAGAAAATATGCATGTGACTGCAAATAGAAATATCACACTGAGGTACACATCAGTGAGGCTGTTCCACCCAGGCACTGACATTTGCAGGGGACAAGAAATTGTCTGTTGACAAAAAAATTGTGAGCACAGCTGAACCCTATGGAGAAGGCACTTCAGGTAACTACCCCAATTCCACCATTTCTCCCAGCAGGACAGAAAGAGGTTGCAGGATCCAATAACAGCAGACCTCTTTTGCTTTTGCCATTTCCCCAGATAGAGGAACACTGAGATGTTTCTCTGCACCTTCCAAAATCCTCTTCTTTCTAAGTCCAGACTGTGCCAGTTTTGCTCTCAGAAAGCACAGCAGGATTTGCCCCAGAAAGGGACAAGCTGGTAAAGTACATTGGTACCACTCCACTCTCGTCCGCAGGGTAGGCTGTACCAGTGAGATGAGACACGTCAGGTCTCATGTCGGGTTTTGGAAACAGATGAAACATCCTGAATTAAGTGATCACTCAGGGCAGCAGCGGATCAGCTTTACAACTGTCTTCATAATTATTAGATTTAGCAAGACAGTACTTACTTTCCCTTTTAAAAAATTTTCTTGCTATTTGGTTGATTGATCTTTGCCCTAGCCAATGGCAGATACAAACAATCTCCAATACTGCCTCCAAACACCATTTATATAAAAGTGTGTAGTATTGGTTTAATTCTGTTCCCTGTATTTCCTACTATGCTAACCTACCTTCTGCACCAGCTGAAATTCAGCGTTCTATTTTTAACGTAGGGTGGATTTCACTGAGCCTTAAGTGAGTAAAAAAAGCCTACATTAATCCTTCATTGACAAATTAATTCAACGTTCCTGTGTACACAACTTTTTTATTGTGACTGATTATTTCAGTGTCAGCCTAGTCCAGGATCAACTGTTTTGCATTTCACAAACATAAGCTCTGTACATGATTCCAAACTTGCTAACATCCCCAGAAATATAAAAGTCTTAAATCACTTTACCTGCTAAGGTTGAAACAATCCATAATTTAATTCTAGCCAGCATTTTCTGAGGTTTTGTTATTTTTTTCCAATATACCTTATTATCCTTTTAGATGACAACACATAAAAAAGGAATTGAATTGTGCTGCTGCCCTACATCTTGTTATGATCATTTACACCAGCAAGGATACCTTCTAGGTGCTCCACTTGTTTATCTCTGAATCATCCCCTGACCAGCCCTAGATTTACTGCAACAAGCCTTCATTTGACATTTCCTTTCCACATATAAACTTTGTTGTGGCCCACACTTATACTGTGTTACACAGAGTAAGCAAGTCTCTGTGATGCTACCTATGGCAAATACCGCCCACAGAACTGATAAACAAGTTTTCTGTTATGTTAATTTAAACAAAACTTCTTACAAATAGAGGAACCACAGACAGCAATACCTCCCAGACAGAGCATCTGCCGTCTGCACGGCAAGGAGCTTTGCCACAGACAAAGAGCAGGGTAAGAGCAGGGTGAGGTACAGCCAGTGTGAAAGATGGAGGAAGCTGTTCTAATGACAGCGAGTTGCTCTGTCTACTGGAAGCCACTGAAAGCTACTGAAGGCAGGTGTTCCCTGCTTGGAAAGATGGGAATCATACCAGAGAGGGAAGGAGGGGGAAAGCGACAGTGTCCCTTTCTCTTAGATAAGGGATATCTATTTACAAGTTTGCAATGCTGCTGCAGATGTTCATTTTGCACAGAGAGTATGCAAAATGCTCCTGCAGCAACCAATATCCATATAAGCCCTCAAAAAATGTGCAGGCAACTGTCATGTGAACAGCACAGGAGCCATGGCTCCCTGCCTAGTCACTCACAACCAGCTCCAAACCCATCTGAGAGGTGATGAACATAGGCTGGTGCCATGGTATGCTTTGCTGCTATCCAGTCAGATCTGTGGGATGGACGGCAAAATCCCTGTTTGCACTGTGCTTCACCTGCCTTAATACACTTTGCAAGCCTTTGTGCAGTTTCCTCCCTACCCTCCCCAACACACACACACACACACACACTCTCTCTCTCTCTCTCTTTCACTCTCTCTGTCTCTCTGCCATGCTCTCAATTTAGCAGGTGACCAGTGATTTTCCAGGTGATAAGACAAAACTGTGTAGTAGGCTGAGCCGGGTCGCCACACCACCTGTTGACCACCCCGGTCATGAGGACTGAAAAGTATCCTGAGAATGTAGACTTCCCAATGCTGGCATCAACTTATTGCATGGTCCTGAACCAATGGTGTTAGTGGCCTGCTCTTCACCGTTGTTGCCCTCCTACTCGACAGGGTGGCTTATTTACCTACATCATGGACCTGCTGCAGATCGATTAGGCAGTGCATTTGGAGATGTAAGCAGCTATGCAAGAAATAAATGCTACTCACAAATGTTTAGAAATACCATATTTGCCTTTGTTTGCAGTGTTGTAGTATTTCTGATTCTGCTTGAAAGCATGTAATATAAAGAATTTTAAAAGTAAGTGCTCACGAGAAACTTTCCACATTCTTATGAATTTCCTACAAGACTTGGGATCTATTAGATTGAGACAGCCATTACAAATTCTTATTTTACTTGAGCTCCTTACAGTTCCAAATTTCAGAGCGAGCAATTTAGTTTTCTTTTAAAACCATGAAAGATACCCTCAAAGTTCAGACCGTACTTCTGAGATACTAACAGAATTCTGCATTTTGAGGTGAAGGTGATGTACTTACCAGCAGCCTTCTGCAATAACCAAACCGCCGGCTCCCATCTTCCCCAGTCAGCATGAAAGAGAAGGTCTCACTAGAAGAAAATAAATGGCCCAGATCTTACCATCAATAGCTACGATGTAGATCATTTAGAAAGGGATACTGCCTTATCCAGTGAGAGATTATACCCACTGGAGGGTCTTCTCTCCCTTTGCCCATGATCTGGACATACTCTGTGGCCAAATTCCATCAGTACTAGAGAAAAAAATATCTGCACAGTTGTGGACAACCTAGCTATCTTATTATAATAAGAGATGGGTGCTGAATTTCAGTGACATGGCAGTCCCTTGGTACTGCAGAAGGAACACAAGAATCAGATTTTGAGAGCAATGTTCAGAGGCTGTATCTCCCTTACCTTTTAGTTAGATCCTGTCTTTGGACTGTGCTTTGTTCTTAAAGGAAGAACCTTAGATATTCCCTAAGAGTAGAAAAATCATTTTCTAATCCAGAAAAAACACATTTCTCCAAAATCCAGCTCATTTTATATCTGTGTCTAGGATAAGTACCATTTGTGTCAGAGAAGTAAAACAATAGTTTAAGGCTATAATTATAGCACAGGTAACAGGATGGATCTGTGAATTTGTGTCTGGACTGAGAACCATTCCTGACTGCTTTGCAAGTTTTAAATGGTATTATATAAAACACTTCTCCTTTGTGCTGGAATACCAGGGTATATATAATTATAGCTGTATAATGGAGGGATATCTTATTTCACAAACGTGGGCTCATGAAAGGTCTGTCTAGGAGAGCAGCAGCAAAAGAGGTGAAATGTGGTGTAGGCAGGGCTGTGTGCTTCTCATACCAATGTTGCCCACACAGTTGTCCACTTCTTCTTCAGTGTTTTCAATAACTGACTATTCAGGTGCTTCCACATACTGAATAATAAAGCCAAGCAATACAGAATATAACATGATGTAAGGCAGTTGCATCTGCCTCACATAAGCCAATGAAAAGTTCCATACATATTCTTGGCTACAGTAATTCCTGCAGGTGAATGCTAGTTCCTTACCATCATTGAAAGTCCCTCTAGACACACTCTGAACAGGCCTTACTTCATTTACACGTCTCAGACCAGGCATCTTAAAAAGCCATCTCATATTCTAGGGGAATATTGGAAGGCCCCACCTGGAGTGCTGCATCCAGCTCTGTGGCCCTCAGCACAGGAAAGACATGGACCTGTTGGAGCGGGTCCAGAGGAGGGCCGCAAGAATGATCAGAGGGATGGAACACCTTTCCTGTGGGAACAGGCTGAGAGAGTTGGGCTTGTTCAGCCTGGAGAAGAGAGGGCTCCAGGGACACCTTATTGTGGCCTTTCAGTACTTAAAGGGGGCTTATAAGAAAGATGGGGACAGACTTTGTAGCAGAGCTTGTAGCAATAGGACAGAGAGTAATGGTTTTAAACTCAAAGAGGGTGGATTCAGACTAGATATAAGGAAGAAATGCTTTATGATGAGGGTGATGAAACACTGGACCAGGTTGCCCAGAGAGGTGGTAGATGCCCCATCCCTGGAAACATTCAAGGCCAGGTTGGACGGGGCTCTGAGCAACCTGCTCTAGTTGAAGAAGCCCCTGCTCCCTGCAGCAGGGATTGGACTAGATGACCTCTAAAAGTCCCTTCCAACACAAACCATTCTATGACTCTATCCCTTCCACCTATTCTACTACTTCCACACCTTCAGATCAACAAGTTCTGACACATCAATGCAGAGAAAAAACCCAAATATCCACTTTTTGAGGTTTCTTTTGAATTAAAAGAAAATGCAAGCCTGGCTCTCCCTTCCCATGCCCTTCTTCTGTAGTCATTCATCTCCGAGGGAAGGAAGGTAGGTCTCCTCTGCTGGCATAGAGCTTGGTTCCAAAAAAGTTCTCAGAACAGCATTACTTTGAGCCAAATTAAGAGGTGTCCTGCAATGTTAGACAAGTGTTCTAAGGTAAATGATGATGGCAGGTGGTGGGCAGGGCCCTGTCCTTTTTAAATTTTATTTTAAATACTTCCATTTATGCTTTGGTTTTAGCACTGAGAGGAACCTTCAGACCTTTTACCCTCAGCCACACAGGCCTGTGAGCCAGGCAGAGTAGGGAAGGAAAATAATACAGAACTTTAAAAAAAAAATTAAATACAGCTGCTTGAGCCTGAGGTGGCCAAGACTCAAACTGCTACTTCCTTAATTGGGCATCGACAAGGCTGTGGCTGCTCCAGATGAACTCCATCAGCACTGTGCAGCAAAGGAGCACCAGACGGCTTACCCACCAGAGGGCTTACCTGTTGTATTCAGAGACGGGGAGCCAGTCCTTGGCATCAGGAAAGCAGAACTGAGGGATAGCCTTGAGACGCTCCTCCGCTTCACGCATTTGCTTAGTTGGTCTTTCTAGCTGCAGGGAAGAAAATCGAGGTTCAGTCAGTTACTGTTAGTGCCAGCTTCACAGCACCTCTCAGGAAAGGGAGTAACTTAATGAGCTCTGAAAAGCAACAGCCCATCAGCTTGTTCTTTATTTGTGCTTGGCAGAGTGAGGCATGAACCCAGGACAGGCTATAGATGCTTCTACAATAGAAATAATCACTGCTAGGGGGATTTTTTGTTTGTTTGTTTGTTTTTAAATTGCCTGAAACTCCCTTGTTGCACAATGGCTACTTAAAACACAGTCTTAACTGAAATTCCTTTCTGCTGCAAGAGCACAAGAGAAATGCCATAGATCAGCAAAAGCCTTTCCATAGACTTCAGAGAGTTTTGGAAAAAATCCTAATAAAGCCAAAATGAGTTAGAAGTAAAATATTTAGCAACTGAATTTAAACACAGTCTTTAAAGCACCTACCATCAGGCCAAACTCTCCAGCAATGGAAAGATAAATTTGTAAACAGGGAAAGCTTTCAGCCACCTTCTCTATGTCCTTTACTTTGTAACAGATCGCTTTGGAAAAATTATGAAAGCTGAATGATTAGCTCCATTTAAAAAACAGATTTCTATTAATTTTCCCACTTGTTCACTTTATTGATCTTAGAATGAAATGTACGTAAAATTTTTATTTTACCTTGGGAAACTGATATGTCACTTCTGGGAGGTAAGTGTTTTTAGAGGGCTTCTTTTTCAGTGACACTACCACAAAATACTCAAACAACTCCCGTTCCTGCCATTCAATCAGCTCCAGTTCCAGGGTTCGATAACTTGGAGCCCTCTTCAGCATTGACTGGATGTGCACTAGACGCTGGGTATGAGCTAGTGGTTAAAAAATAAGAAAAAAGAAACCGATCATTACCTGGGACTGTAATGTGTATGTGTAAGCCACAGCCATTCACAAAGGACTTTCAGTTTGCCAGTGTATTATTCCAAGCACGTTCTCCTTCCAAAAGCAAACCTTCATACTGTAGTCTCCCTCACTAATTGCATCCATAAATGAAAACTCTCTCCAAGCATGGAAGTGATGCAACACCAAGTTACTGAAATTATTTGCAATTCAGCTGTTACTCTGCCAAAGGCCTGCTTTTTCTTCATACATAAAACTAGATTATAAATCCTTATGTGGGTGTGCAAATGGACTAAGGCCTCCAGGGTGACACATCTCAGGCCTGACTTGGACCTGGTTTACATTGGTGAAAAACAGTTCTGTGACCTGTCCCTACATAGTCCAGCTTTATGCTCAGAACCCCTGAAGGTGTATGTTCTTTTCTACAGCACAGGCATAGTCCATAAAAGCCATGGAATGATCTGCAGGGGGAGGGAAGGGGTAAGCAGGAAGGGGTAAGGGGGAAGGGGGGGGAGGGAAAGGGAAAGGATGTGAATTGACTCCTGTGGGATTGCTTTGCTTGTGACAATTCAATTGAGGGGGAATCTTAGATTCATGGTTACATCCAGTCCTGGTTCAAAGATGTGCCTTGATCCAGAGACTCTTTGCTAGATGTCTATGATGGACTAGTCAGTAACATCATTACCAGTTCTGGTAGAACAATCAATGAAAACAGCTAAGTAAGACTGGCTTCCTGCATGCTCTTCCCCACCTCTTCACACCAGGATCTCTGTGCAATGGTAGATTAATTATTAGCAGCACATGTCAATCCCTTAAGGCTAAATTCACTTACACTGCCAACAGTTTGCAAAAGGCAGACTGTCCCTTGTGGTAGGGAAATAAGATGTCACAAGCACTTGATCAAAGCAGTAATTAATTGACAGGAGGAAAGGGAAACCCCTTGATGACCAGCTGTCATACAACTGGCTCAACAACACAAAAATTAAAAATTATTTTTATAAAGCACTTCGATCGTAGTGTGACTGCGCAGCTAGGAAGCTAAATCCCAAGAAATAACCTGCCTTTACCTGCCTTGAGGTAGCTCCACACTGCCAGCCAGTGCTTCATATTCGCAAGAGGTGAAACCAAAGAGCCCACCCCAACAGATGGGGACCCAGTGAATCCTGTCATGCTACATGTGACAACTGGATCTTTGGCTCAAGGTGCTCTGAGAGTGTCAGTGTAACTATAAGGCCATGTAGGAGCAGTTGGTGAGTGAGCCATCAGAATGAAGATCCTCCATTCCACAACAATGGGCAAAAAGCTCCCCAGTTTCCAGTGAAATCAGAATATCTTCCCAATAACAAGAGAGAGTCCATGCCCTGTCTGTCTTCTTTCATGGGCCAGAGCAAAAGCAACCCCTATATTTTTTTGACATAGAGAGAAACAGAACTGAAAGTGCTTTTGGGCTGGTACTTGTCTACAAAGGAGCAATGAGACTTTTTCCACACATCACTGAACAATGTTGCAAACAGCCTGTCTTGGGTGGTCTTGCCACTACCTATCTGGAACAAATGTTTCCCTAAGACAATTTTTTCCAGAAAGTTTTCCTGCACGAACAGTAAGCAGGTGACATCTGCAGTAGACAGGCACAAATCCTTGCCCCTTATCTTATAACGACAGCTCTGCACCTTTTTTCCCCCCTTACTAACAACATGATAGGTTTTTAGCAATAAAATCTGTTGTTGCTGCCTCCAACTTTTTTATAGTTCTCTCTGTGTATCAGGACTCTTGAAAATGAGGGACTAATTTTCTGGCCTGGCTCAAGCAGAGTTTGTGCAGGTGCTGTGCACTGATAAAGGAATTTCTACAATTTGGAGACTGCAGACATATAAAAGAGTATAAGAACTGCTAAGCTGGATCAGAACCAGAATCTTTTCTCCAACAGCAGCTAGTTGTAAACACTTAAAGCAGTGTATGAATAAGAAAAGACCATATTTATCCAATCTCATCCCTCTAAGTTTGCACCCAGTAGTCAGTCTGGAAAACATCAGCATCTATGAAGTGGCTGACAAAGCAAATCTATCAAAGGTGCTGTTCTTCATTATAAAATGCAGTTGCCAAATCGTTGTTAGATCCTCACAGCTCATTTTGTCCTTGCTTTTCACATTCATGCTCCTGTGTTGGAAACTTTGTGAGCTCTGCAATAATGGAGTTAGCTTAGTTCAAGAAGGAAAATATAGGCCATGGACAAGAACAACATGCAGTAGCAGGAGGATGTATGTTGATAAGGTCTGTGACAGTGGCTGACTTGAAGTTATTGAAGCTTGATCCCTTACCTTTAAACCTGTCATCTGAGTCACTCTCACTCTCACTGTTCTCATCTGCAGAGGAAATAGAGGAATCAGTTAATGTAAAACCAAAGCAAACATAAACTTGGTTTACTGTGGTAAAACTGGAAAAAAACATATTTCACACTGGACCTTGTGATCCACACATGCTCTCTCCTCAGTTTTAAAACATCCTGAAATAAACAATTTGAATGACTCTTTACATTGTTTTTTCCTTGGATTAAGTTTCAATTTTGTTTGAGAATAAGAGCTTCGTTTTGATGAAAGTGCAAAATTCATTCTCCATTACAGCAATTAGTTGACTGAACCTCCATCTATGCTAAGCTACAGAGGTGAATGTGCCATCTGGAAAATGGATTTTAACCCTTCCATTTCTTTTTCAGATTTTTTTTTTAAAAAAAAAGTGCAGCATTTGAGAAGTCAAAGTAAGCCTTATGAGCTTTGTCTGTCTGGGCAACATTTTCAATCACCAGAACTCACCAAATTGAGTGACAATAACATGCAAAAGTAACCTTATAACAAGGTTACAAGGTGTATTTCTGAGGTGTACTTGCATCAAAGCTCTACTGTACTCGTACTACAAACATTAATTTCTTTTTGGCCCCTGCTTTTCCAGAAGCAGTCTGAAGCACAGTGTGAGTTATATTCACACACCAGGAAAAAGCATGAATGAATTACAAGGTCAAAACTGTGAATTTTGGACAAAACTTAGAGATGCAAATTGCTCAAAAAGCAAACTAAAGAAGGAGCTGGATAAGTTCAGCTCATCACACAATTAATAGGGTGGATAATGCTGAGAATTTTGGTTATTTTTAGCTTATCCCTATTTTCTCCTCTTGCAGACACTAAGTTATTGTTGGTAGAACAACACATCTGGGGTAGGTGTTGAGGAAAGGGAATCTGTTAATCCTGTAACATTCAAATGGATTCACTGAACTGTGATGCGTGTGTCATACCTCGTAGGGATGCTGTCTCAATATTGGACATAGAAAGTTTCTTCAATCGTTTTTTTCCTCTTTTTGCACTGTAGATGGAATTGATTCTTTGGACAAGCTGCAAAATAAGAAAATGAGGAATTAGTAAGATCAAATACTTTTCTGCCAGGAGACTTAATTAATCTATCCAAACAAAGAATTTGACCACAGATGACAGGCCAGTTGAACCCCACACAAAGCCTCTACTATTTCAAAGTGCATTTTTTATCTCTCTTATATTGAATCCATTTGTTTGAATCACTTATTTTGAATCTCACTCCTTTACCTATGGATATATTTTTTTAAAATTATTAAATAACTCAGAAACCTAAATCGCAATTTCAAAAATCATGCAGACATTTTTAATAAAAGCACAATAAGCCTGAGGATTCAAAGTAGCTGTTATCCTCTACCACCTCATTCCTCCCTCTTTATGCTATTGTTTCTCTCTTCACTTGCATTGTCTAAGTAACAGTGATCTGTTAGCCATATCCAACTTTGCCAAGCTCTCATGGACCTTAAGATCATATTCTAATTTTGAATAAAAGAGTAACATATGTCTTAGCATCTCTCTGAACTGAGATTTTAGTGCATTCAAATAAGCACAGAAGGAGATGGCCTACCTTTTTAAACCCTTTTCAGGTGCTAGAATGTGATTCTAGGAGTTAGAGTGGTCAAAAATAGAAATTATCACAAGATTTATGATAAAACTATGAACATTCATATGCTGAAAAGATAATTTCATATAAGGAGAATGTCTGCCTCTTAAATTAAAAAAAAAAGGTTGGGTACAAAACTAACAGCCAAACTGCCAAGTTTTACTCAAAACCAGCTAGTAAGCTACTCTGTAAGTTACTCTGTAACTTCCTTCACAGATCTGTGCTCATTTGTGCAGTAAATTAAGATATTCCAAGGAAGTAAAAATATAGTAAATATTAAGGATGTTGGATTAATCTCCTCCTTTTTGTTTGTTTCCTGCTTAGACAGAATTTCAGACTAATTGACAGGAACATAAAAATCTCCCTCTACTCACAGTATTTACAGCCATATACTTTAAAATACTCTCTCTAATAAGAACAGAAAAGAACAAACTTTTGGTTGTTCACAAGCCAAAAATAAATATATTGGCAGATCTCACACACACCCACACCCCCCCCCACCCCGTTGCTACTGTACTAGAAAAGATTTGTTGGGGGGTTTGTTGTTGTTTGGCAGGTTTTTTCCACATCCCATTTTGAATTGGAAAACTCCTTGAAAAATGGAAAATTAATTTTTACTTCAAATCCATCAAGACAACAGGGTTATCAGGATGGGGCAGACTGTGAGTAAATGAAGGGAAACATATTAGGCCAATAATAGTTATTTTCCTGAGACTGGTAAACAAATGATGAGGAAAAAAAACCTACTCCAGATGCTGCTGCATGTTATAAATAATAATTGCTTGGCCATCACACATTCGAACTCATAAAGTTAGGTACACAAGAATACTCTGGCCCACAGAGCTTAAAGAAAAGTGTGGAAGACAGAACTGACTTAAAATCAACTCTGTGCAAAGATGGCAATCAGATGTCTGCTACTCTTGGACAAGGCAGAGTTACCCACCTCTAGAGAAAGGATTTTCACAGTACAGCTGTATGTAAGAAAGGAGTATGTCTTGGCTCCTGAGAGTTACTGTTTCTGTTTTGATCTCAATTTTCTTTTAGGATACAAAAGTAGCTTTCAGTGGTGGCTAAAGGCTAGATAGAAATTTGCAAGCTCTTGCAGACAGGTGACATATCTTCAGCATAAGCCTTATCACCCTGCCAGTACCTTTGGGATCCTCCTGGCCCGCCGTGTAGAGAGCAGCTCACTTGTGGTACTCAGGCTGTCCTCGTTGAGGCTGGAGGGGGAGGAGGGAATGCCAAGCTGAGCCAGCAGCAGCATGTCATCATGGCTGTGCCGCTTGGGCAGGCGTGGTAAGCGGTGGCTCTTCCTTTCTGACCAGTTCCCAATGCGCAGAGACTGGCTGCTGGGCTTTGAAGGTAACTGCAGGAACAAGAACAGCTTGAGCTCTTCCCATTCTCAGCAACACTTAGTGCAGAAGCAGCTCTTGTGAGTGAGTGGTGGCTACACAAGGACATCATGCCAGGTGAGCCACTGCTGTGCAGGATATGTGCAAAGAGAGGGTTTAAGGTCAAAATGAAGAGATGGGGTCAATATCTAAGACTTCAAAATTCAAAGAAAACAGTAGTACTTTTGGCTTTAGTGCATTTCCATGCACCCATATCATATCAACTTATGAGCCTTCAAACCTAACTTAAAGGCTTGGCTGACATCAGAACACTGACCCAATGGGATTGATCCATCTCTTTCACTTGCAGTAGTGAAAATCAAGAGCAATTATATTGAACTTGCTATTCTATTCTAGAGAAATAACGCAGAAAATCAAGCTTGCTGTATTTCCATGGTGTTAAGATGTTTTAAGACCTGCCAATGTGTAGAGGTGTGGTTACAGCTTTGTCCTGTATTCCCAAAGAACTCCCTTTAAAACAAGAAATTGTTACCATTGCAGGGTGAAGGGAAAATCGCACCAACAGGATTAAGTAACAAGTAACAGCTGTCTTTAAAAAACTGGGTTTCTTTTGGAGCAGTCCTTTGAGCAGCAATGCCCAGCTCTCAGGAAGGTTAACTGGCAGGCTGGCAAGGCTGGGTCCCTGCCTCCTCCTCCCAAACACAAACCCTGTAAGAAGTTTAACCAGCATATGTAGAAAAAAATACTATTATATCAAACAGCTGTCAATTGGCATTTGCTAATATTATATTAGCAGTATTACGATCTATAAACCTGCAGTAATAAATGTCCCATTTATTCTACTTGGAGGGCTTACCTATTACAGCGCCATATGATCTGGGATTAAGCACAGGTGTTTCCTTATGTACAGGTTTTGCATCACAAATACAATGTACATCAACATCAACAATATAAACATTCTTTTTATATATGATGACTTCAAAAACTGAAAATAATAGGAAAGGAGAAGACAGAGTGGAATTCAAAATGACCACAAGCCAGCACTTCTGAGGTCTCTGCTTACCACAGGTTAGCATGCCAGAAAAATCTGCAGCAGTCTATACTTTAATGAAAGCAGTTCTTTTTTGCAGATGACTGTCAAAAGCCTGCTGACCTTGTGATCTCTTCCATCTTGTTTATCATCATCCGTGACTGAAAAGTCATGTTGCTAATGCAACTATGTTGCTATGCTGGAAAAACTGGGTGATAAATGATTGCCAAAGCTGCCATTCTTCAGGAAATTGCGACTTTTCTATTTCTGGTCATTGGACAATTACCCAGACCCATAGTTGACCTGGTCTTAGTGTCTCTCCGCTTTATGTATCAGCACAATGACAGCACAATTATGGCAGGACTGACTTCTGGCAGGAAACTCCAGGCAGCATTTCAAAAAGGAGCGACCAGAATAAACATAGCTCTATTGCAAAAATACCGGAGAGTATTTATTTACTGAGCAACTTTACAGAAGTCATTTTCATCCGTACTTTCTTTGGTCGCCCTGTGTAAAACAGAGAACAGTGGATAGTATCTTACTATGGGCCTATATGGTTCCTACCCTAATGCTACACCCTATTGGATCCTTTAGACACCACACAATTCCTGTTAACACACGCAGAGGCAAAAATAATTGCTATGCATAGTATGTTTCTCGCTACAAGGTTATCTTTGTAGCTGCAGTTTCTGTTTCTCCTTACTCTGCCTGGTTATGACTTTCCACTTGTTCCCTTTTCAGTAGCTTTGCTAAAAACACTCTTGTTTTACAGGTAACATGATAGGTGCATACTAAGAATCCTGGTGATAATTCTTTTGTCTCTTGGACTGTGATGCTCACATGCATACAAAATAAGTGAAAGAAAATGTATTCAGTTTTGTTCTAGGTCTCTTTACAAGACAAAAATGTAAATTGTGGTGACCTTTTGTTCAACTGCAAATTTTCTGTTGATTCAGTGCAAAACAAAGTTCTTTTAAAAGGTGTTTTGAATCTCAGAATTAAGTGGGTGATGAAATTTATATTTTTCCTTATGAACACAATGATCCCATAAACGACAAAGCAACTCAGCATTTCATAACATTTGCAAAAACAGACTGCTTTGGAAAATTCATCACAAAATGTAAAGTCTGCAAAGTTCCTGGCCTTCTACTTTACGCTTGTAAGCACAACTTATACCGCCTTGTTAAATGCAGATACTCTGGTTTTTCTGATTATTTTATTATTAATTTATTTACTGAGGAGGCATACTTGGCCTTCTCCATTTTACAGTAAAATATGCCACACTACATACTTCACAAGCGCAAAGTCACAATAGACCTCACGTAACACATGGGCAAGATTAAGCAGATGAGTTTTTCCCCTCCTATCCCTACTAAAAAACCCAGCAGCAAACACAGGCAATTCACAAAGAGGTGCAGCCATACAAATAATTTAGGGCCAGATTCAGCTCACAAACAACTGGTGGATGGATTCTGCTTAAATTCATCAGGCCGTAGCCAGCACAAAGAGCCATCAGCTTCTGCAGCGCAGCGCTGAGAAGCTGAGCTACAGCTGACAACAGCATTCCCAGCAACGATTTATGCATTTGACCACAGTCTTTTTCCAGATACTCTCTATCATTCAGTACAGCTGCTTTTCCTCCTATGCCATGATTGATTTTTTTGCAAAAGTTTTAAATAACCTTCAAGCACAGAAAGACCAGTGCATCACACTGTTACCTGGGGAGGTGATGTGTATTTCCTGTCCTGTGATGTCCACATCCTGTGCAAAGAATCTAGGGAATTCTCGGACAGCTGATGGGATTTTCGGCCTGTGTGACGGCCTTTCAGCTCCACATCCTCATACGGGTTTTCCTTGGGTGGCTCGCCTTCAAGTTTTTTTTTGTTTTTTTTTAAGAAAAGGAAAACAGACAGGAATGTAAAGTTAAAAAAAAAATAAAAATCATGTGAACCAAGTGAAAGGCTTTTAGAAAAGCTCCTCAGCTTTCAGCATGACTCATCCCTCTAGCTGCAGCTGGAAGTATTTGGAGGAGAACTTGGCTATGAGGTCGACAAGTTTCTTTGGGGTTTTTTTATGGCTTCTTTTTTTTTTTTAATAAAATGCAAAGATTTCACAAGACGTGCTTCTGAGCATCCACAGCTGTGGAAAATTTATTGATATATAAAAGCTAAGGTACATAACTACTTTAAAGTGTATCAGTAGATTTTATAAATCTGTAGCAGCCACTCACAGGGTGAAATGAATAGCAATAAATAACTGTTCCCAACATACCACCCTTACACAAAATAAGACAACTTTTATTTGATGCTACCTTCACTTTTCTCTTCCCCTGAAAGAAAGCAAAGAAAGAATAAATATTTGAGCTCAGCAGTGCCAACAGAGAAGATTGGAAAAGGTAAAAGATGAGGGAAGAGTTTCTGCCTTGACCATACTGCATCCTCAAAGTGTTCTTTAAAACACACCATGCCTTCTAATTAAGCAGCTATTCATATCAATTTATGTAAAATTGACATCACCCAGAAGGAAACTCATCCTGCCAGTAATATATAGAGGCTTGAACAGTTAATTGCTAAATGTGACGTAAATGAAAAATACATCAAAAAGCTGAATGCACTCTTGAATTTTTAGCGTTTGAAAACCAGAATCAAAATTTATAGTCCAGATTTAAGTGAGATCCAATACCCTTCAGCAGCTTAAGGACCAGTGCAATAACGCACTGTCTTCTCAAAAATTCTGAACTCACTAAACCTCTCACTGAACTAAGAAGCATGAAGACGAATGAGAGCCACCAGTAAAATGAACATTTTGTATCCATTTTTTCAAACAGTTCATAACCAGCAACTGGTTTAGAACTTCAGGTTTTTCGAACACAGGGTCCTTCCAGTTTTCCAACCATCTTACACAGAAAATCATCCACAAAATAATCATCTACTCAAATTCAAAACTTGACATTGCAGAAGCTTGGAACATGCAGGAAGTTCAAAGCTTTTGAGCCAACTTGCTTTTGGTTTTATACCTAAAGATGACTCTAAAACTCATGTGTTTAGTACAATATATGCTACAATGCAAGCTATTAAATATAAGAAATTCAGATTTTATGACATACTATATCAATTAAGAATTTAAAATAGAAAGCTATATCGTGGTTTATTATTCACACTGTTACAGTGTCACGTCTTACAATTAATTAGCCATTTAATTAGCCACCACTTTTACAGAGATGACAGTTGAGGCAGAGGTATTTTCAATAACAGCAAGGCCTGGATTAATACCAAGTTTGTTTGACTAACATTTTTTTTTCCCCTGGACAGAATATTATATTTCCTCATTGTACAAAGAAAACAAAAGTAGTTTGTGCTTTCTACTTTATTGTTAAGCCTGGAAGTGTAAGACTGCTTGATTAATCAATCATAGTGATAAAAGCTTTTGATTAGCAAGTTCACATATTCACAATACAAGTAAAAATACAGTTTTGCTTTGGTAGTGCATCGTACTAAGATTTCTAGTCAAATATAAGCACAAGAGTGAATGTTTTTGCTTTGTTTTAATTAGAAGCCTGAATAACTGCTGCTCTTGAAGAATGTTTGAATTGGCAATCACAGTCTATTATTTCATCCAGAGGGAATCTGATTCTAGAGGCTGCACTATTATCATAGTCAGTCCACATGCCACATGGAAAGAACACCCTCAGGTGCATGGGGTACTTAGAAGAAAGATCTTTTGGTTAATGCAATGAACAAGCTGAATCTTAAGAAACAAATATTCCTACAAAAACTTAAAGCTACAAATGTTCTGGGAGGACTATGGAATTGATTGATTCCTTCTGCAGGAAGAGAAATAAATAGATATTGCACACTAATTCTGTTACTTGTGAACTCTAGAGCTCTAGATATGATAATCAGAAGAACAATAAATGGTCAGCTTTCCAAAATGGTGTTGCTTACTCACAGCTATGTGGATTGTACTAGCATAATAAAATTTCTTGTAAGCCGAAGTCAAGTACAGGTCAGGCAAGCATTTTAGAGTGGATTAACAGATTTCAAAATACCCAGCTACATTAGACAGTGCTTAAACATATGCTTCCTTGTGAAAACAAATGTTATTACATTAGTCTGTATAGTATCCAAACTCCTGAGAAAAAACAAGCCCATCAGTTGAAAAGAAACCTTTTTAAAAATGT
This sequence comes from Phalacrocorax aristotelis, assembly GCF_949628215.1. NCBI lineage: Eukaryota > Metazoa > Chordata > Aves > Suliformes > Phalacrocoracidae > Phalacrocorax > Phalacrocorax aristotelis. The sequence goes on from NC_134280.1 coordinate 58,246,448, forward strand.
AAAGCATTTAATAGTTTTAGGGTGACTCTCTTTCCAAGATGCAATGTAAAACAGAATTGCTTGAACCCAGTTAAACTCAACATTACTAATGTTGACCTAAAATATTAAGTATAGAAACAGGCCCAGAGAAGTCTTGGATGAGAGGAGAGGGAGGAGCAAGGAACTATGAGCAAAGGCTGCTTTTCTGACTCAGATTCTCTACCAAAAGAAAGCTCGGGCCAAATTCCTGTTCAGTGTAATGTGGAGGTCAGTGGAGACACCACAGGGATTTTAACCCTTTCCCTAGAGCTGTAAGAGTTTCTTCAGATGACTGGCTTGCTGATCAAGACTTATTTCTTTTATTTTTCTCATTTGCTTAAAAATCAAATTATTTCAAGGCTTTTTATTTTATTTTGAAAAGATGCCTTGAGACCAAGTATGCCACACTTTTTTTTTTTTAATAAACTTGCCCACCAAATCTCTGATAATAAAATAGTCTGAGCAATCTGAAACAACCTGGTTTTGCTGATTTGGCATTTGAACCCAGTATTTGGTTCAGCCAGTGAACTAGAAGAGAAATTTATTTGTCTAGGTCTTCAGTAATTTTCAAACCACCATTTTTCAGTATATATGCTCTCCCTGCTGGATGAGACCAAAAGACCAGATACGAAAAAAGAGCACTAGGCAGCCCAAACATACGGGTTTCTGGGTACCAAGAGCAGGAAGGACAAGTGACAAGAAACCCAAGATGGCAAGCAAGCTAAAAAGATGCGTGGGGGTACCCTGAACTGCCTTAGAGCAGCATTTAACCCTATCATTCTGCACTGTGACTCCTTCCCGTGGGAGAAAGACCTGGGAACTGATGACCACTGGCAGATGGGGGTCCCACACCACAAGGGGGCTTTGGGGAAGGGCTGCAGTGGTAGCTGCTACTATTGCTGCAGCACAAAAATGAGGGAAGTTTCCATATAGCTGGGCTAGCTCACAGGTTTGCAGGTTTGATCTCTGCATTTCTCCGTAACACCGTTACTTCTCTAGTCCCAAGACCCAGGCAAGGAATGTTCACAATCTGCAAGCTACAGTGCTTTTGCATTCATTTGGATTTGCTGCAAAAGGAAAACACATTTACAATGAAAAAGCAAGGAAACATCCTTGTTCCTTCCATACAGATGTCTACTGGAAGCCAAAAGGAGAAACGTTATGCAGTATAGAGGCTAGGCTTGTCTTAATGAGGCTGATCCAACTGCCACACAAGACAATAGCAGACTATCACAGACTTCAAAGGAAGCTGAATCAGACCCCCAGAATGCATATGGTCACATGAAGTAGCAAGCCTTTGGCAAATACCGTCTCTAATAACCACCCCTGCTTCCAGATCAGTTCCCTTTATAAGCACTTTTTGTCAAGTTTCCCGTTCTCTTGAGTTCTACGTACCGAACTGCTGAGTTAACACAGGACATTTATCTACACGACTTTTATCTTCAGAAGGTCTCACAGGCAAATTAATGATTGGTCCATAGAGGAAAGAAAAAAAAAAAGAAAATAACCAGTGATCTTTAGAAAAGTCCTGAGGAATGCAGTGCCTTCAGCTTAAGCATCGATGAATTTCCTCCAGCAGTTGCAATTCCTCACTCCGTGATGCTCTGCAACTCAGCCCCACTAAGTCCTGAGGCAGCACACAATATTCCTCTGCTCAGCCTCTCACACGTGGCAAATGGGAAGCAGAGACAGACTCAGCAAGCCTGTCTCACGCTGAGAAAGGAGTGAAAAGTAAGGCTGAGGGGGGAAAAAAATGCAGGCAGACACTTCTCTATAAATGGCAGAAAGCAGGGAAATGCACAATTTCTTTCTAGATAGGAGAAATAATTATCAGAGGAATGAAGTGATTGACTGAATACCAATTATAACTCCTGCCTTTCGCACTGCCAGGAACCTAGAAGAATCGAACAGCGGGTGTACAGTAAGGGAAAGGACTCATCAACTTGTGTTAACTTGGGTGCCTAAATTAGGAGCCAATGCTCACAGAGGAGATCCAGTCTCCAGAGAATGATGCTGAATGCCCAAGCTAAGAGCCTTCTTTGTTGGCTACATAGAAAGCCCAGGCCCCTGAGCTGCACAGCTGAGTTAGGCAGAGTTACCACCTCACAAATGACAAAGTGTGTATTTCCTGCATACTACAGCATGTGCACAAAATATAGGGCAATTAATGTATTTTACATTATAATGAACTGGGAGATGAAAGCTTCAGCTGCCATCTAAGGAGAGACTTGATAAAAAACAGCATATACCTCCAGAGGCAAGGAGGTGGAAATAGTGTCAATAAATAGGCAGGAAAAGAGGCCTGGATAGGTAGAATGAGGGTGGAATAACAGACAAGTAGAAGTACCCAAGAGAGCAGTCTGTAAGAACTTCTGCTACTTGAGGCACCTATCCCTGAAAACTTTTGCAATATTTCTGTAACAACAGACACAAGGTGCAACATCAACTCCTTTCCACACATAATCCTTCTGATGGCACCTACAGATTATTGAACCACCTTTTTTGCCCTCTGCCCGTGACCTTTGTTCAGTCGTATATATAGCCCAGTTCATCCAGCTTGTGCACATTTGGTGCACACAAGCCCTTGCAGAAGATTAAGATAAAATACAACTGGGCAAGGAAGAAACAAGCAGAGGAGGGTGGTTGGGAAATTCTGCTCTTGCTGCCATTGAAGAGGACTCAATGGGAATGAACCTCTTAGTGCAAGCACTGCAAGGGGGAACAGCACAGGTTTTATGCGCTGTGCAGACTTACAGCCCCTGAGTATCTCTGGACACTTAGGTCCAAAGAACTGCTCAATGGTGAGAATTCAGGTATGTTCTGCATGTGCATTACTCATTTTATTCATAAAATTACACAAAGACAGATTCACTGGAGGAAAGCTCAACCACTGGGATGTTTATGAGCATGTTCCTATCAAATGGATAAAAACCACAAAATCTCCACACTATCATAAAGCATCTGCATTTAGATCTTTAGTACATAGATGAGCTCTTTTAACATTAGAGAAGCTGCAATTTGCATCTCAGCTGAGGAATTTACTCCAGGAATCTGTAGAAAGAGGAATTATTTCAATATCAAATTACAGCTAAGACACATTGTAGCTGCTTTGAAAAGCTATTGCTGAGCAGTACTAAGTTACAGACCATTACTTGCTTATAAACCCACTACCCAGCGCATCAGCTCAGTACCACATTCTCAGAAAAGTGGTAAAGCATCTGCAACATGCAGTGAGAAGTCTAAAATGCAACCAGACTTTTGAGCCCTGGTCCATGGATTTTGTAGGCAACAGCCTGTGCTTTCTAAATGTTTCCGGTTTTGCTTTGTTTGCCTTGTAATAAGCAGAAGAAATACTGCAGATACTTTCAGCTCCCTGCCATCTCTGCAGGGGCTGCAAGAGCTTAGAGTTGTAACCATAATGAAGCATTAGATAGAGAAGAACAAGCATAGCTGTTAAATGCATAAGAAATTTCACCCCCAAAAATCACCCATTTAGCACTCAGTCCAAAATCATGTGCATGAAAACATCTGATGAGCAACTATTAGTACGGTACAACATCACCATGACTAAGCTGCTTGCACTTCTCAGAGGTTTAACCCTGCTGACTTCAACACAGTCTCTGTGAATTTAAACTAGGATTTGGGAGAGAAGCCTCGTGGTCATTTTACTCTCTGATTTACTAACCTGCAGCATTGACTAGAAAACCAGGTGATAAAGCCAACACAGACTGTCAGAAGAAGCTGTAGTGGATGGTATAGCTGTGAGACAGGCTCCACAGAGAAAAATGGCGATCTAAGTAAAGCATGAGATGATTATTAAAAATAACTGAAATCCATGTATCCTGATGTAGCAACAAAGCAGCAGGCTGATCATCAATAGGATCAGACAGCTGGAATATTTGGCCTTTCGTTGACAGGCCCATATGGACATCGTTTGATTTAATGTGCTCTGGCTGCCATTACCCTACACTGTCTATTATTAAAATTGCGACTATTACACTTTCCAAAAACTCACATGCTTTTTAGATTGTGAGAGGCGGACTGGGGATGTGGAAGAAAACAGGAACATACGTTTCCCTGATCACTGCCTGCACCATCATTTTGTATCAATCCTAGCTCTGTCTTTGACTAACAACTATAGAGACCTCCTGGTAAGAGTCTGACTGAAAACCCAAAATGTTTTCAAGGAAGCAATTAGCACAGTACTGCTGGCAGAGGTGCAATATCTCCAAGATTGCTGGAGCTTCAGAGCAGCCAAACAGATCCAGTTTCTTACAGATTTGTATAACCCTTCTGATGTGAGATGATAATACAACAGACAGACAGAAATGTGATACGAAAGCACGACAAGCGATAATGTGGCGTGTGATGATGGGATTTTACTGGAAAGATCAGCTCACTGTCTTTATAACCTTCTTCCACATTTACTGGAAGAAGTTTGCAAATGTTCTAATTTGAAAGCAATGTCAAGCTGGAACATCTCCTAACTGGACTTCAGTCATGATTTCTGCAGCTCTTGGCACACACAGTGGAGGATTCAGTAAAACAGCTAAAATCATCCCATTTGTTACATGACATGCACTATGTCCAATTTACCTCAGAATTCAAAACAACTAATCGTGTTAGGAGAGATGAGGGGACTTACCAGGATGGATAAAGGGAGTGACACACTGTTCTGGACTCCACAGGGAAGGTTAAGTCACCGACATTCCCTCCATCCTCAGGATCTTGCCTTATAGGTCCACACCTGCCTATTTTAAATGCTCAGGTACCCACCTAGGGTAGGCTACCCTGACACTCCATTTAGTAATGCTGATTTAAGATATATTGCTACATTTCCTCTCTTATGAGTTCTGATGTATTGGGAAATAGCTGAGAGACCCAGATTCATCCATTCTTATCTCTCTGGAAAAGACTGTACTTACCCAAGTACAACAACCTGGCACTCACTAATTTCAAGGAAAGTTAGCTACACTGAAAGAAGGACATTTTGTTCCCTGAGTGATTGTCAGAAACCTATATACAAGACTTATGTGTATATAAAAAAACCCAACTTTTCTAGGCCTGGTACCAATCTGACTGGTTTGGGGCTTTATGATGATTTCTTTTTCGCTCAGCCCTCTGACTGTAAAGAAGGCCCATGCAAACCCAGAGCTAGTTGCCTTGTTATAGTGCAGAAGTAAACAAGAAGCTGATTCTCCCCAAACTGAGTGAGATACTCAACTTGACAGAGGAAAAAAGCTAAACAATTGTGTGTAACCACACTGTTTCACTTTCAGTCACCTTGAGTGTCAACTGTAACAAGGTTCAATTATGTATCTCCAGAAGCACAAGTGGTATCTGTGCTATTATCAGTCTAACCCCTCTTAAGGTGCAAAAAATATTTGTCAAGAGAAGTATCCAGCTATTGAAATGGCTCAAAATCTCCTAAACGTGGCACTGAACAGGTCCAGAGAGCAGAAGGGTGCATGAGAAACTCCTCCCAGGAGGACAGCTGCCCCAGGACCATGGATTGCAGAATGCTCCCAGTGGGAGCCCCCCAGCAAGATCCCATCAGAAATTCATCCTGGTTTTAGAGATCCCACAGCAATGTTTCTGGGACATTGCTTTACTTTCTAGATTGTTTCAGCTCTAGCTTTCAAAGTAGACACAGCAGCTGTCAGCAGCTCCTTCTCCTTCAACAATCTCACTTCTGCTGTTTGCCTCCTTTTCTCGCTTTCCTCCTTCCAGACAGATTTCCCACACAATTTAACTATCATCTTTTATTTAAAGCTGATCTGAAATGATCTGACTCTGCTGACTGAGAGCTTCACAGGCTCCAGAAGAACATTCTGACTGGCTTCATTAATTACTTCTCAATAAACATAAATAAAACCAGAGATGGGCCTGAACCCATGCTCTGCCTCTGAACATTTATTTCTGAGCTGGGAAGAAGTCTGTAACCCCATCCAGAATGTGTGACTGACTCTAGTCTCCTCAATGGACCACAGAGAAACTGTAATGTGGAAATAGGGAGAAATGAGGAGGAGACATAACTGACTTCCAAGGCAAGCTTTCAAGGTGGCCTCTACCACCGTGGACAGTATCAAAACCCCAGATCCAAAGGCCTGTGCTCTTTTAGAACCAGAACTCAATTGCTGAATCCCAGCTTTAAAATAAAAACGCTTCCAACTTTTAACTTTGCATAATAACTGTGGTATTGACTGGAGGAAAGATTTTTTCATAGGAATTTGTGCCAGTTACCTGAACCATATGCTTTTGACTATCCTTCTCTTCCCCAGGTTATCTGTCCCTCTTTAACAGCTAATCCATCTGCCCGGGTTCACATTCCAACCACTGGAGTCTCCTTGAGAAGACCATTTCCTCAGCCAGTGGGTATCTGATGGACTTCATCTTCCACAGTATACTGAAAAATGTCAGTTGGAAAAATAGCTGCATTTAACAAACAAAGGAGCCCCATGCTGCTGACTATATTAACCACAAGGTTAATAGTAGATCACTAGGCTATATACATAGGCTATATACATAGGCTATATATATACATAGGCTATATATATAGGCTAGGTGATATACACAGCACTGGAACCTGCCACCAAGCAGCTTTAACAAGGTTTGGCACTGATACCTATCATGCCTTTGACATGCTGCCTAACTTCTGGCATAGACCAGGCCTGGCTATATGTAACAGGCATATGCTGGTGTCCACAGACTTTGTGTTCCTAGGCACTCTGCTGCTAGTGAAACACCAAAACTTCCCCAGGGCAGTAGCTGACACCTATGTTCCTCCTCACAGGAATTTGATGGAGGGGAATAAACTAAAAGATGGATTTCAAGCCCTGGAGCAATTCTGGCAGACCTATGCACTGGGAAAAGGCCTAGCAGGATGCCTGCCAACCAATGCAGAGGAAGAGCTAATGTGACCCCAAACTGCCAGGCACACACTAATGCATGTGGCCAAGCCAGACAGAACATGGGTTTGTCCACTGCAACCCAGCACAGTGACCACCCAAAAGAGCTCTGGCTACAAAGTCAAGCCAGTCTTGTCCCAAAGAAAAGTACAGCCTAATCCCAGCTGGGGACTCTAAAAGAGGTTAATTCATTAACATTGTCTTTCACATAAGTTAACAGAGTTCTAAGAGTGCTTTGGACCATTGTAGTTTAGTGAGCATGCGCCAGTCTTGCACGTGAGCCAGTCAGGCAGAATGGGAACCTTACTGGGGCAAGACCTCTCTGCAGTAGAGGTCTCCCATTCTTATACAAACTGCTCTTCTTATTGCATAAGTAAGAGTCTATACCCATCAGAAGATGAATAATCTGATACTCATACACCTGAGCTATGAGCTGAATAGTCCACATATGACTTCAAAAACAGCAGGGAATCAAGAAACCCTGCTAATCACAGATTTTCAGGGTGGAAAAGCATTTTAATCACTTTCGTTGTTTGTAGGAAAAAAATGTGTTTTAAATGAGGGTCAGGCAGCTATAGGAGCAAGTGGCTCTTGCTTTGTCAGAGCAAATGGAGTTGTGTGACATCAGATTAAACATTCTCAATCCATGAAGCAACATGCACAGCCCAGCTAAGCAATGGGTCTCCTACACATCTATGTATCTCTTAGAGGAAATCTCTACCTGTTCCACTGTGTCCAGTGCTCTTATGGGTTACAAGCAGAGTAAGAAGTCTTGCCTAGTCAAAGATTTCTTCCACTATATTTGATTTCTGAATTGTGAGTGCAATTTCTCTTACAAAGACAAACTATAATTTACATGGTTTTACTAGATTTTCTCAAGTTAAACTTAATATTGTGCCCTTAACCTTGCCTTCACTTTACTCATTCAACTTTTTTTTGGTGATAACAAGTGCTTTCTTCTAGATGTCAGTTGAAAAATGCCTCAGAGACACCAGTCCTTAAATAACAATATTCAAGTATCTCAGCTGCATTTAGGGGAACAGACTGGAAAACCAAAACCATATGGTAAATATGACAGGAAATACTGTTGTCCACAAACACAGCAGAAGCAACCATCTCAGATATTTCTTAATACTATGACAGTTTCTTGAATTCACACAAAGCCAAGCATGGTTTCCCCAACTGGATTCATAAAGCCACATCAATTTTGGTCTGATTAAAGACTCATTCAAAACCACAAGAAGCAAAACAATGTTAAGTTTACTATGACTGCCGCATTCCTGTGAGTGCTAGTACAGAAGATGAATGAAGTCCACATGGTTCCTTACACATGGAATACAGCTCTGATTAATATTAGGAATGTGCACCCCTTTACACAACTGCTTCTTGATTAATGCAGAATGGGTCATTATGTTCCAGTCCAATACCTGTCTTGAATTTAACATGTAGATATTTCATCTATTAAAATGTACAAAAATATTACAAAATTAAACAAAGCATCTGGTTCATGACGTCACTGGATTTCAAAGCACAATCATTTCTGGTTTTAGTGTACCTTAAAAACATATTTTTAAAAAAAGTCAGCTCTCAAAATAACATAAACTAACCATTGCAGTTAATCACTGTCCTGGTCATTAAAGAAAGAAACAGTGTAAGGGTACCATGAGAAAGACAAAGGTTTAGTGTGTATATACTTTTTATAAGCATTTGCTTTATGCATATGTTTTTTTGGTTACTACATAAGCAGGTCATGTAGTAACCAAAAAACCCAATTACTCTAGTCTTAGCACTTACGTGCTTAGAAGCTGTATTTTTATCATTGCACTAGTCTGAATGAGAGCACTCAGTACCATACACAGTATCTTGTAGGTATCTAACATGAAATATGCTTTTTAGAAGATACCCTCTGACAGATAGTTCACAACTTATCCACAGCTCTCCTCTGCTTTCCAATGAGGGAGAGACGTCCTGCTGAGGGGCACCAGGCTGAGGGACACGATGACACACACAAGAGCTGGGCTTCTGTCCTGGGGGACCTAAGAAAACTGAAGGAATGGCTCAACAGGAACTTCAGGGAGTTTAGGAAAGATAAATATAGTCCCACACATAGGTCAGAATAACCCTGCAACAGTACACACTGTGGTAAGGAAGGCCAGCCACGCCTCAGCCTGCATTAGCAAGAGTGTGGCCTGCAAGTCATGGGAAGTGGTAATTCCCCTTTATTTGGCCCTTGTAAGGCCATATCTGGAGCATTCACAGCACCAGAGAGACTTCAACAGCCTGAAGATAGTCTAGAGCAAGGCTACTAAGATGGCTGGGGGCTGGAACATACAACAAAAATGAGAAAAGGCAGAGAGAACTGGGATTGTTTAGCCTAGAGAATTCGGGGGGAGGGGGGGGACACCAAACTGCTGCCTTCCACTACCTAGAAAGGAAAAGGTGGAGCCAGATGCTTCTTGGAGATGCACAGTGAAAGGATGAAAGACAACAGTCACAAATAGCAACAAGGAGAATTCTGACTGGGTAGAAAGAAAAATTCCTTCACAGTGATATCAAGAAAAAATTCTTCACAGTGGAGGTTAAGCAGTGGCACAGGCTGCACAGAGAGGCAGTGGAACCATCCTCCTAGAGTATTTTGAAAACTCAACCAGATGTACCCCTGAGCAACCTGATCTAACTTTGAAACTAGCCCTGCTTTGAGCAAAGGTTGGAGCAGCTGGTTCCAGAGTCCCTTCCAACCTGAATTTTTTTTATTATTGTTCTGTCTCACTGTAGGGTGCTTAGAGCATTGCTCAAGATCCACAGCCTTTTTTCCCTTGTGTTTCTACACTTACTTGCATTAAAACTCTTAATTTGGGGGGATGGACACAACACTTTATTAAGTTTATTACTACAGTGACAATGTTTTAACTACCTACAGGCTTTTAGGGAGGCAGGAGATTCAATCAGGTATAGACAAAAAAAACGCAACCACCTCTAGGGTAACTGTTTGCAAAGGAAACCCAAAGCAGCAGTGACAGAGTCCTTTATAGCTATGAAGCAGATGTAAATCTATAAAATAAACTCACTGTTACTGACACCTGGTTTGCATGAGTACAAAAGTGCTACTTAGAGACTGGGGTCTAGCACTACTGGTATAAATTATGCAGATGTGATACACAAAACTAAAATAGTTTCTTCAAAGCCAGAGATCAAACTACTTTGGCTTGTCTTTAATCATGCTTGACAGTTAATAAGAATTATACTGATTTGGTATTCCCCCTGCACTGCCTGTATTGAATGAAGTGCTTTGGAAAAAGGTTGTTAAAAAAGCAGTACAAAACAATGAAGTTCTGTGTTTGTCCACAGATCTTTAATTTTGCATTCTCTTCCCGCTGCCCTGCCAAAATGCCCAAATTATAATCTGCAGGGAGCTGGTTTATAGTTCCCGTGAGTTGGAAGAGCCCATTATGAGTTTGTTTTACTGAACCCAAGATTTCTTCTCATTTGAAGAAAGCTTCTTACCAGTTCTGCACATTTTATTTTGATATTTAACAAACCGAAGCAAGGAAGAGAAGCATTACCACCTAACATCTGGCGGCACATTGACAGGTCCTGAGCAGAGATGAGCACTGTAATTAATGCACAATACATTTTCAAGAGTGAATTGTGCAGTGGTCTGACTGTTCATGAAGAAGGCTGGGGATCATATACATATGCTCTCCACAGTAAAAAACTTTTTAGTATCTACGTAAGTTCTCTTTTTTATTAACAGATGCTGAACAGCAGCATTTTTTTGTATTCTGAAGGCATTTTTTGAGTGGCATAGAGGGGGAGTACATCTGAAAATGTAAAGTGTAAATTCCTGTTTTCACCAAGGCTGACAAGCCAGAAACAGAATTTGGGTATAAGGACAAAGAGCCCCAAGCTGCAGTTCATGGCCACCGTCCCTTGCTGTATCAACTGATATAACCAAGAAGAGTTTTGCTCTATCATCTTTGTTTGCCCTTCAAACATTTGTAAGCAGTATTAGAGTACCTCTGGTCCTCCTTTTTACCAGACTAAACAAGCCCAGCTTGTCAGTGTGTCTTCAGAGGACATGTGCTCTAGGGTCCCTGACTATCTTGGTAGCCTTCCAGTTTTCAGTAGATAAAGGTTCAGTGTCCAAAATGAAATTACATACCCTTTGTATCTGTTGTATTATTACAAGACTGAAAGAGTTAAAACAATGTGTGGAAAATCTGTGCCTGAAGGGCTGCCCAATCTTCGGTAATTATAACAACTTTTTTGATGTTAAAAGAATGCATGCATAGACCATACATTTCCTTCTAAGACCAAAACAAACATGTTTTTCTTGTGAAGCTTAATCAAAACAGTGTTTTTGTTGCACATTCCTGATGGTTGTATAGCTAAAGGAAATTAATTTTTTCTTTAACCAGCAACTGGACTTAGGGGAGACCAGAAACGATGCTACAAGCAACTGCTTTGAGGCAGTCCATGCAGGAATCCTGAAAAGCTCGGGCTGACCACAGAAGGCCTGTGAGGTTAATCTTGCTTTTGGATAGTTCTGTAAACCCTATTTCAAGTTCAGTTCTTTACATTTTCACACCACTCAAGGCTCCAAGACAAGGCCCTGATAAAAAGAATAATTTGGTTCTTGAAAAGCATGGCAAAAAGCTGACCAAACAGTCTGTTTCCAATACCACCCAATGAAGTCTTCTGAAGGAATCAAGACCTCCTGCATGCAGACTTAGATTTATGTTTGCACTGATTCATCAAATCGATTTACCCTCCATTTAATCTCTCTTTACTGACAGCACTGAAGGTTCTTGCACATGTGTTGAACAATACACAGGCTGACCACAACTGCTCAACATCCTGCTACGAGCCCGTGTACTGCAACAGCTTCTTACCTACAATATCTTCATAGGCATTTTCTTCTAAAGTGCTCTTAGATCCGAATTTATGTTGGCTCTCAGTCCCATTTTCATTTGGGGAGGGAGGGTACAGGGATTGCAGACTTGACGCATCCTCAAACTCAAAGGATTTTCTAAAGTTTAAAACAATAAGTAATTAGTAACTAGAATGCAAAATGACTCAAACAGCTGAACATTTGTTTGACAAGAAATGTATATAAAAAGACCAAAAAAAAATTCACATATCATGCTTTAAGGACTCTTAGAGGACCTCAAGTCCTGTACTCACAGAAGTCTTCAGTAGAGCAATCTGTGACACTTTTATGAGGTTGGAAGTATTGTTATCCCCATTATGCAAACAGGGAGAAAATAACCAAGAAAGCATGGGATATTTTTCAAAGGTTACAGAGTAAGTTAGCAGCACAGACCTCAGATCAGAAATTGCTTTGCTCTTGCCAGGGGCCCCAGAAACATGTGGCCATCTCTCCTCAAGAAAAAGACATTTCTCTGGAAAGCATTCCACCATCGGTTGCTCTGGGAAACATAACCCTTAGTTTGAAAATACTCACATGTCTTGAACCTCCAGATAGTGTTCCTGCATAAAGGTCAGGGTACAAATGCCAAAGACAGACTCATATGAAAGTCAGACATTTCCCTTGCATACCCTGCATCAAGTGCTGGCAGCAAAGGACAAAGCATGGAGGAAGTTAAGACTCTCTGGCATAGATGGCCAGCCCGGGCTGATGGCTGGGGGCCAGAAGGTTCAGGCTTTCTGGCAGGAAGCTGAGGGGCAGCTGGGTCAGATGAACCCACACAACTTGTCTCCCACTTGGGTACTTGAAGCAGAGGCAATTCACTGTCTCTCACCAACACCTGTCCCAGTGCTGCCCAGCAGCTCTGGGTGAGGAGCCCAAACCCTCCCCATTCTCCAGTTTCCCCAGATGTCTGAGGCAACACCTACACTGAAGTTGGGAGGTGCATGGATTGCATTGCCAGCTGTACAGAGGCTAGCATTCATTTGATTGATTTAGTAGTGACGATGAAATGGCATGAAAAAATGGGCTCAGACTGAAGTGTAAATGCCAGGGTGCTATAAGGCCTGCAGAGACTGTGCTGATGGTCATACTTCACTCACTGATACACAAACTAGATGAACCTGCCATTGACCCTGTTTCCTTTTCTCCCCAGCTGGAGTAAAATATATGTTGACAGCATATCCGTATGGCAGTGGCAGAGTCTCATGACACACACTTCAGCCTGTTAACTGGCTTAAGAGTACTCCTACAGGCAATACAGTGACTATCATACAGACACTGCATTTGACAGAAGCATTTCCTATTTGTCTGCTGGAGCAGCCTTGTGGGTCTGGGACAGGCTTAAGAGCCCCCTTTCTCTCCTTCCCCTAATCTTAAGAATATCCAGGTCCATGTTATGCACATCAGGACTGTGGCAGAAACAAGCACACATTTCAGATCCAGACATCCTCTCCTCCACACCTACTGGCAGTTATAAAAGATGCTTAGGCACTGGAGATATACTCATATATGAAATTAGACTTTCTAAAGTAGTTAAATATCCAAATCTCATAGATTTCAAGGCAATGCTATGATGCAGTGACACTGCATTGGGAATGGTTTTGTGGACCAGCAGTCATCTGTGGTGCATCCGTCCTGAGCCTATCCTGTGACACTCCTCTCCTGTGCTGTGTCTGTGCCAGAGGATCTCCAACCACTAGGGAATATCCAGCTCACACCAATCTGAAGCGTAGAAGCTACCATGGGCACCAGGTCCTCTGAATACACACTGGCTGTATGCTAGCAGGCAAATATAAGACACTACCCCCATTTTGCTATAACGTTGAATTAGCCACCTCAAAGAAAACTAGTGTTTTCAACCAAAATATTAGAAGAATAAATATCCATAGTCCATTCTCATAACGTTCCAGGGAGAGCAAACCTGAAATACGGAGTTACAAGCTGTAGATAGAATGAATTATGTCTGTTCTCAAAACGAGAACAGTTTAGAGACTGAGATTTCAATAACTAATATTAACAAAATACTATCATTCTTAGATGACTCGTATGGTCTCAAGCTCTTAATAAATGTTGGAATTCTCCTTACTGTAACTAAAGGAAGGACAGTAGATAAGCCAATGATGTTCAGAATCTATAAAGGATTTCCACCCAACCTTGAAGTCAGCCAGCAAACCTGTGATGTTGGAACATTGATTTAAACTTACTTAGATCATCAGTAATCAGAGGCAAGCCCAGAGAAATCACTAAACTACAGTAGGGTAAAGCTGTTACAAGCAAATGGAAACCCACCCTCAACATCAAACTGATTTGCAAGAATCATCAGGTACATGTAATACACTGTAAATCCTACAACTTCTGCTCCACTGGTCACAACTTATATTGATAAATATTGCTTTTGTTTTGCGCTCGTACATCCTAGCCCCATCCAGGACTGAGGCTCCACTGCCAAACTGTGCTGTTGTCTATCTCTGCTATGATAGGGGACTGAACCTGCAGTAGGTGCAAGCATGAATTGTACCCCTCCTTGAAAGAATTTTCAAAACTTCACCTCACAAACTCATTGTAATGAAATACTGTGGTTCTCAGACGACTTGTATGATCTCAAACTCAGTGTGAGTATGTACTTGGAGACTGACTTTGATCACTCAGCAGCAGGTCACATGGTGATTCTGTGCAAGAATAATCTCCCATTATTCATTCCTCTCCGCCACCCACCACACAGACCATTTTACCACTTGCCCCTTAATTTTCTAATACAAGCTATCATTTAGAGCAGAACGTTCAAAAATTAGTTTGTACATTGGAGATGCTGTGCTGAACAAAATGAGTTCAGCTTTATTTCACAAATTCTTTTTAAAAACTAGATTTACTTCCTCTGAGATTATTGCCAGAACTCAAAGATAAGCACTACTAATCAGAGCTTGGCTTTCCACATTTCCCCCCACGACCTTTCCCAAAGAAACAACGCACATCAGCAGAGCTGTTTGATCCATTTTAGAAACAGGTGTCTCTTGAAGGTAAAGAACAGTGTCTGAAGGCTCCTCCTCTCCTTTTCCTGCCTCAGCATACCTCAGGTCAGGTTCTGCTGACATAAACTTTTAATTAATTGAACCAACATCAAGCACCAGATACTGAATTGGTAGTGTGCACTTGAGATGCTGTTTAACAGGTACTTGCAAAGCTCATCACTAAATACCAAGAGTATGTGTGTACTGTACACGTGCACAGATAGGTCAACTTTGAATCCTTAACCGCAACTAAGCCTACAATTTTCTAAGCAGTGAGTAGAATGAGTTGTACCATTTCCAAAATGTCAAGGGGAATCATGCAATTAAGCCAAGCTCCCCAGACTGCTGGAGAAATGTAGCCATATGCTCTGCTCATCATTAACTCAGGAAGCATATAAAGGCCTTTCTATGCTAAAGCATTTTTCTCAGCATTAATCCTCTACAGCTATTGGTAGCAAATTAGGACGACATTTCTAAGCACTGAATTAAATAAAATCATCAACATTGCATGAAGCTGACACAAGTGCTTTGGCAACAAGCTTTGGAAACACAAACCCTCTGCATGTATGTTTTGCAGTGAACAGGCAGACAGATCAGCTATGGTCCCGCTACAAGAAGATAATGAAATTACGTTCCTTTAAAAATCTCAGGTAAGGGCTTATGTGCCAAAATGAGTGAGATAATCTTTAGCACACATGACCTAGAGCCTTTTCCAGGGGTCAAGGAATGCAGGTTGGAGAACTCCAAAATTGTAGCCACGTAAAGGTATTGTACCAGTGCATCCCATCAGTGCAGTCCAGAGGAAAAAATACTTGTCTTGCATGTAATTCCTAGTATTTCTCATGTCAAAACCATTGCATTAGAGGGAGAATTTAAAATACTCTACTAAAAAAATACAGCAGATTTATTTATTTGAAGATTGAGCACAATACACTGCCTTGAATTTTACCTATTCTGGGATTTTCTGTGAAAGCGCGACTCTTTCTTCTGCCTTCTGGTCACAGGGGGTGCAGGGGTGGACGGGAGGGGAGGAGGAGCAGCAGGTGTCAGAGATGGAGGTAGGCCATTGCTTGGTTTACTTTTGTGGTTTTTGTCTGCTTCATATTCAAAGGTGCGTTTGGGCTTGGGGACAGGATTCACCGCAGTGTTAGCTGGGCTTTCAAGGAGCAGTTTAGGGCCAGCCAAGTTTGCAGTAACCCCCTGTTTTGTCTTACTGCTTTTCTCAGCCTCAGTAGGTGTTTCTGGTTCACTCCCCAAAATAACACTCCCTCCTTTGCTATCACTTAGGGCTTCACTCAGTCCCTCCACAGTACTGAGAGTCACAGACTTTTTCCTCCCTTTGTCAACACTGTAACAGCTACTTGGTAACTGGGGGAGGCCTCTGCCAGGCTGCTCTTTCAGCACCTGCTCAATCTTCTGTATTCTGTTGAGCACAGCAGAGGACTCTTTCCTCATGTGGCCCTTGAGGAAAGCAGCAGAAGGAGGCTCACTCCTGCCTGGTCTCTTTTCGAACCGATGGCAGGAATCCCTGTCCAGCAGTTCCTCCTCCTCTGTTTCTGGGTAAGAGCACTCAGAAAATGTTCTGCTCATTCTTCTGAGCCCTTTGAAATCGAATGTCTTCTCACTGCAGGGAGAGGTCAGCACGCTGGGGCAGCTCTCACTGCCTGACCTCTCCCCAGCATCCCTCTTGTCCACACACATGCTCATTCTGGGGGATGGCTCCTGGCGGCACTCCCATTCTGTGATCTTCTGCCTGATGTCCAGCACCTGGGAGCGGACACTTGCCCGGCTGAGGGAGAGGTTCCTCAAGTTGGTGGCGGTGCCCAAGGACAGAGTGCTCCGGGTGAGCAGATGGCTCCCTATTGCTTCCCCATCTTGAGCCTCCTTTGGACTCCCCTTTTGGTCCTCGGCCTTGAACACAGACAGCCTTTTATCCAAAGCGCCCACACTGATGGCTTTGAGAGGGTGGCTCGGGGAGTCGGTGTCTGATGGGCTTGTGGAGGTGCTTCGCAGCGTAGACGTGTGGCTGCTCCAGTCCTTGAGGCGCAGCCTGGAGTTGGAGACTTTGGTGAGCCGAGTAGAGCGGCAAGAGTCCTCACTATCGCTGAGAGGATAGGCTGGGCTTCTTCGCGGGGACAAAAGAGGCGGTGGAGAGACAGACTGACACCTAGAAGCAGAAAGAAAAAAAATCAAGTCCTTGGGGAAACTAGAATTATTTGCCAAATTTCTTCTGGCTGCAGGTAAAGCAGAGGATTTCTGCACACTGCAAAACTACCCCAAAGCATCACTAGGACACCTAATACCATTCAGCCACAGAGGCACAGGGGGTGGGCAGCAATTAAACGATGTCAGTGATGAGGTGATGAGCAGAGCATTCAGCATGCCCAAAGCCAGTTTTCTCATCTCTATTTGATCCCCAGCTTTTCCAAGTTTCCTGAGTTCAAAGGCAGCTGAGATTCCCACAGCAAACCATGGCCTTGAATGCATCTACCACTTCCAGCAGAATAGCTCTCCTGGCCTCCCAGACTGAGGATTCCTCTGCAGGAAAAGGGGATTGTCAGGGAGAAGACTCCAACTGCAACAAAAATGGGAAAGACTGACCAACAAGGAGCACAGTTTACTCACTGGTTGCAGTGAGCAAGCCAATTTAAAAAGCTGTCAGTTTTTAATTCATAACATCTGAAGCAAAGTACCTCTGTGTCAGCTGCTGCAGTGTTTTAGCCACAGCATTTCAAATTCCCAATGTATACAGTAAGCTAAATAAAACAGCAAAAGGAAGACCTGTTTTATCTTTGATCTGATGTTGTGGCCAACAGATTAAAATCTCCTTATCAAAGAGAACAGAAGTAATTTCTCATCAAAAGAATATTACAGATGGAAAAAAACATATTAATCTGCCCACAGCGTATGTCGAAGGATATAAACTATACAGAAATGTTTCAGTGTTTCCCTGGAGAAAATCCTCAGAACAAATTTTTGCCGTGGTTTGCAAAATCAGCCATTTTTACTGGGTTTTTGTACATTTTTGCAAACTTTTAAGAACAAAAAGACAAAAGGAAATTAAACACATTAACCAGCTGGCTCATCACTTACGAGCCAGCAATAAGAAAATTAAGCCAAATTCGTGTCAAAAAGGGGGTTTACTGCTCTTCCACAATATATACATACATACAAATCATAGCAGAAATAATCATGACTCCTTTGACATGTTGCCCTAGCAACCTTTCTGTTCCAAACAGATTAGAAAGAAGAGGAAAGATCCAAAAGTAATGCCTTGCATATTTCCCGTTCTATGAAGATTGTGAACAACAAGTTGTTTTTTTATAAACCATCCTGTACACATAAAAGTAAATGGAAGAACTATTTAACCAAAAGAGATCATGGGAACGAATGTCTCTGTTATAGCGAATGGAGAAAAGATTCAGAAGATCCCTGCTGCTTTACGATTTTCTCACCAACAGCCAGCCAATACCTACAGGCACAGGTGTCAAGTTCTCTGCATTAATCCAAAAGTCCAGAGCACTGAGGCAATTCCTGAAAATTTTACTTTGACAT
The DNA here is from genome assembly GCF_949628215.1 of Phalacrocorax aristotelis. Taxonomy (NCBI): domain Eukaryota; kingdom Metazoa; phylum Chordata; class Aves; order Suliformes; family Phalacrocoracidae; genus Phalacrocorax; species Phalacrocorax aristotelis. The sequence continues at coordinate 58,264,867 of NC_134280.1, forward strand.
AGGAGATATTTCCTTCTCCTTCAAACACATCCCCAAACCAAATTATATTTCATCCCAGTTTCCTACAGTGGATACTTTGCAAGCAAAGGTCAGAAGTATCACAAAAGAGGAAAGTTACTTCAGACAGGTGTCTTGAGAGATCTCAGATCAAAAGCAGGTGACAGGTGAGTGGTTTTGGCTGGTTGTTGCAGCACAGAGTTTGTAGTGAATTACCTAGAATTACCTTGGCCTACATACCTTTACAGTGCCTGAAGATGCAACCTAAATCAGCCTCCTCAGACTTGGTGGGGTGCCCTGATTCTTCATTATTCCTGTCTGTCTCATCTCGATCTCTTCAGTTAAATACCACAAAGACAAAATTTTGTATTATTCTTAATACTCTTTAGCTTAGACTTGAGATCCTGTTCTTCTAATTCCTGTATGGCATGCAGAGCTGCACTCACATTCTCATGATGAAACAGGTATCACCAGTTGGAAATGTATTTTACACGTAAAGACTGCAGCCTGTGCTGCAGGCTTTGAAGCTGCATGCTAGCTAAATCCAATGTCAGGATTCAGCTAGGGGATAGGGACAGACCCTGCAAAGAGGCCATGGGGAATGCTTTAGCATGTTAAAACTTATTTATTAGATTATAAATTATCATCTGTATTGACAATAGCAAGAATAAAATACAAAATGACTGGGGTAATGCCGGTAATGGGACAGCAGAGGTGAAGGACATGCTGACAATCCTCTCTCTGCCTTCGACTTGCTATATAGAAAATACCGTAGGCATAGTCCCTCATCTCCTTACACTGTAAGGGAAAACAGCTGAAAAGGATGTTTCTGTCAGTTAAAGTTTGTTGACTCATCAGGAGAGGAGGAAAAGGGGGAAAGCATGATTTGCATAACCTGCTGAAGTTGCAAAACATTTCTTCTTAGAGATATGCGTCATTCTTTTAAATCCCGGGTCCCCGGTAAGGTAACTGCACTTAAGGCTCAATCTTGAAACCCCTGAATTCAGTTACAAAGCTTCCACTCACTTCCACTGTGCAAGATTGGGGCTGCAGAGCAACAGACCCTCTGGAGGTGTATGCTGTTAAGTACTTGGGATACCACAGTTAAGAAGTTTCTGTTTGACATTGCATTGTACTGTAAATTCAAGTAATCCAGATAGAAGCTATAGGACTGATTCAACAAGAAAGAGAAGCAAAGCTTTGTCCGTATGGCTTCAGGCATGCATTCTCTAAAGGGCAACAAGTAACAGAATGGAAAAAAAAAAAGTCCAAATACTGATCAGTGGATAATAAAACAGTCCTTCCCCAAGAAACCTACTTCCATTAGAAGAATATTCTCTTGAAGGCACAATAGTTCCACAGAGTTTAAAATTAGTATTATTGGGCAGAGGCGAATAATTAAATAACTTGCAATCTTCCATACAAAGATTGTAAAGCAAAATGTTTTTATTGAAGTTTTCTACATATACAATGATACATGCAGCACCTTACAAAGCATATCATTACATATACCTTCAAGATATTATGTATGAACAGCATAAATAAAAATTATGGAATCAAATTTAGATTTCTTAACAAGTTCACTTGAACAACACGTCCTTTCTGGGCAATGACATTTCTCTGGGAATATCAGCATTTCACAGATCACACTGGAGTAAGTTGCTCCAATTCCCTATCTGATAAGTGTATTCTTCCAACACGCAGCCTTTAGGTAAGCAGCTCTGAAACCACTGGCAAGTCATCAGTGAATTGTAGTCTCAGAGCAAATCGCCTGCCAAGGAGCCCACAACATCTTGTAAACAGGTCACAGACCCTGAAATGACCTTCTGGTGGGACACGTTGCTGCACAGTAAAGGGAGTAGACAGAATCTGAGAGGTGGTTTCCAGCCCTCTAGACCATGCTTAGTTTTGCTGCTGTGAGTTGTTCCCTGAGAAATCAGCAGAATTACCCACAGTAGGAGAAAACTAACAATATCAGTGATGTTCTGTAGGATTTTGAACTCTAGATACAACTGAGTTTTAAATTCTGATTCAGTCTTTTCTCTCCAGTTTCTCTTTCCCACCCAAACATATAAAACACTTTTAATTAACAAAAACTGTAATTCTCCAGGCCTGCTCTCAAATAAAGATATTATTTCCATGGATCAATGTATGTATTCATATCAGTTTCTCTAATAAAGGCTAGTATCAACAGGTAACTCCTTTTACCAGTACCAGTGAATGCCTGTGGATAACAGTGGAGCTGTATCTCATCTGCACCAAGAAGAGGCAGAATCACTTGCCACATTGCTTTGAGATAATTTGCACCCTACTCATCACAAAGCAGAAGAATGAAAAACCCGAATTTCTGCCCTGTTTGTGAGGCCTCTAGCAAGGCAGACATGTACTAAAAATCTATGGTGATGGAGAAGGACTGGTTCTTGGTGCCATAAATGCCTGAGCCCTCATCCTATATCTGACCCAAAAGTCAGAAAGTCTCTGATTTTGGACAGGGCACTGATCTTCTCCTACCTGCAAAATGTGGGTGATAACACTTGGCTGTGTGCAGAAGAGGGGGAATTTAATTCTTGGAGACAACTCTGAAAGTAGCTAATACAAAATCAGTACCAAAATCAGCAAGCCTGGCCTTTTGATCCAGCTGATGCACAGCTCCTGCCTGCTTTCATTGCCAAACATTAATTCCAGAAAGGAGGAGAAATTAATGGCAGAAAAAGTGCAGAAAACCCCCACAACTTCATGAGAGAGTTTTTAACAACAGGAGGCAGCCAGAATGGTGGCCAAAGAGCTGCCTTTATACGCCTTTTGGAAGTCAGAGTACAGTGGATAATAAGAATGTGCATTTACTGAGGAGTTTGCATCCACAATCCACATGCTCTTTATAAACACTGATAACAATATTAAGTTGCATTTCAAACCAGGTATTAAAGGTGACTGGAGGGAGGTTAAGTGCCTTGCCTTGAAAGAGTTACAGGACTCCTAACTCTCACTGCCCTGCTCTGTCTTCTGAGCTAACCAGCTCACACTCCAAAGCACCGTTTTAGCTTTCTGAAGCGTCAGGAGTGACTCCACAGATCATCCTGTTCTGAGGAAAGACAAGTTGGCAGAAGCTGCTCAGCGATCTTTCAATTTTGCAAATCCTGTCTGCTCTGATGAAACCAACATTTACAGAATAAGACAGGTTTTGGCTGTCTGATCCATGGAATTTCCCACTTCAACATGCTCATGCTTGGGAGCCCATTTACTGAAAAACAAGCAAGAAATGTGTTGACAAAAAGGTACTGGGTCTTTCCAGGCTCCTGTTGATGAGATCCCATAATTTCACTGTAGCGCTGATGTTTGGTGAGATCATGCAAAGTCACACGCTGCTGATTTCATTCCTGGGGACTTTCTCCCCCCCTTTTGCTAGGTAACTATTGCTTTCTTAGTATTTTATTAAGGTTTTCTGCTGATCCCTGATTGTTCTGACATTTCATCAGGACCACCTAACCTGTTGCAGAGTAATAATAACACCAGAATCAGCTGTGACCGTAAGCATGTTTGTGTGTTGAGCAGATTTGGCCTGCCACACAAGACTAGAGACTTCCTGTTGCTCTTAACCAACATGTAAAGAGGTCTGAAACAAAAGCAACAGAAATTTCTCCTTGCAAGAGCAACAAAACTGTAAAAAAAACCCCAAAACAAACCATAATTTTCTCAGTAATGAGTATACAGAATGTTTCTCAAGAAAGATGTGAAGAAACACATTTTCACTCACTATATTGTTAGAATATCCATCTTCAGATGGATCCTGAGATCAGCAGGACTCCAATAAGGATGCTAAAGCTGCCATGATTTCAGGTAAATGAGGATGTAACTACAAAATTCTCAGGAAGTTTGTAAGAGAATGCCAGGGAATGCTCAGCTACCAACTTAAAAATTATTTCATACAACACTACAAATTAATAATGTTTCATTATTAATGATCTTCATTTTTCACCCTCTCTCAAGCAAAAGATTGCACAAAAAAGACAATTCAAAGCATTAATTCAGATATCCCTTGTTAACATTCCATTGGAAAGAATGGTAAAGCCCACGGCTTTCTGGCATCTTGTTAGTCTTTTTGGCTACTGGGGAAAGAAAATAGATTTCTTCAGACTTCAGGATGAAAAACTGAAATTATCTTTATAACTGAGTGTTGAAAAACCCCTAAATTCTGGCGATTTTATTGTATGCCCAGTTGAGCTTGTCTAGGTCCAGATCTTCAACCAGTATAAGCCTCCAAATAGTTGAAAGGCAAGTGAAATAAGAAATTCAGATACAAAGATATATAACTTATTGGATCCTTGGATTTTCAGAAGGGTATTTTCTCCCATGTAAATGTAACTTCTCACCACGTTAAAAAGCTGTACTTACATTTTTGTATTCAGACTGAAAATGAATTGCATTATGGGTTCAGACCTGACTTCTACCCATAATTCAGGATGCAGAAAAAAACCAAGGATGCACCTTTTTTGAACTGCGCAAAAGGTAGGACAACATCTACCTGAAAGCAGAGCCTTATATGGTCAGACTGTAACAGAGTGGTTTGTCAGCACAGCAAGGTCACCTGAGTCGGGAGAAGCTCCTACTCGGTGCCAGTCAACATGAGTGTGAACACTGGGATCCATCCTTCCCAGAGAAGGCAGAGTGAGAGGGAAGCACACCCTGCTCATCTGTTAACTGGAACCAAGTGCACCGTGCACGTTCTGATGCACCACTACTGAGAACGGATGTAATGGCTTGCTATGGTATTCATTTTCATTGAACTTCCACTTCATTTGACACTGTAGGCAGACAAGAGAAAATATGTAGAGACCAACAGAAGCTCAAATGAGAACCATGTTTCTGTGTCATTACTTCTGTGACCTAGACAAAACAAGCATGTTTGAAAAGGTTCAGTACTGGCAGCTCCTTGTAACCAGAACATTTTCATGCCACCCTAAGGGCACCGCTGCTGGGAAACTACCCAGCAAACAAATAGAAAAGCATTCTTCTGCCTCTGTCACACACACTTGTGAAAGCTCCTGGTAGGAATCAATATTTTTACACAAACAGAAACTGTACACACACTACTGCAGTACAGCAATCTTCCAGTCATGCCTCTTCAGGTGCAAAAAAGCAGAGTAATCTGAAGAAGGCCAAAAAAACCTTAATGACTTTGATTGAAGAAATGTTGAGGGATACTTCCCCAAAAACTCCCTCTTCCTCTCTCTATACAAGAGCTAGGCATAATTTCCTCTATGCTTTTCTCCAAAAAGCTATGAGAAATCCACTTTTAACTATCAAACACTACCAGTTAGTGGTTTGCTTACATTTTGAGATGAGGTATGAAACTAACCACTGGACAGAGAAGCAAAGATTCAGCATAATTTGCTTGTGACACTGCCATTTCCTTTATTTTCCTCACTCCTAGCTACATCCTCACCAGTGGGGACAGAAAGGCAGTAACAGGGATTGCTGCAAAGCACTCACAAGGCATTACTGTAAGGCAGCAACAGCGAATGTTCAGGACACAAATGCAGGTAGTCAGACAGGTCTAACTGGGTTAAGTAGGTGGTTAGCATGAGGTCAAAGGTACAAACATCACCAAAATACATGGTATGAGATGGCTTTGTTGCTTAGCTGAGATGGCCCAAGAGGATCCCATGTATTGATGATACTTTGAGTTTTGACATTTCCTTTTCATATATCAGTGAGCATCTAGGCTTGAACAACTGCCTTGTATTCTACATCAAAGAAGACTAATTGAATCTTTCATTGTACTAATTGTACCAGAAGTAGAAAGGGACTTTAAAATCAATGTTCCTGTTACTCCTTGTAACTAGGGATTATGGGAACATTAAGACCAGACAAGAGAGACCTCCTGTGCTACTGAATTTAAATCCAATTTTGTTTGGCAGTAAACTTTTCGATTAAATATATTCTGCGCTCTGGCATATCATACAGTATTATAATTTTCTGCATAACCCAAGTAGATAACTATAGATGATACTTAATTATCTTAAATCTAAATAAGAGCGTATGGTGAGTAAAGGAGGTGAACTTTTCACACTCAGTGCTGGGCATACAGTAGTATGTTTTTATGCTTTGTAATGAAGCAAGTAGTACAACTTGTCATATCTTGCCTCTCGCTTGGAAGGGAAAATGATGTAAGTGACAAAAGAAAAACCCCTCTTCCACCAGACCCTTTATAATTTTTGAGCTCTCACCAGGAGCGTGGCTCAAAAACCCTGAAAACCTGCATTCCAGATACCCTCCTCCCTTTATTGTTGATTTTGGGATTGTGACAAAAACAAGACAGAAAATACTTTCCAAACTTAAAGGTGAATTTGCATTATACAACTGTTTGAAATAGGCTAACTCTCATGAACATGTGCTAGTGATGGAAAAGCCCCAGTATTTAAAGAGAATGAGGCAATAAAATCAAAGTGGATGAATATCATGAAATGTTTAAAGATAGAATGAAAATAGTAACCCCAATTGTTTTTCTGTTTGTACTTCTGAATTTCTTTCCCCCAAGGAATTTTGATGCTTTCCATTTAAATAAAAATTGATACCATACCAGAACTAGTTACAAAATGATAGGCCACTAGGACTGTGAAACAAAAAAAGAAAAAAGATCAAGCTCTGTGTGCCATTTTTAAAAGCCCTAGTTTCTGTGTTCCCCAGAAGGACTGAATTAATGATAACAATTGAGGGGTGCATTCACGAGAGTGCTGCAGTGAATTCCTGCATATAAAAGCCCTCCAGGCCTCTGGGTCTTTGCAGTCGGTTCATGAAGAGAAGTACACAGAAACTCAGCTGACTGCAGTTGAACTGTGTTTTTACGGCTTAGAAGCAAAACCTCTGATTTACACCAGTGAAATTCAGGAGTCATTCTGCCGAAGTAAATTACTTAAAGTGCAACTATGCTCTACAACTGTACAAAAAAAGGGCAAATAAATCAAAGCTGATGAATCAGATCCTAAATACTTAAATTAGACTGGACCTGTAAAGCAAAGACAGCAAGAAAGTCTGACAATGACAAATGACTGTAAAATAAAATGTGATCAATCAACATGCACTGGGTACATGCTTTTGCCAAAAAACTTCTAAAGGTGAAGAAGACAACAGGAAATTGTGAAATTATCTAGACTGAGGGGGCTACATTCTGTGCTGCTCTAGTTTTATGGCAGTGTCTTCTCTGTTACAAGGCAAGTGCAGGATGGCTTTTAAACAGGGCCATGTTTGTGCCTTTTTCACCCCCTCTGTTCAGATACAGATCACTACCCAAATCACAGAAGATTGAGTAGCTCACACTGTACCTTCTGTCACAGTGATCAGAAGCTGGACTGCACACTGAAAATAATCAAAAGGAAAAACTGAAATATCAGAGCAAGCCATTCTCTCTTTTCCACTGAAGTACACTGCACTGGTTTCATAGGACCATCTCTCTTCTTCTCCTCAAAAAAATATTATAATTCAAAGTTGAAAAATTGAAGCCTCCCTCACAGATACTCTTTTCCCATAACATGTTCTGAATAATAATTTATACAATAGATATTTCCACTGTTATATCTCCACTGTTACATATTGTTATTATGTTCTGGAAACGGTTCAGCATGTTTAAGTCTCACCTGCTTTCTTAAAGACTTCGGGAGTTTTGTTGGAGATAGCGTGGCAACACAGCAAACAATAGCATTTTCTTAAATCAGACAGGATGCACAAACTCTTATTTGTCTATTTAAGAACTGCCAGTCCTTGAAACTTGTTCTTTAGCAGCATGTCTAAACATGACTGTTCAAAATCCCAATATACGTGGAAGCTCTCTGCTTTGCTTTTTCAAAACACAGGTGATTTTTCAACATGCTTGTTTATCTGCCCTGAAATCTCAAAGTAATAAACTCTGTGGAACTAATTCTGCCAGAGCTTTGCAAGTTTTCTACACTTACATGCACAAAACTTGGGAAGAGTTAAAAATTATTTTTATACATTGTGATGCTTAGTTTTTAATATACCTGAGGTCATTGTGGGTTTGGTGACCTCCAAGTCTGGAATTCTGGTTTGGAAAAGCTGTTCTAAAATAGGTTCATCCCTTTTCTGCTCTGACGAGTCAGAAAGCCTTATGAGGTCACTCTATACTTTACTGAAATACTCTGTACCCAAAGGGAAAAGAACTGAACTGGAAGCCAGGAAGTCATGAGTCCTGGCTGCACACTAATCCAGAATACAGCCAAGCCTGCTTTCCCTGCTTTACATATAAATCAGCTTCTGGGTCATGCAAACCTCGTCAAATAGACCTAAGAATAAATATCTAAAAGGGTCAGAAAAAGAATGGGAATTCAAGACTCCATCCCATCTTTAACAACCATTTTCAACGTCATCCACCAGAGAAGTTTTTTGCAGAATAAATACAAAATCTATTCTTTGCCTCTCCTACCACTATCCTCATTTTCCTTCCAGACTCACCAGCTTAGCTCTGGTCCCTAATGTGCTGCCAATATCCAGTGAGGTCTTTCTGTAGAGATTTGCTTTTTCTAGTTTTGTAAAGTAGTTTAACACAGTGAAAAAGCATCCTAGAAGAGCAGGTTATAAAAACGAAAGCCATTACCCATCTGTCTGCTATGAAACAGGCATTCTCAATTTCTGTCGTCATTTCAATTACTAGTGTCACAATCCAGCAAATCTGAGGCCTGAGCCATCTGGAGAAAATTCAGTATGTCACAACAGATAACACCAAAATGATTGAAAAGATCTGAAATTGTCTGTGCTGCTTCTGGAGTTACTGCACTGCATAGGAAATAAAGCCAAATAAACATTAAAATATAATAAAATAAGAATAAATCAAATTTTTTTTAAAACCCCAGCAGAATAGAAGCTCCTGCGTTATCTCTGTGAATGAAGAACAACCTCAACATCAGCCCTGACTGAATACAGCCTATCCGACCCAACTCTCTCTGACTGCCATGCACTCGAAGCTCATGTATGGTGGGGTAATATGGACTATCTGAGGCAGGGAAAGAGGGGGAATAATTCTGATTTTAAACTTTGTCTGAAGAGCACTCAGGCCTCTGAGTGGTCTCATCTGTGACCAGCAGCTAGGTGCCATCCCGTCAAGACAACTGCAGCAACTCAGTTCAACTTTCTGCAAATTTCTCTGTAAGCAAAAAGCTGGAGCAATAGCACAATATCAACACTCTCCAAGTTACATGACACTAAGCTTATTTGTCCTCTGAAAGGCACTTTTTGTACATGTTTCTATAATACGGAATAATAAGCAGTCTGACAGCTTTTATTTGTTACTGTATTACTCTTACAATGATAAGACTAGTGAAGCGCACCCTTGTTCTTCATCTTTAGCTTCATTTTTTGTTTTCCCTTTCTCCTTTGGCCGTTAGAAAAGTGGATTTCCACCTGCCTAGATCTCCAAATATCTCTGTGCCTAACACTTGGACTATTTTTCCAACATAATAAAGGGTATTGCCTTCCTCTGTGAACTCCCCAGTCAGTTATGTGATTGCACCCTGATGGTTGTCTATCTGTCACTCATATGTTGACACTCATTGCAACCCTTGAAGATTGCCAAAACAGTTCTCTTAACAAAAGTTACGCTTTTTTTTTCAAGAACAAGTCCAACATTCATAACAGACTTTGTAGAGAGAAGCACTAGTACTATCTCTCACAAAACATGATTTTTATGTGAACAACTGCAAGAGCACAATTAGACGAAGGATTTTTTTTTCCAGCACCTGAAAAAGCAGAAAAGAGAAGAATTGGTTGATAAGTGAAATATGACTCATGGAGGTGCTGAAGTAAGGGAGAGGGAAGGAAACACATGCAAACTTGCTGCTTTCTCAAATACCAGAAATACATGCTCAAATGGTATGCAATACTTCATATGTTCAGAAGCAATAGCTAGTACAGACTTGCAGCACAGTTTCGGTATCAGGACAGACTGATGGTGCAAACAGCATTTCAGAAGGTGCCAGTGCCTGCCATGACTTATACTGACCTCTAAGTTGTGAGCTGACATGCCTCGTATCATCATATACTACCCATCCAAACCTATAAAACAGACCACAGCTGCACTACCTGACATTCACAGATACGCTCTATGTTTTACAGATGCTATGGTGAGAGGAGCAAAGGAACATAACTATGGGTGAAATAACATAAAATACACATTAAGAGTCTACCCTGCACATGTTAATTGAGTATAGAATGTGTCACATCTTTGGAGACTGCATCCTGCCTCTGATGGAGGAAAGATTTGAAGGTTTACAACCCTTGGTCTCCCTTATCATCATAATTTTCTTTAGTGGTTCTGACCTTATGGAATGCAAAATAAATTCCAGCTATGACAGACAAACATGACACTTGGTACATGTTACAGTGTGCAGAGATTTGTATAGATTAAGAAATTGAATACTTTGCTTGAATTTAAGAGGGAATTTTCTTTCAGTTTCACAGATGGCCCTTTTTCATTCACTTCCTTTAAATATCTATGAATCAGGGTTTGGTTTTCTTCTGACTTATGTCAGCACAAATCAAGAGTTACTAAAGAGAAGTTGCTGAAGATGCAAACTGATGCAAAACTTGTTATAGGAATAGTTAAGACACTGACCTAGTGCAAATGCACACTTATGAAAAACAAAGTTTCAGTCTAAATAACATTTGCACTGAAAATTAAATTAGGTTACTGTATCTGACTGGTTACTGTATGCTTCATTCTACTTTGTTTAGCTAAAGAAGCCAGGAAAATAAGGAAATGTGTTGGGCATATCTACAACTGAGTGTCATATGACACTCAGCATGACTTGGCTGGCCAAGAGTTGTTTGTTTTTTTTTTTTACTTGAACACAGCTTTGAAAAAATCTTTGATCTATTTATTCCCCAATCTGTTGGCAGACACACATAAACTGGAAAAAAAAAAGCCAAGCTATGATTTGCAATGCTTGGTGCTATCATACTTATTTACCTAAGAGTCCAAACAAGGCCAAATTTAAGTTGACCAAAGCCTACATCTGGCCCTAATTCAGTTTCACTGAATATTAACAAAGGACTGATCAGCCAGTGCTCAAGAACTGCACATAACAATATTCAAAAACATGATCTAAAGGAACCTTTCCCAAAGATTCAGACATTGGCTTCTCTCTGCTTTTTACTGACCATAACTGTCAACAGGAGCAGAGTTAGGTCAGGGAAAGACACTCCCCATCACTTTCTTCACCGTGATCAAGGGTAACATAAGTATGTACGTTACTCACCCAGCTGAAATGAGCTTCCCAGACCACAACTCATCACCACACATACAAGAGCTCTGGGATCTCAAGCTCTGGATAATATCTGGGGGATTTCTATCCTTTTATAAAGATTTTTATAAAGATTTCATTCTCACAAGGCCTTGGCTTCTTATAAAACTGTGGATTTAGTTTTATGCTCTTCTGTTGGCCTATTAGGTTTTATAAGGAGCTGGCCAATACTTTTTTACTTTTCATATCTTATGTGGGAATTTGCATGTACTGTAACCCTGAGGATGAAAACGTTTTGCTGCCACTGACATGCAAGAGGAATGCTGCAGAATAATAAGGAACTTCAAGTTTTACTTAATCAAAAGGAACTAAACTTTAACTTCGAGGAACTACAAGCAAGTAGACATTTCTTCTATCACCCATGCTTTCTTTTCAGGACAGAGCCAAAAACAAACCTCATGTTCCTACAGGAAGACACACAGATAGCATCAGGCAAGGCATCAAGAAAACGAAAATGTATGGAACAAATGAGGCAATACCAACATCTGTGTATAAGGCAGAAAGAAAAAGCAACTAGGAATGTTTATAAGCTCATCAGCTGTAAAAATATTTGCTCTCTGAAGACTAAAAGACTAACAACAGACTCCTTGCAGTAACCCATGGGCTCTCAGCTAATGAATATTTGAAGCAACAAAGTCAAGTCCAGATTCTGATCCTAAGTTACATTCCTCAGAGTCCCTCAGAGTTTGGCCTGCAATACCGATTTTTTTCTTGAAAAGCACAAACCTGTGAGACTTCTCCTATTTATTCAGTAGAAAAAAAAAATAACTCAAACTGTCTTACCCCAGAAAGTTAGTTTCTTAGAAAAACCCTATTTAAAAAAAAAAAACAAACCTGAAACCAGGCATCAAAATCAGCACAACACACAAAAGTGTGCTAGCAGCACTGCATTTAACGCTGGGTTTCCATCTCAGCAGTTGGCCAACATTTAGAAAAGCAGTCATAAGCCATATTTAGCCTACGTATGAAGAACTATGGTCTCTCCCTAGTGGACTAACACTTTCTGTACAATAAAATCAAATTTAGCTTAGTATGTCCAAAGTATGCAACCCCAAGTATGCCAGAAAAAAGGGTGTCATTCCTCATACACACTGTCATCCAGGGGCATACTGGGGAAGGAAGAGAGCAGTGGCAGAATACAAAGGTATGAATAGTGCTGCGTAACTTAAAAGTGATTTTTAAGAATTAAAGAGGAAAAAAGGGGATCTCATCAGACTAGGTAAGAAACATGCATTTAGCCACACAGATAAATTAGGTTCTATCGGAGAGCAGGAGAGGTAGGGGAAGGAGGGGAAGAGAGGGGCTGTAAAAATGAGTTTTAGACCAGCCAACTCCCTGGTCCTATACCACAGTTGCAAACTCTGGTAATTAAAGCTACTCCTATTGCTGCCTTTTAGTGAGCAGAAGGCTGGTGTCAAGTTCCTGCTTATGAGTAGAAAGCCCATCTACTGCCAAACACGTTATAGGAAAGGACATTAAAGAGTTCACTGCTATAGCACTTCACGCTCTTCACTTCTGCTCTGTTTAGTTTCCTCCTCTCATGCTTCTGACAAGCACACAACTGTGATCACTTCAGCCTACTGATCCCAGACTTACTCAGAAGCTCTTCCTTCGTGGAAAGGTGCAGAATGGAGATGGAGGAATTCTGCTCTCAGTCCCTTGTGCCCTGCTGTAGCCTCTGTGCTTCCTGAACACTGCCTGCTTCACTTGTCAAACAACAAATGGCACATGGTCTGAGTACATTTGTCAAACCTCTGTCCCTCTGTATGCTTAAAGGGCGGAAACTGGCATTAATGTTTAACAGCACTAACAGTAGCAAAGCCTTTCTCTGCAATCTGACACGCTAACTTTGAAGGGACAGGCGCGTGAAAAATCTGGCAAGCCGCTAGTTTCCTCCTGGTTGCCCATGGCTTGGACAAAATCTTGTTTTGTTTGGGTTTTTATTTTAAAGCTGCAGGAGCAACAGTTTACAGTTCACTCCTGAACCTCTGAACTGAGGTAATCCAGCTGCCTGTTGCTAAAGAAATCATAGAAACTGTATCAGGTACCAAACCACATGCACACAGACACAGTGAACAATCCTGCCAGACACAACACGTATCTTGAAGTCCACATGGATGACAGTACTGTTTGACAGGAAAGGGAGAGGTTAAAAATCCACATTAAAATGCTTTCAGGTCTCTGCCAACAGTTTCAAATGGACACAGGCTATCTACCATCTCCCCTATTCGCGTTATGTTGCCACAAAGTAGTTTTCCAAATCAGCAGCAAATCAAACGGCTTTCATGTGAGAGCAGTCTGATTACTGAGCATTTGTTCAGTTGTCTGTACTGACCAGTCCTCTTGTGGCCTCAGTTGCTTCCCCGGGAAAGCATCCTGCTGCACAGAAAGAAAGGTGAGTCAGCTGGAGTTACCTCTACTGTGATAACAGGAGGATTAACCAACACTACCCCTCTACCTGAACATCATCAATACTACTCCATCCCAATCCAGAGACATCCCCTGTACCAGCAGTCCACCTGCCTGCAAGCATTAGCTGAAAAAAAGACCTTCTGAAGCTTTGCTAGCAGAATTTGAAACACAAAGCATTTCTATGCTACTGCCACTGCAATGAATTCTGTTTCACAGTTCAAATAGTTACATTGTTACCTGGAAAAAGATTAGTTCTGAGAAATTCTTATGCAAAATAGGCTTATTCTGTGAATCCAAAATGCAAAATACCCTTTCTATTAGCTGCTGTTAATTGTTTGTCATAAAGGTGTACTCACTGTACAGCCACAGTATTGCCAACAGCCTACACTGAACAAGTTGCCTTACTTTCCAATCCTAATATTTTCTTTCTATAGCTAAGGAGAAAAGAAAAAAATTTTTTTTATTTACTCCAGGGTTTTTCTACAGCTGCCTCATAATAAAATATTAACAGCCATATGCATTAAAACTCATCATTAATATGACAATCATAAAATATTTCTTTTTTCCCCCTTCACTTAACTCTTTTCTATATTGTTTTAACAAAGTGCTTCAAAAGTAACACTTGGTCACTCTGGACAAAATTCCCATATCTAGATTATAAAAAAATTTGCAAGACATTTAGGGTCCCAAAAAAGCGGTCAGGTTGTCACAGGAACTGACATTCCCATTGACTACAATAGAATTTTATGAATTGGCTCAATATTTTAGTTTTTTAAAAGAGTGATAGTTGACTATTAGGAACATTATATATTTTACAATTGTTATGTTTAATTGTGCTTTCAATACTGAAGTTCATCCTACATGATGCCTGCACCTTGCTGCCTGTTGTCCAACAGCTCCAGCGGGTGGATGTTCACTGCATTTCCTTGTGACACAGTCCTATTTTAGGACCTCATTTTAGGGCCAGTTCTATAGACAGGAGCTGGCCAAATGGAAATAATCTCAGAGCATATGATGTCAATCATGACAAAAGTTTTGAAAAAGCCACATCTAATGCAAAAGATAAAGATGGATGACCCAAAAGTCCTATGCATAGCTAAAGTCTACAGGCACAGTTTTGCAAGTTCTTGGCTCTGTGCTTACAGAGACACTAGAATGATCAAGACTTGTTGCTCTCCTACAGAAGGCTCTCACCTACCCTTCTCTTGCTCCAAGTCTCCCAGGCACTATGAGCATTTTTGCATGTACGTATCACAATAACATGGATGGCACCTGTGTATTTCCATTAGCTCCTACTTTCCTACTTGCAGGAAGATGTTTACATTTTCATTTGCTTTTAACGGTCATTTGCTGTTAACGTTCCTCAAGCACGAACATCAGGGTGACGCTCAGTCTGGAGACTGAACCAAGCACTTACCTAATTCCAAGTTTCTGTACACAATATTACCTGTTGGATAGTTATTTTGCTATTTAGAGGATAAATACTGTGAGGTTGCTACATCAATGCACTTCTTGCTTTGGTTTCCTGGACAAACTGGTTTTTTCCAATTGGGGAAGAAACACACAATAATTCTCTCAGAATCACAGAATCTCTCACTTATATTTATTTCATTAGGTCCAGACCTTCCTTTCAATCTTACTCTTCACAAATTCTGCTATGTCTTCTTTTAATTTTCTGTTCTGCTCAAGTGGAAAATATCTTTCTAGGATAAGTAAACAGTGCAGGAAACTGGTAAGAGAACACAGACTCTTCCATTTCTAAACCACTGATTCAAATCCTGACTGATTAGGGCACAGAACGGAAATTGTTCTCCCATGCTGATGCTTTTCAATAGCTCAGGTATAAAGAGATGGGGGTTATAGACCAGATCTTAATGGACAGATATTCACAGAACATGAAACATCATTAGTAATGCTCATGACTTGTATCTTTGTTGATCTTTTCAGTGAGGTTGCCAGCATCTTTCTGGTCCAGAAGGCAATAGATTTTTCATTCCTAAGAACAACTTCCTCCAGAAAAAATTGAAATATTGGTATTACAATGTCAAAACATTTTGCACGTGACTTCTACACTATATCCCTTGAGGACTTTGTCTCAGTTCTTATCACCACCTAAAAACCAAATTCACATAAGACTCCTGCTCTGATTTTCCAATACTGCATTGATGGGGACTCCCATAAGTGTTTTAGCAAGTATCTTGCCCATTGCTTTTATTCACTACATTTCAGTGCAATAAAAGCACTAGAAAGACACCAGAAACATTTCCAAAACCATGCTGTTGTAAGTCTTAGCACTACTGAGTACACTAATGATATTTAGCGATTAAACAAATAAAGATTGCAGTGTTAATCTAAGTAGTCTTTATGCTGGAGCACAACACGGTTGCTTTAAAAATGCCACTTTTGATTCTAACCTGTCAGCTACAACTCTCTGCTTTTTAGAAGACTTGTTACTCTTCATTTTTCATTACTTTCCAGTGTTCTTAGCAAATATAAACCTTAATAAAGATAAAAGGTTATTTTAATGACAATGTATGATTTGCTGCACATAAAATCGTAAAACATTCGAAGTGCCATGAGAAGTAAATTACAACATGAGGTAGTATGCCAGGGCACATTCTTACAGCCTCCAAGTAATAATAAAGTAAATTTGATCTGAAGCGGCACGAAGCCAAATGTTTGTTGGTTTGGTTTGTTGTTTTTTTTTAAAACCTGTGCAAATGGGAGGGATATATTAACACAACTTCCATCAAAGAAAAAGTGATTTGCTTAACTGACAAGTGCATGTAAAGTAAGTAATACTTCTTCCTGAATGCACATCTAAAATTAAAGTGAAACAAAATAGCCAGCAACAGAAATGGAATAGCAAAATCCACCCACCCCCACCCTGCCCCCAAATTGTTTTAGGAAGCCCAAAGGATGTATCCAAAAGTAGGCCTGCTTTTTCAGTTCTCTTGATCTAACTAGAAGCTTTTACCTCTTCTTATAAATCATTCTCCTCTTACACCTCTAGACCGCTGTGCTTACAAGAATATTTCTGCAACCCCACTGGAGAGATTTCAAACATATGCCCTCTGATCCACCTCCCCAAGGTCGCTGCTGAGCAGGGCAAGGGAGGGGTACTTTATGCCTCAGACCGTCGGAAATCAGCACCCCACCAATGCTGTTTACCCAGGTAAAGGACAGCAGTAAAGTCAAAGCCTGTATTCAAGCTCTTCCCAGTTTCAGGGTCATTTGAATAACTGCTTTGACTTGTTCCCACCGCTGATGACAGTAGGCACCCTCCCACCTCCCAAGGCCCAGTTCAGAGTTGAGCTGCCAGAGCTCTGTGTCCCAAATGCACCTCCAACCTCAGAGGGTAAATAACAGCTTTTTATTCCTTTCTCCACCAAGTATAAATTTGCACTGCTGGGAACTGATCTGCTGAAAATGTAATCAACTGCACAGTTCAAACTGTTTCTGCTTTTAACGGAGTACAATACTTGCTAATAGATTCCACATCAGTTATTTGGTTTCCACAGTTGTATGGCTGAAGCTTATTTGCATTGTTTTCTAAATCTCAATGGTTTAAAAAATAAATAAATAAAATAAAGCAGTGTCTCATTATAGCTCCAATAACTTAGCATATTGCTTACTCTTAGCAGAATTTTATTGAACCACTATTGTTCCTATTCTGAAGCTCTCTATCAAAATTTTAAGACTTGATGCCTTTTTAAAGTAACAAACATTTTCTATGGGGTTTGCTTCACAAGTTCATAAAGAGCTTAAAAGGTTCTCACTAGTATTTCTGAGCAGTAGGCAAATACTTTTGGCAGGAAAATCCATCTCAGCAGTTCAGTGCAGAGCACTCATTCCCTTAAGCCACACTTAGCTGCCAAGAGCTCTGCAGCAGCAGAGGTGAGCGGTCCTGGCCCTGCCTCATCTGCTGGTGCGGGCAGCAGGGAAAGGCAGGGACATGTGGAGAGCACATTAGCTGAATTCACACCACTAGCCCCTTGATGCTATAATAAAGCCCCTGAGGGCTGCTCTGGCTGGGAAACCTGGGAGCTGTTTTAGCCCAGGCTACTCCACCACTGATGGAGCAAAAGAAGCTTTTATTTTAAAAGGTACAAAATGAAGACTTGGCTCCCTGCTTTAGGCATACTTAGCTCACTCTCCTTTCCAAGCTGATCTCACTCTTCTCCCACCAGGGTCCCTTGAAAACAAGAACTTGTACACCCAAATATGCATGAAAAGGCAATCCCTAACCTACCAAACCATGCACAAATCTCCCAGAAGTTGTGCAAAACCATCAACCAGCTCTAGACATGCTGCCCTCTCTGTCGCTGTTTTCTGCATGTCCCCTCCAGAGAAAGGTTTTCACCAAGACACACTGCTCTTGGTCGGTTGTTTTGGTAAGCATTTCAGCACACAGTTGATGCAGCAGCAAACACATCAGCATTTTTTCCCATGGCATATCATTATAATGCAAATTGAATTGGCATCCAAACATCCCACCAAATTTTCTATCAGGCACAGATGGGAACATCATCCACAGAGGAAGTTTTATTCAAGTGAGAGGAATAGAATAGCTATCTATAGCTATCTGTAACCAATGTTTTATGGGGACTCCTTTAAACCATGCAATTAACAGTAGAGCCCAGGCAGAGACAGCCTTTCATGTGTAATTATGATGTAGCCATCCACAAAAGGGAAAGAAGCAGCTTTTCTATCACTCACAGTAACACTGCCCATATACTTAGCAAAGAAAGAATAAGAGATGAGAAAATACTTTATCATAATTATGCTAAGACAATGGCAATCACACATAATAATTACTGGAAAAAATTGTATGCATAAGTCCAAAACCTTGCTGTTGTAGGACTACACAGAGAACTGAAGATGCATCCTTTGACTTCCAAGTTACTGCTTCCTTCACAATGCAAAACTCAGGACATGTCCTTAAATCTATATTTACATTAAATACATAAATACAAACAATTTAATTTTGTTTATTTTACAATTCTGTTCATGTTTTTCTTACAGTAGGATCAGGGCTCCATCGTGGTGAATACAGAGTCATCTCCCTCACGACCCTCTGTTGCGGTAATGGTGAGGGAGCTGTTCTGCGTCGGCCCACCTTATCTGCCCCCAAGGCATCCAGCCCTAGACATGAACATAGCTCTTTTTCGTTAGTCGCAAGATAATTCATTTGTCAGTGCAGGCAGACTGGACTGCATCTGGATGAGTGACCTGACAATAAATTTGGACAGGGTTTACAATTTAACACAGAGCTGAAGGGCACTAGCTTGGGTTGGGGTTTTTTGTTTGATTAGGGGTGGGGAGTTAAAATAGCAGAAAGACTGAAATTATACGAATTAAATTAAAATCATGTTGTTACATATCAGGTAACAACAAGCAAAAGGCACTAGAGTTGCACCCATGAACTGATCTCTCTAAATGAGAGAAAGTACTGCTCAGGCATTGCCTCTCTAAAGACAACAGCTGTCCCTGTACAGACAGGTTTTTCTCTTGAAACAAGATCACCTTTGAAATGAAAAATTTCCTAAGGAAAGGGAAGAGAACAGAGCACTCCCAGGACAAGCCAGCATAGCGAACAACTGCCTCTGCCACCCCCACTCCAGCACTAAGAGCAGCAGAGCACTGCTTAAACCCAATGCTGGACATATCTGCACATTCTTTTATTTAAGAATTCTCGAGGCCTCAATTCCTAAGGCAAAATATTTCTAGTCTCTGCCTGGGCCACCACCACATAATCCTTTCTTCAAAGGAAATTAATTATTTCAGTTGGGTTTATTAATGCATACCAAGAATTAATTTTTACTTTTAAATAAATATATATATTTGCTGTAAAACTGAATGAATTTGGCTTGACTAGGACTGATTTTGGAAAGTGATTGTACACCTCAGTTTTTTCAGGCTGAAATACAGACATGAAGTCTTCCTTTAACTAGGATTTTTCTTAAAGGTCTTATTGTTTCTGCGTTCATCAGAGAAATGTAGTAATAAAGCACAAGACCTAGATGCGCACATGAAGTAGCTGAGCATGGACATATGTGCATGATGGGGACAGGTTACCAGCCCAGAACAATACTTCTAGTAACCAACCTAAGCAATACTTCTACACAGCCCAGCTTTGCTGTGTTCTGTCATGCTCAAACATCAAGACTGCTGTTGTTAAAACAAACAGGAGAGGCTCTGTTTGCTTGTGCAAATGCAACCATTATTTACCAGGTTCCCAAATAAAAGAATCAGGGTGGATACTGGAAGCCGAATACAAGAATGACGCTCCAGGACTCTGCTGGCTGTGCTAACACTGCGAATCAGTACTCCACAGCGCTACACCTGCAGTCATCTGTAACACCCCAAAGCAAGAAGCAAGCACAGGGCACATGCAAAGACTTGTTCCAAAAGGGGAGCATCTGGCCTCCCCTCTACATGACCGATGATGGCTATGCAGAAGATGAGGCCCTGGGGAAGCAGGTCCAGATCTGCTCTGGTTTAGCTAGCAGCAAGTGAACGTATCAGCCTGAGGAGCGTTGCCTCTGAAGTTCCAATAGTGAAATATTTGTTTACCTACAAACAACAACAGCAAATAATCCTGGACTCATGATAAAGCTGGACGTAATGCTACCATGTGGGTTCACTTGGTTAGGAAATATAAGTCATTATTTTATTTGATATTTAAAGAATGATAAATAATTCAGCTGAAACACTCCTTAGTTACCTCAAGGGTTATATAAGTCCAGATAGTAATTTGGTTTATGTAGTGCATCTCCATTGCCTTCACTGAAGGCAAGCTAGCTCCTGACAATTAAAATTCTGTCCCTTTAACTTAAATTCTGAAGTGGTCTGAGCCACAAACCCAGTGCAAACAGATCTCAGTGCATGTTAGACTAATGGGCGGACAAACTCTTGGTGATAGCAGGAATGGCCTCACACACTGCTGAGAGATAAAAAGCAAAGCCTGTATTTAAAGGTTTGTGGGTACCCAGCTCAGTTCTTCCCAGGCAAGGAGATGCAACTCAGAGATCAGATTTCAGTTTTAATCAAGTGAGAGTATATTTGATTCAAAGATTCAACTAAAAGTATTTAGAAAGGAGAAGTTTTATGAACATTATTAGACTAGGAACTTAACAACTTGCAACTCTGTGCTCACAGCAATTTGCAGGTGTAAACCTTTGCTAGCACAAATTTCTGATGCCTTGCTATATGACCTATTGACATCAACACCCTTAGTTTATCATGTCATTAAATCATGATTGCTCAGCTGGAGAACATTCTCCAACTCAGTGAGGATGACACCTTTCCTATGCAGATTGGGTGGAAAGCCAACAGCCCACATCACAAAATCCAATATGTGCCGAAACTCACACAATTCCGGTGATGTAGCTTCTTCAGACGTGTAGCTTCTCAGAATAGTTTTCCTCAGACACATAGTCCTTTTGCACAGCTGGAACCTGGATTGGTTTCTGCTTTGGCTATCTTCCCAAATCAAGCCCAGCGACATTAAACTAAAAAGATATTTGTTCTAGCTCATTATGACAGTCCCTCTATATATACACTACTCACTTTAGTTAGTAAATCAATGGTGATACTATCCATGCTAGCAAAACGCTTGCAGCAAACTTGATTTTTGTTCACTGTAAATGATATGCAACTGTGCTTAAGCATTCAAAAGCTCACTCCTGAGTCTGATTTGTAAAACTCGTATGCACACATTTTAAATGTGCTTTAGATAGGATAGACTTTGTATTGTTCTGTAAGAGATTAGAGGATAATCACCTTTACTTGTTTTTCAAGAAATTGTGAGTAACTGTACTTACATTATTCTGACATATCTTGTAAAGTGCATATATTGCTAATTAATTAATCAAAATATCCTCCTATTTTTGTCTGTTAAGTATTCCATTTACAAAAATAGATATTAATGTGTATAATTTTTTCCAGATTAACAGAAATTTAGCCAAAAGCTATTAATCAAGAAAGTACATCAAATCAATGTCTAAGTAATCCTGCTTGAAGGGATATATTCTGTGCTTACAGCACAGTTTCTCTTTCCAACACTGCCTGTACCAGGGCAACACTGCCTGGCAGCTCACAAGGTGGGACTCATATGCCTGGCACAGCCTGAGCCACAGAAGATTCTGAAAGTAAAAGGAAATTTTGTCACTCACAAATACATTGGATAAAGTCTGTATCTCCAAATTCTGAAATTACTTATGCCTCATGCAATACCCTTAGATAAAAGAGTATAAATCAATGGGCTCCTCTAAAAACAAACACTTCCTGTGCTTCAGTAGTGCAGTGCAGCAAATTAAATATTTTTGAGCTCTGGGCTGGTGCTTGTCACATCCAGCATCTCAAACTAAGTTGCAATTTTAAGATATAATGACACATTAATATATAATTACTTTGTTCAGAATTTTTTTCTTGTTTTCTCTGTTAGACTAACCAGACTACAAGTTTTAAACCTATATTTTGCTAAGTAGAGAATGACTTCAAACATAACTATAGGTCTCTTTTAATACACTATAGTGTCGGGGTGATTCTTAAGTCAAACAGAGCTGGTAGTACCATTTCTACATTTACCTTTGTACTGGAGAAAGCACAAGATTAGAACAAATATGTTATAAATTAATTCATTAATTCAAATAAAGTTTCTGCATAAAACACAAAGACTCCAGATAAATATTAAATCATTTGCTAAAGGAAAGCAAGCCACATTGTGGGGAGAGAGCTACAAACACCGTTATGCCTTTTCTTTGACTCTGTTCTCTTAAGGTTTCCTCAGAGTTACACTGATGCTCTTAAGCATTGAGTCTGATGCAATCAAACCAAGTAGTCACTTGATGCAAAAGTGTCATGCACTAGTGGCAAGCATGCTATGGGCTCCTTTGTCTCCTGTTGAAGAGTTAATAAGATCTCACAGAGCTGCTTTCTGCCAGAATTGCTAAGAAGTCACTTTCAGCTATACATAAGGTGCTTTCCTAACCTCCTGTTCCTTGACATTCACATCGATGACTCACAAGGAAGGATTAAAGTTGAAGTTCACTGAAAGCCAGAAAGTCTCATTTTTTTAAGTACAACAATCCTTCTGCAAACTCTCTAATATTCACTTCCTATAATTGACTCTTATTCCAAACAACATTAGAATGTCCCCACTGGCTTGAAACAAAAGCATTCCTAGGCCAGGCTGTCACTGACTGCGATGATTCGTAGGTGCCTAGAGAAGAAAGTAAGAGCGAGGTGAACAGGCAGTGCCTACTTAACCAGTTTAACACTCAAAGGCCCAAAGACTTGTTGGCTCATAGATTTTGATTCTGTGGCTAAAAGCCTTTGGTAGATTTTTCTTCCATGTATCATTTGTGTCATCCATTTGTTTGCAACATCGTGTAGCAGTAAGCTGCACAGTTTAAAGACATGATGCAGAGAGGTACCTTCTTTTCAACTTATTTTCAACCTGTTGTCTTCTAGTTTTGTTTGATTCATATTAGTTCTTAAATGGAAAGAGATATTTCCTTATTTACCATCTCTCTTCCATGTATCATTCCAGAGACTTCTATTACCCCTTTTTCCCGTCCACTCCTTTCCTTTCCAGGATGAAGAGTCCCAGTCATTCTATTCTTGCCTTGTAGTGAAAATGTCCCATACCTTCAACCACCCTTGTCATCTTTGTACAGTATTTTCCTATTCAGAACACAGTCAAGTTTGTCTCACCAAAGGCATACAAAAACATCCATTTGTAACAAGTGGATAATTTCAGAAAGAATAAATTTATGTGCATGTTTGTTTAAATCACCTCACTTTCTTCAGATCCCAAAGGTTTTCCTTCATGTGCTCACAGCAGAAACCTGTGAATCCCACAACCAGTTTCTCTGTTATTGTTAATATATTACTATTATTACTATCATTATTATTATTCTCCCAAACAGCATCCTCACTCTGCACTCTGTCTTTCCCTCACTTCCTAAATTCTGATGGAAAAATGCCTGTGGTGCCTCATGCCAGTGGATCCACACTCCAGTGAGGACCAAGGCAATCTTAGTTACTGCAAGAATCTTGATGTTTGCAAAGTATGCAGTTGTATAAGTGTTTACTTGTAGGTGCCTCCTTTCCACTGAAGATTTTTAGTATTAAAATTTAAATCCCTGATCTACAAGGGTCTGATTCACAGCCACAGTAATTAGATTTCTATAGGTTTTACTGACCTTTGCTTCTGACCCATAAGGAATCGCAACAGGTTGAACCAGATGGTGACACTATATCACTGAAACACACCTTGCATCTTGCAACAATAAACCACACCAAAACTAGGACTGACAAGAAACTAACACTAAAAAGATGTCTCAGCCACCAGGAGGTGGCTATTACACCTGTGTAATGCCAGTATCAGCATTTACTGAAATTCTACCCCCACAAATTATAGAGAAAGCACATTTGCAGATTTCCAAATCTCCAGTCAAATCCCATACTGAACAGAGACAATTACTTGTTTAAATGGATCTTTGAACATTTGCAATAAATCCTGCAAGCCTTAAACTTTTATTATGCCAGCATTTACTCCACTGATTTACAGTCTGACTGAAATGAAGAACCCTCATGAGTGACTCAGATAACATCCTCTTACAGGGTTTCACAAAGACAGGTGAAGAAGATTACATAAGGCAAAATAAAGGATGGATGACTGGTGCATGACAACCTATTCGTCTCCTCACTTGTCACGCAAGTGCAACTCAAAGATTTTTCTTAGCTTCAGGTCCATACTTGTACTTACAAAATCTTTTCCTGACAAATTCTAATCAAAACAGATGGTGATGATAGGGAAAGACATTTTATTTGACAGTTATTATCCAATAACTTAGTATCCCACAGTACTTTCTAACCTATTCAGAATGGAAAAGATTTTAAAACAAAAGAGTAGGTCCAAGGTTTACTAAAGTCTAGACCCAAGTTCCCAGCACCGATCTGTCTGCACTGATGGAAGGATGATGAACAACTTGAGAATGCCAGATATCACTAGGGATCTGGTTTTAATGTCCACATGTGAATATATATCAAGAAATTCCTCTAGCTAGTTCCTCCCCCCCCCATTTATTTTATGGTTTTACTGTTTTGTATTAAGAGATGCCAAATGCACAAACTAACAAACCCGGAAGTATACAAGGATATCGAGTCCATTTCTGCTGAGCTTTAACACAGTATACCATGCCTAATAGGAGACACTAGAATGGATGCTGGTTATTTATATCTTTAGTCAACTGCACAATTTAAAAAGTGAAAGGAGCACAGCACCAGAAGGCAGGCAAATCAACCTAATGAAAGATTTAGAGATGGTAAAGGTGTGACAATGCCATAAAGAAGATCACTAGCAGAGACAAGACTAGGGTCAGGGTTCTACCGAAGGCTCTTGATTATTAATTCACCACTACTTTGTAGGACAACCTATCCCTTGGCAATCAGGATGAGGCTATTTCATCAAACTCAGGAAAATTGCCTGCAGTTATTGCAATTAAATATATGTGTAGATAAGTGGGAAGGTGTGGCAGAGAGCTGAAAGAGAAATAAGTTATTAGATACAGAAGAGGCAATGCAGAGGCAGCCATGTGCTCATGAAATATGGAAAGACAAACAAAACTTTGAAAAAGCCAGAGCATTTAAATGCAAAACAGAGATGTGTCATTAAAAAGAGGTTTTCCTTTAAATAAAAACATAAAATAAAAAACTGTTAGAAAAAAAATCTCTTCCATTGCTTCCTTCCTGAAAATCTCAGAATTTAGTTTATATTTTCTCTTTTCCATTGTTTGTGGTTGGAAAAGTTTGGAATACAATGGCAGGTATGCCAAACCAAGCCAGTATTCAACATCCCTTTCATGTTGACCTACAGGTCACTGCTAGGATCAAATCCAGCTCTCCTCAATTTCTCTGTCTGAATTTCTCCACCTACGCCACCTATTCTACCTGGCAGCTGCCAATACAGGGACTTTTTGCCTCTGACATTTCATTTTCAAATGGATAAAATCAAGCTGTAATTCTGTGATTTATTCACCTGAATCAAAGTCTTTACTAATGTATTTGAAAGAGCAATATTCTCCTAATACAACCCTCCTGTGCACATACTGTACTGCTGTCAGCTAGCAGTAACCCTAGTACAGTTTATCAGGTGTGGTACCCTCACTCAGGCATGGCTAGAACAGATGCCGCCTGGCCTGGCCAAAGTGATCAGAGCATTTCATTGACATTGGTACAACCCACGCTCCTATCCCAAATTGTCCAACAAATAAACAGGACCTCTATTGCTTTTTTCCTTTACAACATTAATTTCTGTGCACAGACCCATTTTACTGCAGCCTACTTAATGCCTTACAGAGTTTTATGTTGAACTTTGTAAGGCAAAGAGCATCTTCCTTGTTGCTATGTCCAATACCTAGCATAAAGATTTTACCGCACTCTACGGTCAGTGCAAGTTATTTGCACAGTCTTACTCTATACTATTTATAATGGGGTTAAAGTCTTCTTTTGGGCCAAAACACAAGACAAATGAAGACGCTGGCATGTTATTGTGTAAGGTAGTGTAGAACAGCTCCTCAAAACAGATAGGACAATATACCATGCAAGAATCCCCTGGAGAGCTGGATAAAATGCTATAGCAAGGACAGAAAGATATGTCAACAGACACTTCATGCATTTGAAGTGAGATCCTGTACAGTTTGTGTGGCTTTCTGCTCACCTCACTGAAATAACATCCAAAGTGTAAAGCTTTGCTCCTGTGTTCAAATGGTTAATTCATAAAGGTCCTTTAATCCAATGGTTGTCTAAACTTTCCAAGTCAAAGCATACCAAGGCTGCCCTAGTGGGACTCCAAATTTAAGTGAGGGTTTTGCAACTGTTAGTCCCAGAATGAGAGGAGCTGGTGGGCTTGTCCTCCGTGAAGGCCACAGGCTGAGTCAGTCAGCATTACTGTGCTGTGGCTGAGAACAAGACTCCTTCTGACATGGATATGTGAACTTCTTGGTTGCAGGTTCACTTGCATACCAAAGCAATATTCCAGAGCAGAGTTGCCCAAAGAAAAGTTCGTGTCTTCAAAACACTGCTTTGATCAATGTAAACTGAAGGACAAGGGAGCAATAACTGCCTGTACCCTTCTTGCCATTTCACTGTGCTATTTAGTGAGTGAAAGGTATCTGTTATTTACAGGCATCTGCATTACTGCGTGCAGTCACATCACAGCCTTCTGATGGACCGGAACTTAATTAGGATAGTGTTTCTTAGCCACAAGTAAACATGCACAAATTTGCAAGTGCACTAGACTGATTCCCTAAACAGACTGATTCCCCCAGGATTACCAGGCTTGGGGACTTAAGGTGTTCCTGGCTACAGTTTTCCCCTGGCTGTGAATGATTAAGTTAATCTGCTTACTCTGTAAATGGCTTACTGCTGCAGAAAGGAGGACAAATAAGCAAAGCAACAGAGATGAGCCCTGTACTTTACATTCAGCCCTTTCACACTCACTGCCTGACCTGCAACAGGAGGTAGTGTCTGCCCACCCTCTGTCAAGGAAGACAAAGAAGAGAAAATGTGACAGAAACCAATACAAAATACAAACTGGAGACTGGCAATGGAGAAGAGCTGACATGCAGTCATATGGCCAAGGAATTTAGTTCAAACCTCCTAGGGCCTACACAGTGCCTTCCACACAGGTCCTTTCTTGCAATCACTTTCATCATAACTGCCAGCAAGCAGCAATAGCTCAACAGAAATATGCCAGAAGCAGACCTTTTTTCATACCTCAGTTCCTCCAATCCCTACCAAAAACTTCTCTCAGCCCAGCAAAGCTCTCTGTTAGAATAGAGGTTGCTTACCTTTGAACAGAGATTTTGGTCCAAACACAGACAAACATTTCTCAGAATCTACAAAGCCTGTAGTTCACCACTTACCTATCCAGAGTGTCCTGAGGCACTTTACTCCCTCCAGCTCTGCTGCTGACACTGGCATTCTTGTTGGCAGTCATGGTCATTTCTGCTTTCTAGAAATGTGGATATCTGTGAGAAAAAAAAGTCAATTAAGCTTCAACAAGCCCAAATGACAATTAACCTTCAAGACTGCTAGAAGTACTATGCTGTGTAAAGGCAGAACTCCGGGCTGCTTTTCATTCTATAAAATGCAATCAGTCTAGTTATGAGCCTGCAAAACTAAACCCTACCTCTCTACTGCTGCTCTTTCACATCCACAGCCAAGTTTATCAGAGCCCAGTGCTATAAAGGGGGATATCTTATGGGAATTAGGTGTATGCTTCAGGTTCTGACGTGTCTGATGAACAGAGCTCGATACCAAGTTCACAAAATACCAGAGGTTTGCTGTGGTTCTTGCATCCATCAGTATACATGAAGAACCCAGTAACTGCACTGTGTGATACTTGCAAATGCCATAGCCATCACTGGCATATTGGTCACACAAAAGCTATTCCAAGGAACGAAGCAACTTTTCACAATTTTAAAGTGCAGCCTTATTACGGAAATATTTTCTAAGAGTGAAATATATTTGATAGCAAATATGTTTAATAGAATTTTCAATTTTGCTTGTGATATGAAAATATCTGCAAATGGTTTTCTCTATTGGACCTATGATTCTTTAAATAAAGCTGTCTTAGGACACTTTTAAGACCTTGAGTAATACAAAGAATCATTGCTAAATTCCTGGTTGTTTCCTAGTAATTTGGTAACAAACCATGGCTGAAATTAAATTTACAGCTTTTGGGAAAAAAACCTATATATTCCGTTCAGTGCCCAAAAAATGGAGCTAAACTTGTGTAATGTTGCTGCATACCAGCAAAGAAACAGCCCAGTACCATAATTTATTTTGCCCTCATCACTCTATCTTAATAGGAACACCATACTGTGACTGAAGGGAGAATATGATGATATGGGTATGGGCCAGGATATAATCCCAAGAATGTATAAGTAGTAACCTCTGTTGGCACATGCTCTGGGTGGTTTTTAAGATGCTCCTTAGTTTGTAGGCTAAAATATCTACAGTGGTTTGCAGCACTGCCACCTGGGATCTGACCAGAACTACCAATTTTTTACAACCATTAATGACATAGTTAATGCAAAAATAAGGAGTATTACAAAACTTCTTGTTTACTCAAACCCACAGTAAGTCCAGACTGCTTGAGAAGCCAGCTGTAATGTGATGCTAAAAGCAAGCTGGGTACTGACAACAAAAAAAATCCTTGTAAAAGCAGACCCATTATGGTGAGGTGACATTCTCTAAACCACTTTTTTCCAAACTGTTCTGCCACAAATAAGGTCAGAAAATCTCCCATGCATTGGAGCTCCAGAGGCAGGGTCAATCATGCTGACCACAGACTCCAGGTCTTCTTGTCCTTCTCTGATTATCTTGTGTGTATAGATTATCCCAGATTAAGTAGAGATTTTTTCCTTCCAGTTGGTAACATTTTTTCTACACTGAAGCTCGCCAAATTCCTCCAGTGTCTCAGTGTTATTGTTACTGTTATATTAACAAGATAACAAGACTGTAAAGAACTGCCTGTTCTGATTGGAGAAGGGCTTGCTTGGGACAAGAAAGGAAACCTGCTGATGCTGGCCAAGCTTTCTAGGACTGTGCATTCCACAGGGAGCCAGCAGCTTTTTTAATGTTTTCCACTCACCAGTTCAATGCCTTTACTGTGTTAAATCTGAATAATTTATTAGCAATTAAGGTGAGAACAATACGATATAAATCTGGCATAAAGTGAATAACAACTGTTAGCATGCGTTACATTCATTTTCCAGGATTTGATTTTCTGTTCAAGACCAAAAAAAGCTGAATGGACCCTCAGAAAGATGCGATAGTGACTTGGCACATTAAAAAAAAAAAAAAGATAGGAAAAAGCAACTTAAAAGCACATTAAGAGTTCACTTTTCCCATACTCAAAATCCAATGGGGAGAAAAAAAAAAGCATGCATACAAATGCATCAGGGTGTTGCTTTTCATGGGACGTTTGCCCTTCTCAAATTTCAGCTTCTCTAAAGCTTGATAAAAATCATTGTGGTCAATATTTAAAAAAAAAAAAGTAATTATTTAAACCCCAGATTTCAAAGCTACCTTAAATGTCAAATAAACTAAACTGGTTTGTTTTCACGCAAAAGAGTTCTAAAAGAAAATTTCACAAATGTTAAATTTAATGACATAAGTGTGTTTCTTCCCATGCAATTGAGACTCACACATATATGGTCATATCAACTGACTTTTCTATGCATTTTTTCATTAATGTTTATTTTGCATTAATATTTTACTGCAGGTAATGCTGGTATTATCCCAGCATATGCAGAGAAAATCCAAATAACTTGAACATCAGAAAAATAGTCAATCAACAATTTACAGAGCTGCCTGGAAGTAAGGACTTAATGCAAAAAAAAAAGAAAAAAAAGAAAAACAAAAAACACAACCACAAACCCACAAACTCTCTCACAAAAAAACCCAAACCAACCAACCAACCAACCAACAACCCTCACCAAAAAAACCAACACCAAAACCAAAAGAGACACAGACAAAAAAAACCTAAATTTTATGGTCGCATAGCAAGTTATTTCAGAGTCTTCAAATGAGTCTGACAGCCCTGGAAGTTTATATAACTCGTTGTATGGTAAGAATCACATCCCTTGGGCTTATGTGAAAGCATTCACCATCACTGTATTTGCAAATTATTATTCACAAAGCAATGAAAATCAAAATCTCTCAAGTATTGTGACATACTGTTAAAAACAAATCCAAACATAGTCATGTCACACAGATTCCGCATTGCCTAGTTTACCATCTAACTACACTTTGCCTAAAAATGCAGAATTATGTTTTATTTGTAAATGTAAATAATTACTCTGAAACCCTTATTTAGCCATAATTTGTGCTTTACTCCAGGTGTGGTCTCACTAATTTCACTAGGACAACTCTCTAATTGAATGAGCCCAGATGGTAGAATCTGGACCTTCTTCATTATTACATCCATTTTTTCTAAAACCTCTGCAAACTGTTTGGAGGATCAAAGAGTAAAGACAACAGGCAAATATAAAAAACGGTGTGATGGCAACATGGGATATACTGCTAGTACCAGGCAAGGTTTGTCTTCCTGACTGAAAATGGCTGCTGCAATGCAGGTATTTCCTAGCAGGTTTTTATCATTGCAGGAAGACCCAAAGACAGAATATTCCTTATAGACCATCTTCCCCCCTCTTCAGGGTTTCCTTCCACTTCCAAAATGGTACAAATTAAAGTGTGGCCTGGAGCTTTTTTACAGACATATGGGGCACTGAAAACCATCACACTCTGTGCTAGTGAACCTTGTGGCATCACTGAATCTTTAATTCCATTAACAGCTATTAGCAGGGGAGGTATAAATCCTACACTCCTCCCCCCACTGTTTAAAATTATTTTTAATTTCCTAAAGTATCCCAACACTTCGGAAGCATCGCTCCCAGTCCCGCTAGGGTACAAGCTGTTCCTCAGCCCACTCCCATTTACAAGTGATTCAGGGCTTGGAGCAAACACCTGAAAAGACACAGCAACCAAGAGTACTTTATTTGTACTACCTGAGAGCCTCTTGAGATCTCAAGAAAACTTCCTGCTTTTTTATCCACAATGTATCCAACAGTTCCTGCACTGCAAGAACTTATTCCCTCCTCTCTTGCTGTGTAAGGTGAATAACATTGAGCCTAGTTATTAATGTCTAGGCTTAGATGTCTCATACATGTATTAGATCAACAGATGTCTTAGGGAAAACACCTTCATAATTTGAATCATTCCATCTTCCATTCTGTTAGTATAATGGGAGCAGAAGATGACCTTTTATCTGAAATTTCTTCAGCTCAACAGATGTATGATTTTTGTTTGTTTGTTGGGGTTTTTTGTTGTTTTCAATACTATGCTCGCTCTCTTCCTATCCATGTGGTCCTTTTCCCTACTTAGACTTAAAACAGATTAATTGCACTCCATTTTCTGCACTCATTTCTAAGGCATATTTTACATTAAATATACAGCTCCAATAAAAAGTCCTTAGAGTATGTTGCAATGCTTCAAAGCCAGTTTTCTGAGCATCAGGAACAGTAGCGCTATTTCTCTGTCAGCTCAATGAAGAAGAATCCAGATTGTGCTGCTTACTGACAAACGCTAAACTCACACAAGCAGAAGACAACACGTACATGGCTCCAGCCCTCTCAGCCAGGCATTTGCTGGGACCCAGGCTGCAGCACAGAGCAGAAGTTAGGAAAGTGGCAAAGAATATATGCATGGTTTCTCATGACTTGAGAAGGGAGCCCTTGAATGTAGGCTCCCAAGTTCTCTCCCGGCATTATCACTAACACAGGTGCAAATTCTACAAAGAAGATGTGTATGTCCAGCAGGGACATCAAGTGTGTTCATAAGACTTCTCTGCTCTGGACTTCTGTTAGTTTTGAGAGGTCTGTCAGTGACACTTCACTGTATGTAAAGCTCTTGCCTCATGTGTTGCAAAGATTAACCTACACTTAACTGTCCTAGACTGAACCAATCTGTACTGCAATCAATATAATTTATAAGGTATAATTTGAATTCTTGAAATCTGCATATGTTCTAAAGCCTTTTAAGACAGATTACTTTCCTTTTGAAATTCCACTGATCTGGGATCTGGAAAATATGGGGAAATATTGCTTTGGTGTGCCCCACAGGGCAGACACCTGGAGACATAACAGCAAGGCATTACAGGGAAGAACTACAGGCTGCTAAGACAAACTCATGCTTTTGAAAAAGTACCTTGTAATAAAGACAAACTCTTAGAAATATATTATTAATAATAACCAATTTGATCTATTTATTTTTCTCTTGACATTAGCTGCAGCAGAATGTCTCTAGGCATTGAGAAGTTAGTTTAAAACATTAATATGCTTTTCTGACTGCTTTAAGGAAATCTTGCCCACATTTCAAGAGGTGTTGTATAGCTAAACTTTTGTTCAAGAGTCACAGCTTAGCTTTGTGGCAATTTGCCCATTCCCTTCCAGCAAAACAGATAATTATGTCCTCCCAGAACAACATCAGTTCTGATGAACTGGAAAGTCCAATAAAATCTTTAAAGATTTCTGCCTTGAGAGGGCTTCTGTAGAGACTCCAAAGAACATTTTTATAAGAACTACGTGCTTTTATCAGTTATTCTCTAAGATGGGCCACTGTAAGCTTAGCCATGCAATACACACAAAGTAACATAGAGCGCTAAAAGACCTGCTCAGCAAGGACTTGGTATGGAGATATTCAGAAAGTATTAATTCAACTATCTTATCCCAAGTTTAGTCTTTACAGCACATAGATAGCCTATGATCACATCAACAGGCTTCTTGCAAGACACAAGAATTAACTGCCTTCAAAGCTAGTCCTAAAGACTGGAGAAAGAGACCTTGTTCTATCAGCAATATGTACATGCCTGAGCCATACTATGCTGTAGCATAATCTCTAAGTGAGAAAACAGATCAAGCCATTCACCCAGCTACTAAGTCCCTGACTCTGAACAAGTGACAATGTTTGCGGATAACAGAGCCAAAGGAAGAGGGTTCGTCAAACTTCTCATCTTTATGACACTGCAAAAGGCACAGATTTTAACTGGTATTATCTCCACGGTCTCATCCAAAATTTCCCTCCCTACAATCCATAGACAGCCTGTTTCCAATCAAGTCAATAAGAGGTCTCTCTGCTAGGCTTTCACAGGCAGATGACAAGTTTACTTCCACCACAAACTCCCTAGTACAATCAATAGTGGTGGTGGACCTGGTTGTTGTTGCAACCTTGTAATGCCAACTCACCTTCTCAGCAGTTAAGTCCCCACTGAACTGAAACTGATAATATTAGGAAACTCGTGTTGTGGCACATATTGCAGGGTAAAGACATTACTTCCCCTCGGCGTAGGTTGGTAGACCTGGGCGGCTGCAGAACCAGGCAGGTGAAAAGTAGGCACACTGCCTAGAGCAAGGACAGCTCTCCAATCACCCCTCACCCTCCTTTCCTACTTTTCTACCACCTAAAATACCTTCCCCCTTCTTCTGATATTCTTGCACTTGCCTATTTCGTGCCTCCCTCATACTGTCCCCCTCAGCCTCTTCTACTTTCTTATTACTTCATTTATCTTCCCTCAAGCTGTTTTTTTCCGTTGAATTGAAAATTAGCAATACCTGGTATTGCTCAGTGTGTTTCAAGACCTCACCTGAAACACACTGCAGTCCAAATCTTGAGTCCAAATGTAAGAGTTCAGCGCTAAGCTCTTCTATTACCTTCAGCACCACTAGGGCAATCACAGCTTCAAAATGGAAGGAAAAGAACATGAAAATCAGAGAGACCAGTGCTACTGTGCATACTTGCATGTCTTTTATGAAGGAATTTTCACTAAACCTAGGGTGACGACACTTCTCAAACTATGGAGGCCACATTGTATTTGAAAAACTTTTGAACATAATTATGGGAACTCTGTCGCTTAGGGTGTTTGCTTTATCTTGCTTGCTTCAGTATTAAAAAGGACCAGTAAGGTTTCATTTGTGCTTTGCTCTCTTCACATCACTGGAATTATATCCTGGCTGAAAAAGCTGGGCTGAATCCAGCCTTTGGACTGAATTTTTCTTCCTTTCTGCATAACGGAACGACATATTGATTTGTGCCACATCTAGTACAGTCTCTGACAGCTGCTTTTCATCTCAATAGTAGCCTATACAAGACTTCCTTCCAATTTAGATAAGTTACAGCTATCATTCTACCAGCAGGAAAGTAACTTCACTGTGACTTTTTCTGACTCGTTTGTGCTAAACAAGTGCTTAAAGAGGTCTCGCTGAATATAACAAATTCACATTTATTGACAAATCAACTGGAATAAACTGAAGGTTCCTTTAAAACTGACTGCTCCCCAGGGAAGCGAGAATGAGACATTAACAAAAAATAAATTGCTGCTATTGCATCAGAAGTTAATACTTCCCTGTGTAGGTTGAAGAAAAGGTTTGTATTTTTAAAAATAGGTTGACTAGTTCAAGCATAACTATCTTGATTTCAAACATCAGGGTAGAAAGACTTCACAATACTTAACAGGAAAATTAGCTGGCACTATTATAAGCTCAGAGGAATCTTAACTCTACATTTTGGTGGCAGTATGAGTTCACATGATTTTAGCCAGTCATGAAACACACCCTCACACTGCCCTTAAAACTGATGTCAATCTGAAATGCTACAGTCTTATTTTCTCATGCCTATGCTAGCCACTCATTCTTCCCCCAGGCTCACAAAAACAGCCTACTTACAAATTGTGCCTCACATATATCACAGTTCCTCAGCATTATTCTTCCTTTGTCCTTTCCCTTCATCCTTAGGATATTTTTATGGAAACACCAGTTTAAGTCTCAGGAGATCACCTGCCCCTGTTACTTATTCCTCAGTTAAGTCATAGTCCTCGAATTGCAACATCAGAATCATTTGCACAATAACGAATTGTTTCTTGTGACACAAAAAACCAATCAAAATTTTACTAAGGAATGCTTTAAGGAACAAAGCTTCTTCTTCATTATTATTTTTTGCATCACAAAAAATATGAGAAAATAGACTGTCCTTTGGTATTTCCCACGGGGTATGACCAGTACCTAAAAACATCACAGTACAATTCAAAGCACAGTTCAATGCTTAGTACAGACTGCCTGGAAGCACAGGCTGCAGGGGTACACAAAGTGAAAAAAACAAGCCAAAAGTCTTAATAAGTCTTAAAAGCAACTTCCCTGTTGAGCTGACACTGATGACTGAACCTTCCTCACCTCAGGGCTGACTGACAAAGTCTGGCGGACAGCTAAGAAGCATCCTGACTTTGCAACTACTGTAGGTTCTGATTCATTAGAGCATCATGTGAGGCAAAACACAGGTCACAGCTGTAATACAGAGAAAGCTGCTGTCCCCAGTGTTCTGCGCACAACTCCCTTCCTTCCTGCCAGAAACACGTGGCTCCCATTCAGAGCACCACTAGAGTGCAAACTGCAAAATTAATAGCAGTTATATGCCTTGTACAAGGTTTTAATAATACGTGACGGGAGGA
This sequence comes from Phalacrocorax aristotelis, assembly GCF_949628215.1. Taxonomy (NCBI): domain Eukaryota; kingdom Metazoa; phylum Chordata; class Aves; order Suliformes; family Phalacrocoracidae; genus Phalacrocorax; species Phalacrocorax aristotelis. The sequence goes on from NC_134280.1 coordinate 58,300,663, forward strand.
AGAAGGATCTTGATGCAGCTGCATAGAGACTTGAGAGAGAGGGATTCAGTCTTCATTTTGCCATACTTTTCTTATGAGTCACTGGATAAATGACTTAAGTTATGCTAGTTGAACTATTTCCTGACTACATCTCTGTACGGACATCTTTTCTAGAAGCAAGCTGTGCTACCCAGGAATGTCTGAACTTCACTCAGCCATACGAAGGGTGGCTTAACAAGATCTCTACTACATTGTACTTTAAACTTGAATTAACTTTCCAGTGGAGACAAATTATCTTAATTTTCATTTGTCAATTCATATTCTGTTAAGCAGAAACAAGTCACAACTTGTCTGTACGCAGAGAATTTGCAGCATCTTAAATACTCCACACAAACTCTCCATACAGATGTTCTTAGTACATGTTTAGGGTGGGTAGCATGCTTTCCAAATTACCTTCTATAAGGACATGCTTAGGAGTAAGAATATAACCAGTGAATTAACCCAGAGCAGGCAGTGAGCTATAAATTAATTACTTGGCTTCCCACTGCCTGCACAAACAGACCCTTGAGCTTCTTCTCCCATGCCCCGAGAGACAGCAGTGAAGTTGATATTTACAAAGCTTGAAAACCTTGAAATGGTCTTTAATTTTGCAACTATTTGTGACAATGTGGGAAACAGTGCCACTGAGGAAAGCATGGAGATCGAAGGGTTTAAATGGCTGGCTTGGCCACTGCAGCTGGTGGAACTATTGTCATCTATTTTCAGAAGGCTATGAGACTTCTTTTAGCATGCTTGCCTCAGACGCCTTCTGCAGAGACACTGTCCTGGCTTCAGCTGCAATGAAGTTAATTTTCCTCCTAGTAGCTGGTATAGCGTTATGTTTTGGATTGAGTATGAGAATCATGTTGATAGCAACAACTAAAACAGCAATGTGTTAAGTAATGCTTACACTAGTCAAGGACTTTTCTGTTTCCCATGCTCTGCCAGGTACACAGCAAGCTGGGAGGGAGCACAGCCAGGACAGCTGATCCAAACTGGTTAAAGGGATATTCCATACCATATGGCAACATGCTCAGTATATAAGCTGAGGGGAGTTGGCTGGGGCAGCGATCGCTGCTTGGGGATGGGCTGGGCATCAGTGAACAGACGGTGAGCAATTGTATCATGCATCAGTTTCTTTGTATATTATTACTACTACCATTATTTTACTTTATTTTAATTATTAAACTGTTCTTATCTCAACCCACAAGTTTTCTCACTTTTACCCTTCCAATTCTCTTCCCCATCCCATCGGGGGGGTGGAGTTAGCGAGTGGTTGTGTGGTGCTTAGTTGGTGGCTGGGGTTAAACCATAACAGACACCTACTGAAGGCCAGGATGGCCAGGGGGACACTTTGCTTCCAACTTCCACACAGACAAAGGGTAATGGCAGGGAGGGAAGAGGGACAAACAGATTTGTACTGCATCCTGACTCTCCTCCCCTGACAGAGTAAGCAGCAAAAAAAGAAAATGGCCTGAAAAAGAAACTAAAATGGGAAGATAGATGTGCTGGGGGATCGGGGTGGGGGTGGGGTGGGGGCGGGGTGGGGGGGTGGGGAGCAGGGAAGAACAAAGGAGATCTCAGTGGAAAAGCAAACAAAGCAGCAAAATGAGAAATAAACCACGAATTGATGAAAATGTTACTCCCAAATCCAGTGAGGCAGGTTAGGTCATTTACCACACTGAATATTCAGGTTCAGGCATGCTCTGCTAGGAGATTAGGTGACCTTCAGTATGCTGGCCCTGGCTGTAAATAAAAAGAAACAAAGTGGTTGCATTGTTCAAGTCAGAGCAATAAAGTAAAAGCCCTGGATCAGCATCCAGTGTGTGTAACTGCCTTTCCCTGATGCTAAGCAGAAAGGAACAGGCAAGATGGCTAACAGGAGTAGAAGAAAATCTGAGGCCATTTAAGGACCAGCTTTGTACAGAGATCCAGACAGTGTTTTGCTCCCAGAGAAGGCTATAAGGAGCATTCAGCAAAGGACAGTCTGAGGATAACCAACTCTCCTGGCCAAGGCAGATGTCACCAGGAAAACTAACTTCAGAGGAAAGTGGCAAGGAGCATCTGAAGAAGGATGTGAAACAGATGCTTCATGAGTGTCAGGAGGATTGAAAAATAGAGGTCTTCAGCAGAAGTAACTGATGCACAGGACAGCATCAGTAGTTGCTAAGTCCTTTGATTTCTCTCTAATACCATGCAGTAAAAGAAAACTAAATTCATTGGTATAAGCAGAAGACAAGCTGACACTGTCACAAAGCATTGTTCTAAGTTTCAAGCAGCAGTGGAAGATCTCTGATACCAGTGCCTCGTTAAGGTCAAGAACTGATATGTGGTGTTACTATGAATCTTCTTCTGTTTAGATCACTACGTCCTAGTAATCGTGTTACACTTCTGAGTCAGTAACTCCAGGAAGAAGGTACTGTCCATGATACCTAAGCTGCCAATGCTAACACTTCTAGTGAAGCAACTATTAGTTTGGATGAGCTGTCTCAATTTGATGATATAAAAGCATCCTGAGTGGATGAGGAACTGGCTGGAGACCTCATGGATGTAAACAGAAAATATTAGCCAGAACTGTCTTGGCTTGTACAAAGAGATGAGAACAACCTTGGGTCTGCCTCTTTTGCTCTTGGCAGTTATCCAGGGAATCCGTAGAAAGGCACAGAGATGATCTTATTTCCCTGTATCCAAAGTACATCTAGAAGTGACCCTGGACACAGGCATTAGCAGCAGCAAATGGGACGGCACGCAAGTCTGCTGTTTGTATTAGGGATTTGTGCAAGAACCGTTCAGGAGAGGTATCTGTTTACATTTAGGAATTATGTTCTTGCACTTAAAGCAATGTCTGCAGGATGCAGGAGCTCTGAGCTGTGTTTGAGCTCTGACTTGGATATCTTTTGTAGTCTTGGGAAAGCTGCTTAGAGGCAAGATCCTCAAATTCAGTGCCAGAGAGTAAACCCCATTGCCCACATTCTGGCATCTAGTTGAACGGCCCATTGTCCCAGAGCTGCTTCTATTTTCCCTACTCTACTTCAGAAAACTATTATTTGATTTCTCCAAATATCATTGCTTTACCAATGAACCAGGAGTAACTTTTATGACTTAGCTCACACACAAGCAGCGAGGACATGTTCTTTAGCACGTTCAAGTTCTCCAGAAACATGGTGAGGCCCAGACATGCAGCTATCACCAATGGTATACACATCAGCAGAGATGAGCCATTCCTCGCCAACTTCTGCAGTCATCAAAACCACCCTTTCCTGTCAGCTGTGGCTGCCTTCCTGCAAACTAGCATTTCTCGGGGCAATGAGGACCTGTTTTGAGCACAGTGGTTTTCTGATTCAGATTCCCTTCATGTTTATGAACCTCTTGGCTACTGCCTCTATCTCCTTCAAACTCTACATATTCTAAGCCAAAACAAAGAAAACCAAGCCCCCTGTGCTCCCAGGACAATAAAACACAGCGGGGTGTGAGCAGGCTTACTGAGAGGGGGCAGTCCATGGCCTGCCTGTCTAAGCTCCTTCTCCCACCTCAGATGACTGAACAGACAGAAAGGAGAGAAGTGTGGCGCCAGCAAAATGAGCAAACCTCAACCTTCCCCCTAGCCCTGCTGCTGAAACAGAGGAAGCACACTAAAGAAGAAAAGGGGAGATGAGAAGAGTTGAAGAACAACAAGAGTTGTAGAACAAGGGCGACATACTGTGTCAGAAAAAACGCAGGTGGGATATAAGGAAGTGAAAAGGTTTTTAGAAGGAAGAATGTCAATGAGAAACACCAGGAGAGAAGAAATACACTCCACTTCTTTCCCTCCAGGCTGGGAAGGCACCCTGTATCCCTCAGAGAAAGCAGCCCATCTTTCCTCATGCTCAGGGATGTTTTCATTCAATGGCTAAAGTTTTCCTTATGGAATAAACTTTGAATTTTCCCAAAGATACTTCAAGAAAAATGGATCTGAAATACTGTGGTAACCTGACATGAAACTTCACTGAAAGAGACAGAAACTCCTGCTGTTCTGCGAAGCGGTTGTGACTCCATTAGCATGAGAAGTATCTCAACTCTGGGTAGCTGCTCATTCAACATACAAGCCCAAACTCAAATCCAAACTCAAGGTTTTGAGTCCCTAATTCATGAGTAGAAGCCTCATCCCCCACGCAGATACAGTCCTGTAGTGACTGCAGGAGACTAGCAGTTCCCAGACTCCTCCAGTTTCTTTAGAGAATTGACAGGGGGTGGGGGGGTGGGGAAGAGGGGAGAGGAGAAAGGACAGAGAGAATATTGGCAGCTATACCAGAATTACAATATCATAAACTAAGCACAGCAAACTACTTCTTATTGCCTTTGTTAACAAAAATTATAGTAGCTATAGCAACAGAAGGGGGGCGGGGGGAAAAGCCCAAGACTTTTTAAAATCCCCAAAGAACAGCTTTCTAATATGGAAAAATCAAGATTTATTGCACCAGCAGCTCCCACAAGGCAGGGTTGTAGTAGTGCACAATGGTTTCAGTTAAAAGCACAAATCATTAACCAGCGCAGCTGGGCTTAGTAGTTGGCAGACCACATCATCTTTTCTAGTGAGCCACAGCTTCTTCAGGGACTGAACTAGCTTCTCTTGCTGTGTGATGTGCCCTTCAGTCCCATTTCTAGTGGCTTTACTTCATATCCTCTGTCAAGCCTGTGACAGAGTGACTAATGCCACTGCTCAACAGAGAAAATGAGGGAGAAAACTCCTGTGCTTAAGTCCTGTGTACATACCCGTTGCCCAGCTGTCACACACTGATATCTATGGGCACTGCCTGCAGCACTGCACTGCACACTCAGCAAGCATCTCAGTCAGAAGCATTTTGGTCCCCTGCTGCCTGTGTGTATTTTCCTTCTCAAATACACACACTCGCAAGCTCAAAGAGGGGAGGAATGTCTGGCACTTCTGCGGTGACTATCTGGCAGAAGCACCACTCCATTTTCTGGCAACTCAACCAGGGTCTTAGAACAATTATTTCAGTTACTGATTCAAGACAGAAGATCAAGTTACATTTCTCTCCAGCCATCAACACTAATTCAGTTTTCACTAAGTCAGCCTTGCTGGAATTTCACTCTTCCACACTAAAACAAAAAAGGAAAGTGTGAATAAACACTGAAAAGCCATTAGAAGAAACATAAGGAATTTCAAGAGTTGCCCTTCACAAATGTAAAAAACACCAATAAGATCCAATAGAGAAGGAGCTGTTTCTTCCTAGAAGGGATATGTTTATACACTAAAATGATGAAGAACTGAATCTATCACAAAGTAAATGGTACCATGGTCCTCAGTTATATCCACTGGCTTAATAACTACTGTGTAAATAAGCTTTCTTCTCCTACTACTACAAGTTGGTTTGTGAATTGGTGGAAAGCACCTTCCCGGCTACTGCTCAGTCACAGGTGTATGCAGCCGTCAGAAGAGGCGCTTTTCCCAAGAAAAGAAAGAGTTCAGCTCCCCCAGCACTGACCTTTGTCATCTGCATGAAAGGAAAGTTTCAACAAGCTACCGCAAGCATAAGTGTTATAAATCTCCTTTCATCAGGTCTCCAACCACTAGGCAGTGAAACAACTGGAAACACTTAAACCTGTTTTAATATTCCTTGTAGTAGGACACAGCGAAACACTCACCCACCCACCAGAGCTGATTGCAGCCACCTAACCACTATGGACTGTGGCTCCTGCCAACAGAGGGTTTCTGTTGAGGCTTCCTGGAGCAACAGGCGTTCCCAGCAGAGCAAGAAAGCCATGCAATGGCTGCAGACATGCTAGCTCTGTTCCCGTGTACACTGCATTCAGAGTGGTAGAGGGGACTGAGGGGGTTTTAGACAGAGGCAAAACAAAAACAAACCCACAAACAAACCATGGGTGATATCAAATAACTTTTAAACCTTTCCAGGCTGCGAGATGGTTTTTGATGATTTGGAAGACCTTCTCCTCTTTCCTTTTATGAAAGTAATTTACATACTGCTGTGTACATGACATGTTAGAGACCTCTCAAGAGACCAGCTGCTGTTCCAAAGAACTTACACTTCTATGATAGGAATTCCATAAATGAAGGCACTAACTATCTTCCCAGATGCAGGCTTGAATACACCCACTGTACTGGTGAGTTCTGCTGAGGGAACAATCTTTCTTCACAGTCTGCAGAGAAGGAGTAAACCTGATGCAAAGCAGCGTTACAGACTTAACCATTTCATTCTTTCATTGGAAAGGGCCAAGACCCACAGCAGCAGTCAGGCGAGCACCACCACCCCTGAGCCCTGCAACCGAGACCCCGTCACAGGGCCTTGTGCAGACTGCTCCCACGCTGCATCTTGCATGGGTAATTCAGACCTCCCAAATCCCACTTCTCTGCTCATGTTGCATGTCTTAACAGCTGTACTGCCAGGGAAGGCATGAGAGTATGCTGACTCAAAAACATGTCAAGGCGGCAGCATGATCCCACTCCTTTCCATTCAGCTGGATGCGTCCAGGAAGAACAAGTAGCTAGTGCATCCAGGAATAGGATCCTTTTTCTTGTTTTGATATTGGTTGCAGTGCCATAATGTGCCATTGCTTATGTTTAACAATATTAAAACATGTAACATGACCTTGAGATATTTGTGTGAAATGATTAATTTTATCCAGACAGCATTTGGAGTGTCACTCTGGCACCAGCATTTCTACCCAAAGTTTTAGCACTGGTGTTCCTACTTTAGCTCAATTCAAAACTGTGAGTAAAATATAATTCAACAGCAATTTGATTTTGCAATGATCTCATTGAAAAGGCATATCCAGCATTGCCTTTGCAACACAGAAACGGCCACAGGATAATCCTGAGGGACACAGATTAACACTCAGATCAGATACAATTTCAGCCCCTTCTCACTTGCAGGGAATGTTTTGGCCTCTCACCAAGCAGAAAGCATTCCACACGCAGTAGGGTAAATTTGGTATAGCACCCATATGGAAATATCTTCTTCAAGACAAGGCCAGGGTGTAAAAACTATTATCTGAACACACGTGCTCCCTCACTCCAAAAGTGAATGAGACTACAGCAAAGTTTGACTCAAACTTTCCCTATCTCATGGGAGTCCATATTTGAGCAAACTTCCGAATGGTAGTGCTGTACACCCCAGCACTGAAGCTGGTATTTGTCTTCCCTTTCTTCTTTCTTACAGATTTAAGCTGAATGCAGCAGAGGCCTAATTTGGATCAGCTCCCTCTACAAGAATATTTTTAGCGTCTCTTTTAAAGAGTGGTAACTATATAAAAGTAACTGTGTGTCAACGTGAGCTTCAGAATTACACCTGTCTACTCCCAAAACAACTCATCAACAAATAAAAATGTCAAAACAGGTTTTGTTATTATCAATCATAACATATAGTTCACTTAGCAAAAGGGCAAACCTGAATTCTACTCTGCTATCGTAGAGTTTACTCTTACACAGTTGTCAGATAAACTCTAGTTTCAGATGCCCCTTTCCTAGTGTTCACAGAGGATATCAGAAATGAAATTGTATGCCACACTTCTCTCATGTCCCCTACTCCTTCAGGGTTCCTCCTTCAGTTCACTTGTACACACACTGATTTTTCTAGTACCAGTAAGCAGAGAATTGAAAATGTGTATTTACAAACAGACAAATTACAGATACATAGGTTTGTGCAGTTATGCACATTTATATACGCACAATACCACACACATAATTTGTTAATAAACTTCACAAACAAAACTTTCTTCCAGCAAGTAAATTAGCTAGAGTATAAACACAGAATATAAATAATGCTTTCCTACTAAAAATTCCATCATCATCCTAAAACAAATAAGGCCTATGAGGCTTATAAAACCTATTACGTGAAAACTCTTCAGTTTCAACTTCATGTGAATGTATTTTTTCCTGGGTTTGATTAATGAACAAATCTAAACATTCAAGACAGGAATGAAGCAGTTTTGTCTGGCATGGAGTCTGCATTACCAAATTCCACATGGTTTCCGGTTGATACCACAAATTTGGCCACAGTTCATTCAAAACTCAGTCCTAGTCCTCCAAAAGGAAGGTAAATACCTGTGAAACTTTATGACGCCAGGACAATGATTTGTATTACAGAGGTAGATAGACTCGTACCTGCCCCTAGCACACAGCAGGCAAAAGCTGGCTAACAGCAGATTTCATCCTGCTAGAACAAAATAAATGCCTTTGTGATTCCAAAAGATAATGATTTATGAGATTATCAACACTCTTCAAATATCTTTTGTGACTCACCTGATGATTTGGAGATGGGATATTTAAACTTATAATTTGCCTGGAAATCTGTAGCCGTTATAAACGCACCAGGATTCACAGGTTCCTACAGAGCACAAATTCCTGCAGTTTCCTGATGGAGTAACTGCACCTCTTTTCTGGTATGTGCCTAATACCTGTGACAATCTGAACTCCGACCTCATTTTCACCAGACAAACCTTTTCCTGTTTAACTTGAAGGAAGAATGCACATTGGGACATCCATATACAAGGGGTTTTCTTTATTCTATGATTTTAGTTAAGAGAGTCATGCTAAGTATCCTTTTTCTGATCCTAGGAAGTCTAAGGGTGTGAAAAACATGAAATTCAGTTTAGCTGAATCTTCACAGCAGCTATATTCCAGGTGGGACTCTAAAGAAAATCCATGTATGAAGATGGTTTGAAGTTTGAGGTTTTTTTTTTTTCAATCTGCAGCTTAATTTTATGGCACCGTTTCAAGGTATTATCTCTGCTGTTCCAGTCATCTGTATTTTCTTAACCACTTGACCAGTCTTCCTATTAAAAAGACAGTACAGTTGGAGTTTCTGTGTGTGACAAATTCTCCTCATACTGTAGCTGTACCACCAAAACATCAAGCAACTGTTCCACTCAGTTCTCACAGAAGCAAGTTTTGGCCCTTCCAGTTTTGATGAGAAAGTGGGAGCCACAACATAAAAAATCAGAGCCCTGTGGTAATGCAACCACACCCCACTCATATTTTGCTCTGTACCCAATATCCCCACCCAGCCACAGATACACAACAGAGAAATACCAGCTGTTGAAGCATTACAGATGGCAATTCCAATGTTGTGCCATTTTGGACTTTCTCCTCAAAGGATTAGTCCACTCCCTCTTTTATAGGTTCAGGATTTCTTTTCTTGGGGGGATGGATATTTGGGCATGGAAAATAGCTGTGGGCATGAACAATGGGGAAATAGCTTTTATAAACTGAAATAAAGTCTTTCAATTTGTGGAAACAGCTAGAGGGAGGAATGAATCTTATGAATAACGGAGCTGAAACTGAACAGACTGTTGACAGTGAGTTCTTTCAGATGCTAACTATGGCTACACTTTTACATGAGAGTACAACACTTAAATCTATAACTAGAGAAGATGTAATGCACAATGATGTATCCAGCATTTTCTGTTTTACTAGGCTGAGATTAGTCAGTCCATCCCTTCCCTACACACAATTTTTAGGAAAGAGAGAGTAGTTTCTTTGGCATTCTGTGTACTTAACAGTGCTATACAAGTGCTAGAATAAGCATTCTTTTTCAGTGCTATGTGAAAGGTATAGTATACCTGTGCCAATGTACAGATGCTCCCCAAAAAGAAACACATGCTACTTGGAAATCTTTAACATGCCAACACATACGGTACAATCTCTATGTGGGTGCATGGAAGACTATTCAAAGGCAGTTCTGCAAAGCACCAAATGAACATTCTGTGCAGGAACTACAGCACGAGCAACTGTACATCCCAGAGGTAAGCACAGCAGCTCGGCATCAAGGGAATGCATATGGGCATGTATCTGCCTACAGGTGAAGTAGGGCCAGGCATCTACTTGTTCTGACCTCTCACTGTTCCTGCTTTTATCTCCTCACTGCTCATTTGATTTGCTGCATAACATCTGTTCTTCTCCTGCTGAAAGAAAACAGACTTCCATCAGACACCACTGCCTCAGGCAAGTACCAAACACTACCTTCATACAATTCTCAGAAGCACTTAACAGAAGACTGATTCCTATGCCCAGCAATGGTTTGTGTACTCAGGAGCCAAAGTATCATTGAAAGGCAATAGCATGCAACTGTGTGAGTCATTCAGGTGCTTTTGAAAAGGTGGATCACCCTCAACACAGCTGATATAAACTGGATGTTACCTGCTTGAGCAGGCAATTTATTCAATGCAAAAGTGTTAAGCTAGGCAGTCAGCCTAGGGCATACGTGCGTAGGCAATTTCAAGGGAGCATCTGCTGAGCTTCACATTTCTCAAAACATAGTTTTCACTCCTGCCTCGCACAGTGAGGCTTTCAGGCATCAAGAAGGAATCACACTTCTTACAAGAAACAAGAGGGAGACTTCAAGCATATGTCATTCAATACAGCATCTTTTTCAGATAACTCCACTAGTGAACACCCAATGAAAATAGACAGAAAACACAGGCCAAAGCCAAAATTCCACACAAGGGAACACCTTAGTAACCTCTTTAAATGTCTTACAGAAATCTTCCAAAACACTGTCAACAAGGTCCTTTACCTATGCTAAGGACAAACACATCTATTTCAATAAAAACTTTTATTTTTCTTGTGGAAAAACCTAAAAGCTATCTGCTAGGTAAATCTTTCCTTTCAAAGATACCCTACTTCAACCAAGCCCCATTATTCGTTTTGCTTTTAGACAACAACATTGTTTTCATGTCAATGAATCATACAGAATATTTAACACAGTAATCTGCCTGAAAAATTCAGTGGTAAGGTCAAGGGTAAACCAAGGTAAAAAGTGTTTACCTAGTTCTAATTTAGTCAAGAGCTTTACTTGTTTCACATAAACCCAAGAAGTTTATTAACTTGTTATTTTATCTAGCACTACATGCTGCAAAACCTCTATCTTCTGTTATTACTACTTCCTGACTTGTTAAGCCACCTGTAAACTCAACCATATAAGGAGAAACAAAGACTAAAGTAGAAATACTCTTGTCTATAAACGGGCTGTACAGAGGGCACTTTACAGGTTCATGTTTCAGAAATCAATCGCTGCACAGACATGAAGATGGGGAAAGGACATGGCCAGGATTGTAGAAAAACACCATGCCCAGATTGTTGGGAACTACTTGCTTTTTGATCAAGAGAATTGTTACTACTGATAAAGCCATCAGCCCAAAAGCTCAGTGACATCAACTTACTCAAAAATCAAGCATTTTAGTTTGCTTGCTCAGTACACTTGCAGTTGGAAGCAGCATTTCTATTAGTTTTTCTGTGAACAATAGCAGTTCACAAGTAGGAAAGGTACACTGTTTCAAAACCTGTCTCTTTGACAGTAACATTCTCACAGAATATATTCTTTGTGCCAATAGGTTGAATTCTGAAATATTTTTATTCACGAAATCAACAGGTTTTTTGCCTGAATGACTAAGGGCCCCTATAGCTTCCACTAGACATCAAAGGGAGTTCAGGCATCTGGACTGAAGGCCAGGTGCCACTGTATTTTATTCTGAATCTTATTCCTAAGACTTACTTTAAATAGCACCAGTGAGTTCTACAAAGTCAAAAAAAAAAAAAAATGTCACAGGAGCTGGGGAGGGGAAAATAATTGTTGACTTTGAATGAAAGGATCCAAAGGCCCTGTTCATACTGGCCAAGTAATTTGAGTCTTTGTCTCAGCCAAAAAGTGGTATTTTATTAAGGTGCCCTTGTTCAGGGCTGCGGGAAGATGAAAGGTTCTGCACAGACATGGGGAGGTTGGGGAGGTGAGGTAGGGTCTTCCTAAGCATACCTTATGAATGAAGATGGGTACAGCTGTAAAAACACCAGCATGCCTGATTTGTGCCACAGCGGACAGACTGATAGGCAGTTCACCAGGCTTATAGTCCACAGGACATGACAGAAACAATTTTACGCTGACTGAATCTAAAACGAGCTCCTACTTTCTCTGCAGATCTCTCTGAAAGTTTATCAGTACTTTTAGTCTCAGTTGCTTCTCATTGTTCTCAAAGTCCCCAGTAATCCCTTAGAACATGGGCAAAACACAGGGTTTGGGGTTTATTAGGGTTGGGGGGTGTGAAAACTAAAGTTCTCTTCGGACACTATTGAAAAAAAAATCAAATCCCAACCACCAATATCTCCTTTCTTAGACAGTGAACAGACCCTTAAGAACCAGTTTCAGAAGAAGCTACTCTGTGATTAAAAACTTTGTTTGGAAAATAGTCAAGTTATGGTTTATGGACAGAAAAGCATAAAAAAGATCTATGTTGGTACTTGCATTAAAAAAAAAAAGAAATATATGGACAAATAACTATTTAAACTAATGCTTTGGCAACAGAAGAATTTCAAAACACTACTTAACAAATGTATTTGACCCAGATTCCTACCCTCTGTTTTTAAAGAACATTCTTGAGAACAATTCACAAGCATATTGGTTCTCATAATTTATCTCAATTCTGTAACAATCTTCAAAGCTTCAGTAAAAAAACTTGCAACACCCTTTCCCACTTTGCTGCCTGCACAGCTCCTTACCAGTGAAAAGTATTAAGGGAACCTGAACTAAAGCAGAAAACAAACAAAATTTAAAATCATAATCATCAGTTGAAAGAAAAAGGTGTAAGTAACCCTTCTACAAAGAAAGCAAGGAATCTAAAAGATCTGCCAGTGCTGTAATTTAGCTCCCTCTGCCACTTCAGATAGTCCCTAGTTCTTGTGACAACATTGCAGTCTAAATTGCCATTTGCTTGTCTGCTGATTCTTGTCCCTCTTCTTTTGCACAGTTCGTTTATAGGGAGATACCAAAGCTCCTCCCAGCCTTCATTTTGCTTTGTTTTTGCCAAGCTCCACTCCTCTGTTCATTTTTTTTTTGGTCCTCTGTGATGTTAAGCATCCTGATAGCTATTCTCTGTGCTTGTTCCAGGTCAGACATGACCTGTTTGAATGTAGATGACCAGAATCACCCCCGGCATGCCAGAGACAGCCTGCTCTGTGCCTGTACATCAGGTTTGCCATTTTCACCACTTTTTGTCGCTAATAGCACACCCAGGTTCTTGTCCTCATCTTCAGGTGATGGCACTGCTGTGCCATTTCAGTTCCTTCAGCCTGAAAAATCACCGACTCAGCTGTGGAGGAGGAGCAAATTTAACTAGCGTATTCCTTTTAATGAAAGTTTTAATGGAAATAATGGACAAAACCAGTCTCAAGATGCTCATGTGGCAGTTCATTAATAACCCCCTTAAAACATGATACTGCTTTCTCAATGCTAGCCTTATCTTTTCATCCTTATCAAGCCACTTCCCAGTTGTTCTACTGAGTTAAAATTTCCCTCACTTAGTAGTTTCTACTGTGGGTCTGCTATCAAGCAGAATTCCAAAGAGAGCAAATCTGCCACTTTCCTGTCTCTGGATAGGGCTATCGGGGGCAGTTATCAGATTAGTCAGCACAATCTACCTTTTACTTTTAGACTCCAAGACTCCACAAAGCTTTACCTCACAAGTTTGATTTATCATGATCAGAATCACTGGCCTGCATTTTCCCTTTTCTGCAACACAGATACTATATTTGCAATTTCTAAGCACATGGTAGAAGTCCTGCCCTTAAAGACTTCTTGCTGGACCAGCTGTTTTCACATGCCTTTTATTACAGTATTTCTTCTTTGCTTCCATGGCCAGTCTTATCCATCGGGTTGACTTTATTCATCACCCTGTTTCACTCCCTTGGGAGCAGAGGCAGAGCATAGTTTAGCTTCTGTGTATTCTGTACAGTCACTAACCCACTCTTCTCATGTTAACTATCCCACCTATCCCATGCCACTTCCCTATTTCTGTTTTCATAAATTTTGAGGGGAAAACTACTCTGTTTTGTTTTAATATCCTTAATGGTGTCTAATCCAATTTCAGTGCCGGCAGTCCTCGCTTTGTATTTATGCTTCTTGACCTCAAAAATGCACCTTTATTTGCCCATGAGTTTCTCTCTCCTTTTGTTGTAGACTTTTCCTAATTCTTCTTTGTGGCGATTTTCTGGGACTCCCTTCCTGAGACACTGATCCCTGGTGACTCTAGAGTCCCTAACTTCAGGAAATTCCAGGCCTACTTCATACTTAGGTACCTGTCAAATTCAGCCCATCTCATGCTACTAACTAGTTGTTCTAGCTCTATCACAATTTGCTCTTTGAAATAAGAAACCTTGTTACAGAGCCATTTTTAATTCTTACAATTTATTTTCAAAGTAATTGATGTTTTAAAAGACTCCTTCAGCATTCTCTTTGACCAAAACTCCTACATCTCTAGTGAGACCACATTTGGAGTACTGTGGCCAGTTTTGGGCCCCCCAGTTTAAGAAGGACAGGGAACTGCTCGAGCCAGTCCAGTGGAGAGCTACCAAAGATGATCAGGGGGAGCACCTCTGTTTGAGGAAAGGCTGAGAGATGTGGGTTTGTTCAGCCTGGAGAAGAGAAGACTGAGGGGAGGTTTCATAAATACCTATAAATATCTAAAGGGAGGGTGTCAGCACAGTGGGGCTGGACTCTTTTCATTAGTGCCCAGTGACATGACAAGGGGCAGTGGGCACGAATTGGAACACAGGAAGTTCCACTTAAATGTGAGAAAAAACTTCTTTCCTGTAAGGGTGGCAGAGCAGCGGAACAGGCTGCGCAGGGAGGTTGTGGAGTCTCCTTCCCTGGAGACATTCAAAATCTGCCTGGACGTGTTCCTGTGCCCCCTGCTCTGGGTGTGCCTGCTCAAGCAGGGGGGTTGGACAAGATGATCTCCAGAGGTCCCTTCCAACCCCTACCATTCTGTGATCTCATTATTAATTACTAAATTTTGCCCCTATACTCAGCACTGATGAGGCCAAACCTTGAATACTGTGTTCAGTTTTGGGCCCCTCAGTACAAGAAGGACACTGAGTTGCTGGAGCATGTCCAGAAAAGGGCAATGAAACTCGTGAAGGGTCTGGAGAGCAGGTCTTATGAGGAGCAGCTGAGGGAGCTGGGGTTGTTTAGCCTGGAGAAGAGGAGGCTGAGGGGAGACCTTATCGCTCTCCACAAATACCTGAAAGGAGGTTGTAGTGAGGTGGGTGTTGGTCTCTTCTCCCAGGTTACTAGCCATAAAGAGAGGAAATTGCCTTAAGTTGCATCAGGGGACATTTAGATTGGATAGTAGGAAAAATTTCTTCACTGAAAGAGTGTTCAGGCACTGGAACAGGCTGCCCAGAGAGGTGGTGGGGTCACCATCCCTGGACGTGTTTAAAAGATGCGTAGACATGGCACTTCAGGACATGGTTTAGGAGACATGGTAGTGTTGAGCTCACTGTTGGACTTGATGATCCTAGAGGTCTTTTCCAACCTTATTGATTCTATGATTCTACAAAACCAAAGTAAAATCAAAAATCTCTCTTCTTAATTAAGTGATGAAGAAATTCCTAGACATCAATAAACCTGTGGGCCATGTATTATTAGCAGTATTTTTCTCCTATTTTGCTGCAAAGATGATGCACAGACCACAATTATTTAGCATTTTCTGAAGAATCTTTCTCAACAATATAATAATCTGTATTATATGTATAATGTATAATTTATATACACATATGTTTTATATGTATTATAAGTGTAGCTACTTAACTCAGAAGTTTCGTATTAACTGAAAAAGAGGCGATTTCTGTTTCCAGCTGCCTGGCCTAAATGCAGACTAAATCAGCTGATTTCAGTATAGGCAAATTAATTTCATTTGGTGAGACAGGTTGAAACACTTCACTTCTAGGCTTTTGCTGGGATGGGCCATACCACCTCTTTCAGAACAACAGGAAAACAGGAAATTTTCTGCAGAGGTAGGCCAGCATACTTCAGAGTCCACTATACAAGCAGACATTTACCTCTGCTTGCCCAGTATGAGTAAAGACACTGTTAGGCGACTGGTCAGAATAAGCTGCTTGTATTGTCCCTACCCTTCCACTTCTCTCAGGTGCACCTCAAACAGCTGCTTTTGAAAATCTTCCCCATGTCTCAGCTTTTTTTCCAAACTCCATACATTGCTACTTAAAAAATATTTTTATTAGAAAAAATCTGACGTGTTTATGCTTTAAAACTATGACCTAGCAAAACCAGCAAGAATGAAGACAGACATATCCTTAAAATAGATTTTTACCTTTTCTCAGCCAAAGTCACAGGAGCTCAGCATCTTTAAATACCACAGTGAGAAAGAATTGATAAAAAATTTTAAGTGTCCAGTTAACAGATGTAAGAATCACACCTCAAACTTTTTGCCTAAGCTTTATCTTTTCTTTTTGCATCTCATTTTTGTTTCTGTCAACATTATAACATAATCCATCTGAGAGGTTTAAAACTAAATGGTTTTAAGCAGTGAGTGAAACCACAGTATATTAACTGACAGGAGGTTTTGGCTTCTTCATCTTTAAGCATCTATTTCTCAGCTGCTGTTTCTCTGCAACAGGGGCTAGAAAGTTTATGTACTTTGGTCCAAGAGTCCTCATTTCCTAATACAAGCTGCTTAAGCATGTTTTCTTTTAATTTGTTTGATAACTACAACATTACTGTCTTCCAGCCTGCCCATCTGAATATAATCAATACTAATTCACATTTACTACAGCTAGGGGCTTTCATCTAAACAATTGATTGTATCAGATCATAGTAAGGAATGCACAGGGCTGCGATGCCATCTAGCAAACTTATCCCCATCTGACAGGTGACAGAGCTGATGCACAGGTGATGACCATAGAACAAGGCACAGATAGTGAGAAATGGAGGCAAAGCCAGTGTTCCTTCAACAAAATATAAGGCTATTTTCAATACATAAATTGCAGACAGCAGTTACTAACCCATTTCTTTTCAAAAATAAAATGTTTTTCCTATGGCAAATACTCCAAAGCCATATCCAGCGCAAGAGATTTTATATTTGAATAATCTGAACAGGGGAAGAATGAAAGCTTATAAAATATGTATCCTTGTCTGTTGGAAATAGCACAATTCTAAACCAGAGACTAATGCTGAAATAGAATCCAGGGGCTGTGCTTCCATTCATAAACTGTTCCATTCGAACACAGGGTCTGGAATGAATTTTACCCTCATGTTCAACCAGAGAGCCACAATTTATAATAGTGCTGCACTTTTCAGTTTCAAAACCATATCCCTAATATTTTTCCCTGTCAAGTCCAATGGAGATTAGCAGACTTCTCAACCAGGATCATCCATAAACGGAAACGCAGCAGAGTCCAACTGCCCTGAGACACAAAGAAGCAAGTCCAGTTATGTACCACATGACTAAAAGAAAAGGAAACCTACTGTGTACATGCAGCTCCAACTGTTTAAGCTGGAAAGGCATCAGAAAGGTCCTTTCGTTAGTAACAGCGTAAGTGGGATCTCAGATGTACTTACTCCAGCTCTGCCTCTAACTCACCACTAGATTGTCTATACAGCAAGCTAGCTGTATTACTCCTGTGTAATATCACAGTAATGCTCCCTGACAGCTCCAAACCTCAAAATAAATAACCAGGGCTTCCCATTCATTGCCTATTCTGCAGCTGAGATGTGCAACAAAGGTACAGGGTTATTTACACCAGTTAAATTTTCAGAGCTGTCTCAGGAGCCTCCCTAGGCTCTCTAGGGAGTCACTACCCTCTGATGTTCCAATTAAAGGGAAATTGGGATCCAACAACACTGGTCAGTATGATCAATTTCAACCTACAGACTCACTGATTTTTGCAGCATTTGTCTCCAGTTTTCCACAGTGTCTTAAAATATTTCTCTGGTAAAAAGACCACACCAAAAATTGCAGCAGAGCTGACAAAATTTTAATCAATAGTTCTCTGCATTCAGCAAGGTGAGAGGAGCATCTGATGCCAGGATACCACAAACTAAAAGCAATTTAAATAACTACAACAAAACCCCCATCAACTCCTGATCTAGCACAATTTCCACCTTTGAGAGGGGGGAAAAGGAAGAAAGGGTGGGGGGGGAGCACAAACCCTTTAAAAGTGGTAACATGGTCCTTCAGCCCAAGGATGAAATACAGCAATCCAGTCTGTGATTTAACAGGTCATTTGTAAATATTCATTTTTCTCACAAAGCTTATTGCACTAGAAATCTCTAACTTGATCATAATCTACTAATTTCCACACATGGGGAACTAGAAACTAGGCTTAAGTTAACACAAACCTTTAAATGAAGTCAAAGGAAATTATGATAGCCATCGGGTACAGAATTCTTCTATAGTAAAATTTATTAACTTGTTAACTGTTAACCAAACTTTTGCATGCCATTAAAAAGCTTTCCATTTGATAAGTTAAAAGCATGCATTTTACCCCGTGTAAAATCACCACCATGTCTCCTTTGCATAGCATTCTTACAATTTATCTGCTTGGTCACCTAATAACATGTACAGTGAATCAGTCTAGATTCCTTCAAGTCTTCAAACTCTCTTTGACACTGGGAAATTGTTGTACAGGATGGATGACAATTTTAAATGAACCCTGCTTTGACTACAGCTACAGTTGCTGTAGAATATCTTTTTTTCTAAACTCAGCTTAGTGGCTTTGTTTGTGAATAAGGTAAGAAATATTTTTAGCACAGCAGCTACAGCTCCATCAGAAGAAGCTTCACCATCTATTTTGGAAGGCAATATGCCAAAAGAACTGTGGTGCATTTTCATTCACCTCTCGGCTACTGCTTCTTCCAAAGTTTCTGTCCAAAGACAGCCAAGACCGAGTGCTATGAATCATCACTTGAATGAGATCTAATTATTCAATTATTTTTAAAGCCTTCCTTTTCCTTATTTCTTCACAGCCTTACACACCTCTTACCCTTCAGGGGATCTGTCCTCACATCCTTCCCACAATTGGAAGTGCATACAATTTCTTTCCCACCCATTAACAGCTTTCAGATTGAGAAAAGAACTGAATACAATAGCCCACGCAGCCCCTTTGGATATACTCCTTTTTATCTAAGAAGAGAGAAAGAAGAAAAATCTGTATAGTCACCTACTCATAGACAGTTTTCTGAGACCTGATCTACTGCTTTGCACACACCTATTGCCTCTAATCTTGGGGCAAGTTAACTCCCTCAAAGATATGTGTCGTATTTATCTTTACCTGAATATTTAGGATTATTAATATAGCCTTAAATATGAAACTGCACATATATAGAATCATAGAATCGTTAAGGTTGGAAAAGACCTTTAAGATCATCAAGTCCAACCGCTAACACTGCCAAGTCCACCACTAAACCATGGCCCTAAGCACCACGTCCAAATGTCTTTTAAATACTTCCAGTGATGGTGACCCCACCACTTCCCTGGGCAGCCTGTTCCAGTGCCTGAACACTCTTTCAGTGAAGACATTTTTCCTACTATCCAATCTAAATGTCCCCTGATGCAGCTTGAGGCCATTTCCTCTCGTCCTATCACTTGTAACTTGGGAGAAGAGATGAACACCCACCTTGCTACAACCTCCTTTCAGGTAGTTGCAGAGAGTGATAAAGTCTCCCCTCAGCCTCCTCTTCTCCAGGCTAAACAACCCCAGCTCCCTCAGCTGCTCCTCATCAGGCTTGTTCTCCAGACCCTTCACCAGCTTTGTTGCCCTTCTTTGGACACACTCCAGCACCTCCGTGTCTTTCTTGTACTCAGGGGCCCAAAACTGAACACGGTATTCAAAGTGCAGCCTCACCAATGTCGACTACAGGGTGACAATCACTTCCCTAGTCCTGCTGGCCACACTATTCCTGACATAAGCCAGGATGCTGTTGGCCTTCTTGGCCACCTGGGCACACTGCTGGCTCATATTCAGCCAGCTGTCAACCAGCACCCCCAGGTCCTTCGTCACCACACAGCTTTCCAGCCACTCTTCCCCAAGTCTATATGATCCACGTAGCTATGTTTACATAGGGGAACCTTAAAGTTTAACTGTAAAATACAAACTGCTTCGAAAAGCGTATTGGAAGGTTTTGATCATGGGGAAAGAGAAAATCTCTCTCTGTTGGTCTACTTAAGATCCCTCTTAATTTGTATGATGCAGACAATTCCCCCTTACCCTTTTGCTTTCTTTACTTTGTTTTTCCCCCCATCTCTTACTGTTTTCTTCTTACTGCTCTTCAGTTTCACAACTGTGAAGGAATGCTGCTCAAAGCCCACGACTCCCAAATGGATCCACTTTGCCTTTGCTGAGCCAGCTTCTGCACAGCTTAGAAGGGTAACTTGGTTTCAATTTTTTTTTTTCCGTCTGAAACCCAAACTGTTTACATTTCTCACTGTAGTGAAATGGCTATGCAGTTGCAGACCTGAAAATAAACTTCTCTATCTAAAAGAAGTCAATACAATTTCTGTTTGACCATGACTTTAGAAATAGTTTGAAGATACAGTATTTTAGCCCACAGGAGAACACAGAGTATGCATACAGAAACACCTTGCAAAGGTGCTTACAGGATTCAAGTTCTGCTTTCAGAGTGCTCGGGAGTTCAGCATTTCTGGAAGTCAGTGGAACTTCAGGGCTTTTGAGAACATTGTCTTCAGATCCAAAAGCACAGTTAGAGGAGATGTCCAAGTATCTGACTGTTTAGTGAATTGCCACATGCATCAACAAACCAAAGTAATTTTTATTTCAATGGAACTTCAAACTGTTTCTTACAATTTTAAAATTTCTTTGTGCAATTGAGTGCTCAAATACCTCAGGAAACCGATCCTGTGTGTCTTTAGAGGGCACTTGTGAATTTGAAGAATGATTTTTGCCTCCAAACTGGGTCACCAAATTTAGGCTCTTCTCTGGCTGCTGCAGAATATGTTACTACAGAGACTAAGAGATCTAGCATTACAATAGCCTGAATATTAATTCTCCATCTTATTCTTTGTGAGTCCCACCATTTTTTGTTTTGGCTGCTACTACATCAACACAAAGAAAACCTGTCTCAGAATAATGACAAGTGTTTCCTCCCTGTATGACTATGCACAAAAGAAACAATAGTGAATTGTATAATATAAATTTACAACAAGTTCATAACTATCTGTTCATTTTAGTCATTAAGATCATAACTCCAGGCAACAGTGATCCCTCAATTCCAAGGACTCAGTCACTTATATGTGAATACTGCTTGGGCTTCAAATTCCTTTTTCTGGGGGAAGATTTTAAAGGCAGAATAAAAATTCCAAACTTGGATACAGATAGCTATGAGACGAAGCACTTTTTCACAGTTCTAAGAAGCTGTTTTTCCACTTCCCCGCCTGCACTGCCTGCAGGAATGTGCTGGCTACAGAAACACAACAGAAATGCAAACTTCCCATTGAGACACACGATAGAGAGATTTTCTAAGTACGGCACTTTTAGCCACAGATTTGTGATGGGACTGGGAGAAAGTAATGAGCAAATGTATATGCATTGACTCATTCTCCCTTTTAGCCAAAAGATAGTTAATGGCTCTTCAAAATCAAAACGTGTGCACCTTTCAGAGAGCTACAGCTAGAAAAAGGCAGTATTGTACTCAATTGAACAGTGATGCTTATCAGGCCTGACTTTCATTAACCCAGTTATTACTACACCCACTACCTCAAACTTAGCCACAGATTTGGACCTGGCATACTGAACATTATACAAGCAAAAAAAACGTTAGTCCCACTTAGGCAGTTTCTCTTCAAATATTATAGCAACCTAAATTTGTTATAATGTTTTCATGCACCATTGTTGCATCTCAGAAAGGTACAATGGAAGAGTTAACTTGCTGGGACTGATTGTTACTAGAAGAGGAAGAAAACTTTGCAGTAAACTTAATGAATCAACTAACGCTCCATTTTGTTGTAGTTTTGGAAAAGAATATACAATATGATTGGTAATGCTGCATACCACTGCCACCAGCCCTTCAGCTCACAGCAAAGGTTCCCCTTGCAAGGCTCCCTGTGGCTGGGTCTGTCCTTGCTCTGGTGACTGGCTCTCCCCTGAAGTCTGACTGAAGTTCTGGAAACAATCATGTTGGTGTCAGCCAGGCTACCCAAAATTCACACAGTACAAAATTGTTGTCAACTCCTTTTGATCAGCTGTCCTCAAACAATGCCTCTTCTACTTTCAATGCCACAGACACAATAGAATCTCAAATTTTGCAGAGAAATACTTCATTTGTTAAGCATCTCCTTCCCCATCTTAGTCTTTTCTCTTTCTCAAAATATCTGCTTTTGCTTAAAAATGTAAAACAAAAGGTATTCCCTCACAAAATAGCCAGCTATGCTGAGGTACATGGCATTCTTTGAACAAGCAAGTTTCCATCCCTTGTCTTTCATTCTCCTACTGACTATGCTTGATCAGTCGTAAAGATGATCTGTTCCCTCTCTCTGCCAATGCTTCTGTGGAGATTAGGAGAGTAGACTTTTGCTATTAGTACACAACAAATTTTGTCTTTCTAAGGTATATCCTGATTTCTTTTTATTCAAGCTTCTCCCTCTGCACCTAGCAGACACAAGCTATAAAACACGATTCATGTTTCACTTGGCAGCTTTGCCTAAAATTTCCAACAATGCTTGAAAAAGCATTGACTTAATTTATAGCAGCAACTGCATAAATAATAATAAATATAATAATAAAATAAAAAATAATTGGATTTGTTACTCATTGTTTTAAAATAAATACATTCTCCTATATGTGCTTCAGTCAGAGTCATTACCTTAGAGTTTGGAATGACACAACTGTGATGCTATAAACAACAGTGCCCTAGTGAGCAGCTGAAGCAACATCTCAGACATAATACTGGAAATCTCAGGCCAGGGAGTTACTCAGTATCCCCTGTGCACAGGCTTGCTGCAGTCAGATGAGATGGTCAGTCCCAGCACATAGTCTTGAACTTAGTAGGTTTGCCTTTACTCTATTGGAAACCTCTCCTGGGCAGTAAGAATCTCCCAAACAAAAGTTCCACCTGGTTTGGAGATAAAATGTTCCTGGTCAGAGTTTTACTCTCTGGAGTCTGCTAATACAGACAGCTGAGGTGAGCAGTAATTCATACATGCATATGTTACAGGCACACACACAGAGCTATCAGCTAAACTGCACAAGAGTGGTGTGTAGCACCAGGATTCAACCTCATGACCTTCGGATACAGGGCCCCAGGGACTATCACTTCAGTTAAAAAAAAAACTCCCTTACCTGCCAATATTAGCAAAGCTGCATCCTGTTTGCAGTTGCCTGCAGAGATGGACTGAATGCTTGTAAGCAGATCTGATTCTATTCAGGAACAGGCAATCATACCTCACAAAGATCTGCAGCCCTCCTCATTTTCTTATTTATATCATATTATCTCATTTATTCAAGTAGTATTTCCCTTCTTTTACCTTCCCTGCATAATAGGGGCAAATACTTATATTACAGGTCCTGCTAGATTTCAAGATTGATATATTCGTGATAGAAGGAGATCTCTGCATGACTATAATTTTATCCTTTTTTTCCTCATTTTATGTATGAGTATGATTTGGCATACAACATATTAATAGATAACCTCAGATAACAAATAGTTGCAGATTGCTTCATCTTGTAGTATTCAATGAGGAATTTCAAAGGGAGATATTCGTGGAATACAAATAAAATGCTCCTGCTTTTTTTTAAAAAAAAAAAAAAAAAACAAACCAGCTGCAACAGAACAAGCCTGACTGCTTACCCCACAGGCCTAACCCTGGCCAACATACCTATCTGAATCTCCATAACCCTTCTGCAAAAAAACCTAGTTTGATTCAAGGGTGCCCAAGCCTGCCCTGTTATAATCAGAACACTGGTGCTTCTGCTCTGTTCCACAAAACTTCAGTCTGACCTTTAGAGTTTCCTTGGTCACTGAAACAATGAATAAAACTTCTTAACAAATGGAAAAGGGTATTAATTCATCACTGGTCCAGCCCCATACAGGAGGTGTTGCAAATTACAGAGGAATGCAACTAGTCCTAGCTGGCTGGTTCACATACAAAAAGCAGAATTGGTCAGTAACAAAGAGCAGGGAGAATAATTTTCTCTTCTTATCCATATGCTTTCCTGACTAGGGCCAGCAGGGGATTTGCTGGGGGATTTGCTAACAAAATGCAGCTTTGTCACATTCATCAAACCTGAGACTGTCCTGGAAACATAACTGATGTGACAACCATTAATGAGCCAGTGTCACAAGGGCAACCTATCCAAGCCAACAGATTTGCTGCCCCTGTTCAGTAGTGGGCAGCAGTGAAACAGCCTAGCAGGCTCTCAACATCACCCCCACGCCACAAGAGTCCTGAACTGTTTTGTTTTGGGAACACCATATGTCCATGTTACCAAAAAAATATTTTACAGGATTCCCAGTCTGCAGTGATGGGTTGGTTCATTTGCTTTTAAGTCAGATTGTAAGCAAACATTGAAATGATAAGTGTTTTGCTGAGCCAGAAGTCTGGGGTTTGACTTTCTTCATCTTCTGCCCACCCTGCAGGAAGCCAACCACTCATCCAGAAGAATAATTACCTTTTAACAAAGTTTTCTTTCCTCTTTCACGGCTAACCAGCTGGCTCGTTTCTCAGTCTTCCTCCAACCCATTCCTAGCATCTCCCTTTTCTACCCAGACTCAGGAGTAGCTGACTGTTTCCCCACTACAAGCAACAAATTTCTCCTTTTCTCATGACAAATCATGTTTTAATAGAAAACATTTCAACACTCCCATAAGACAGCATGTCGTTTGACACCAGTACAGGCAGCAAGAACCCATTCTTCTCAGAAACTGTGGTGGTTCACTTTGGAGTCTGTCCTGTCATGGTGTCCCCAAGGGGCACATGATGCTAGATCTCAGAACACAGTAAGCCCATGTGCACTGCTGCCAAAAATGACATTACACACCTGATACAACTCAGCAAGAGGCTGATGCACAAGACAGCGTCACCTAATGAAGCCTGGTTTTCCACATGGAAATTTTTTTCAGGTGGAAAAAGAGGAGTGTGGCCATTTGTTCAGGATTTCAGGACATCACACAGCCTAGCCAGAGCAGCCATTGACTGACACATGAAATGTCTGGGTAAATGGCCACTTTGCAATCAGTCTGCCATATCTAGAACATGAACTGCATAGATTTTCCAGAAAAATTATGGCAATCTTCATCATAAGTCCACTGGCTTCATCTTCCCCTACCTGAAGATCTGGCTGTATTTTTAGAATAGGTAGGTACACCCACATTATCAGAGCCATCAGTGCCACAGGCACAGGAACTACACTGGGATCTGCTGAAAAGATGCTGCAGTTGACAACCTCAGGCTGCCCCTTGGACCCCCATTCTTCCAGACAGTCATAAATCTCCAGGAAGCATTCTGTGCTATTGTAGTATACGGCACTGAGTCATGTTTACATTTGTTTTCTACTGTCCGTGCATGTCAGCCAGTAGTAAATAAAACACAGCAGGGACCTTAGCTCTTGATGTGTCTCAGCAGAAAACTGGATAATGACTCCGCAGGAAAGGAAAGCAGATCTTAATGCAAATGCCAAATTCAACAGTATATTATGCTATCCACTGAGCCTGGCACAGAAGAGGTTATAACCTGCTGATGGGGTCCCCTGTACAACCAGCTTGTCTAGCAGCCCCCTTGCTACACACAAAGACCTCTAAACATGAGGACATGAAGTAAACGTTTCTAAATGCAATAAGGTTCGACCTCTGCCTGCACCCAACCTTTACATAAAACAAGTCTCATTTCAAGGGAAACTGCTGCTGAAAAAAGAACCTGGGCTCAATTGCTGAATAGAAAGTGAAAAAGCCTCACTCTCCTTGCTACCCTTTCTCCTGTCTCCTTGGTCCCTCAAAGAGGAGGAGGGCAGATGCAGCACACGGTGACAGGCAGGGTCTGAAGGACCTCAGATCTGCATGTGTTTTGGGACCACCTCCTTTGTGCCTTGGCAGCAGCTCTGGCCTGGCTCAAGGGAATCGTTCCTGTCCAGCTGATCACCCCATCACCGTCAAGGACACAATCTTTCTGCACTGAAAAACATGCAGTCTCCCCCCAGCCCATGGTGACGGGGGAGCAGTTTAGCTTTCTTACCTTGTGCCACTCTTTGCTCTCGCCTTTTGTGAGAGCATCCCAAGTAGGGGCACAGGGAAGAGTCCTGTGACATTACAGCATCATGCCAGAGGCTCATTGCTGTAGGAGAGGGAAGACCTAAATGGATCATCTTATGCAGCTCCAGGGACAGGACTGGCTGTACTTCTCCACCAAAGCCTCAGATCAGGGGAAGAGAGCTGAGCTTCAGCTGCCCAGGCAGGAGCAGGGTCTTGCTTACAGGTGGCATACAAGGGCAGTGCTTTCCACAGGAAATGAAAGAGGTGGCCAGAGAGCCATCTGTGCGTGTCCCAGGGTGATACTACTCAGTACGTGTTGCAGTACTGCAACCTAACGTAATGTACTGCTGCTAATAAAACAGCACTGAAAAAACAATGTTTGCCCTTAGGTCTTCATACGGTTCCCAAAAGCCAATCTGCTGCCCTGAGCATGAATATAGCAGGGTCAGTGCAATGGTGAAACCCAGACTGATGCACAGCAGAGCAGGTCTAATCCAGAGCATCAGCTGATTACACAAGGCATATCCAGTGTCCAAAAGTGGGGGTTTTTCACTCTTCCCTCTGAAAGCAACTTGACTCTTCTCCAAAAACTAACACCAGAATGAGTGACTTGAAATTATTTTTTAGGCAGGTTTCCGAAGACTGAGTTGCGCTATGCCCCCTTCCTGCAACAACATGCCAGGAAATCCCTGGGGAGCTCTCCCAGGAACTGCTAAGGGATGAATGCAACAAGCTGAGCTGTTCAGCTTCTCACCTCCCCCAGCACGGGTTTGAACATGTTGACAGCAGAGTGGTATGAAGATGGTTTTGCTCCCTACAAATCTTTTGATAAACAGGATTGTGCTCTACAACAGAGATTTTTCTTTGTAACTTTTAGTCAATACTTTCTTGGCTTGCCACTCTTGACAACTCAGTCTCAAAACAGATCTCTCTGGGATACGCTGTTCAAAATAATCAGCTGTCAGCTATTCTCCTTTTAAAACTAATAATAGAAGGTCTGCATGAGCCTGTGAGAGACTGAAACATGGGAATGCGAATTGTGCAGCTGCAAATGTTTCCATACTGCTGCAGCTCTCAAATTGCTTTTTGCTCTCTACCAGGGAAACATGAAATAACATTGCAGGGAGCAGGTTTTGTACTGTCAAAATTCTCCAACTGTCTTCAGTTTTTCCATGATGTGGTAAATGCTTAGTGATGCCTTTTAACTTTCAAGCACACTTTAAAGAGGGGAGGGATGTTCTGGTCAAAACCAACAGGCTCAGGTAGACCAGGAGCATGGGATAATTTGATGGCTTGTATCCTTTGGATGCCAGCTGCACAAGGGAAGCCAAATTGTGCTCTTGCCATTAGCGGAAGTTTTAGCCTCTGATTCATCTTCTTGTCATCAAACTGCATCAGGATGGGGAAAAAAAGGTTCAAGGGGGGAGCACTGCCTTTGACAGGATGGGGAAATGGGACTCCTTTGAACAGCCCCTTGTATACAGCATTTTGGCTCCAAGAGGGCAGGGAGGATTAATGCTACATGAGGCTTGAACTAAGAATAAGAGCTAGTACTGGAGGAAAGCCAACTGTGCAACACTCCTCTAACTGCTTAGGGAACTCTGTTGTTGTCACGTGAAACTGAGAAACAACTGGGAGGGTCTGTTCAAAAAGTGCTCAGAGTAGAAGCACATTTGCAAAGCCTGATGAAGGAACAAAAGCGAGCAGCACCTGCCTCTTCCAGGTCTGTCTGCAGCTAGTGCTGTCAGGGAACTTTGTCCCTACCAGCAGTAGGTTCATTGTCAGCCTGAAAAATATTTTTAAAGCCTTTCAGGCTTTTAAGAGAAATAAGAAGTTTAAATCCCAGACCGGAAGCCTTAATTATAACAGATTTGTGTGAAAGTTGCCAGATCTCTCCCTGCTCTGTGATCAGGGTTGTGCCAAGAGTCTGCTTTATGTCACACTCGCAACTGTGTTAAGTTCAGCAAAGTAACTGGGTCAAAGATGCAAAAGGAGAACAGAGATCACTGATTAGCACTAATGAAAGCCTGCACTGCAGAGCAGAGTGACAGTGCAATCATTTCAAGGTTCTTGCTGTAATTACAAGGTAGCCACACTCATATTCAGTGTGAGCTGTTCAGAACAAATCCTTTTGCGCATCACATTTTACACCTTAGAAAGTCACTCAAGAGTCACCATGACCAGAAAAGAGTACATGAGAATAAACAACTGTGAGAAATAGTTGTTCATACTGCTGGAATTGAAATTAACTAACAGGAAATGAGGAAAGATTTGAGCATCCTCATAAGCAGCTCTTCTAAATATACAGCACTGTTGTTTTCAATCAATGAATTCCACCTATTGTGAACATAAGGTTATAGATAGAGAATACTGATCTCATGTTCAAGAATTTAATGGTGCATCTGTCCACAACTGTAACACCAAGTGTTCTGAAGATCACTCGACCTTCAAATAAAACAGCAGAAATGAAGACAGCAACAGTGTTTTTCCAGAGTCTTACAGACTTTCCATAAGAAGAAAAATTGAAGGGACTAGAGTTATTTAGAGAAGGGAGAAAGAGCAAAAACAAGTATAGAATGATACAGACGAATTCAGTCCAAGGCTTATAGGTAGCCTCACCTCATTCGCAAGCAAAGCAGTGTATTTCCAAGTAATAAAGACAAATATGTCAACTTAGCAATTAACCTGGAACCCACTGCAACAGACAATAGGGAAACATATGCTGTCAACCTATGGATAGAGGGAGTACAAGCAGTTACACAAAAGATTATCTTATGCAAGATAAAACAAGCAATTAGAACATTATAACTCAATATTAAAATTACTTATTAGATAATAAAAAGAGAACAAAAAATAGATTTCTACCATGTCCTTCCATTTTCCTTCTAAGTGCAATGAGGCAGGACACAACTAATCCTATCAAAAAAACCCACATTAAGTTATCTGGAAATCTCAAAAGCCACTGACTATCCACAGGCAGAACGTGGGCATAGAGCCATTAGCAAAAACGTGGTGGACACATGGGACCAATGAGGAGATTTATGTTGAGACAACAATATAAAGCAACTCACTTCAAGATACAAAAATCAATGCACTTAAAGTGACAACTACAGCAGGCAAACACTGGGCTAAGGACCATAGAGTACCTATCCACAAAAGCACACAGCCACTATGCCTGCACAG
This sequence comes from Phalacrocorax aristotelis, assembly GCF_949628215.1. NCBI lineage: Eukaryota > Metazoa > Chordata > Aves > Suliformes > Phalacrocoracidae > Phalacrocorax > Phalacrocorax aristotelis. The sequence continues at coordinate 58,329,870 of NC_134280.1, forward strand.
ACTGCTGCAAGAACTCTACATGTGTTATTGGGTATAGCAGCAGCCCTCTTGAGTTGCTTACTCCCTTAACAGATATAAAAAATATTGTGTGCCAATGCCTATGTGCTGATAGTTACGTTTATGCCTAACCATAGTAGGTCAACTATAAGGTATCTTATTATAAGTGTAGTTTTAAATATATTATTATTTATTTATTTCCTACTGGTAAGGAATACACAGTATATAACATATGCAAACTTCATTTGGAACCATTCAGAATGCTAGGACATATGGAAATTATATTAAAGGACTATGGGCATGATGGCTTGTATCACTTTTCAAAGTAACATTTAAATACTACAACACAGATCATTAAGGGAAATGCCACTCAGCCAGAAACACTGGAAGAGAACTCACCAGGCTTCCCACTGCATCACACCGCACAACAGATAAATGCCAAAAAGCAACTGTTGCCTTTGGAGTGCCCAATTTGCAACACCTTGCAGAGATCTCTCAGGAGTCTCAAGCTGACCATCTGTAAAATGTAAGCACTTAAATGCAGTGATTCTGATTCTGAAAATCATGATCTTTTTCTGTCTCAGAAGTTTCAGGGAATAATAGCATTTATCCAAGTTTAAGGCTCTTTTGTGGGGAAATCATCAGAGTGTTCCTTCTTAAGGAGGGGAATGGTTTGAATTAACAGACCAGCTCCACAGATATTTCACTCCTAATCAATCAAGAATGGCACAAGGATTTCTTACTAAACTGCTCCCCAACCATCAAATGGATGAAAAGTTGTTATTTTTTCCAATCACTTAACCAGGTTATTAATTGATATTCACTAATGGCAGTATTTTATTTATAGAATCAGGCTGGTCAAATCTGGTAGGCAAGATGGGGACACAAAGTGTTAGACTGCTGATCAGCCCTCAGTTCACAGATGTCAGTTGTCAGTTTTGTATGCATGTTGTAGAAAGATTGCCTGCTCCAGGACAGCCTGCTTCTCCCTCAAGAATGCTCTACTGGCAGATAACAGCAACAACAGTGTTTTCCCCCTAAAGTCTTCCTCAAACTCCTCCCTGAAACACAGCTGATACTGCTCTTTAATCAAGGAACAATTTGCACACACAGATATATACACATGCACGCACACACATGTACACACACAGTCATATACAACGGCCATTTTTGAGAAGGGGAGGTGGGGTAAAAGGATTCGATTTCCATTCACTGCACTTGCCCCCTCCAGGACAATTTTAGGAGAAAGTAGAAAAAAGCATCACCATTATCTCCAGCGTGTGCTAGCAGCCACTCAGCAGAGCCTGGCATTGTTTGGAGGAACACAAAAGACCGTCTGTTTGGAAAGTTCAAGAAAGAAAGCAGAGAGCCTGGTCCTACAGTCAAAAGACTGAAACAGAGGCTGAGAAGTTCTCAGGCAGAGGCTGATCCAAAGCCTTTTGAAGCTGACGGGAAAAATCCCATGAACTCCGGCACACTTTGGATCATGCCTGAAATGCACAGAAGGGAGCAAAGCAGCATAAAAGTAGAAATGAGCATCTGCTAGAGGGGAGTTTAAACAGAGTAGAGGTGACCTAATCTTTTCATCATGGTTCTCGGTACAGTGTATTTTTGTGATGTTCAAGCAAGTAGGATTATATCAATTTTCTAAGTCTTTTCGTTAGGACATAGCAGTTGCACATTAATCATTAGGTATTTTTCCGCTTAAAATGCTATGCACGCTACCCTATTGTTGAGTGTTGAATACAGCATTTAGCAACTGTCTTTGAGGAAAGGGAGGAAAAAGACCTTTTCAAATTGGTGAAATTATTAGTGTTCCGCTGTCTTCCCCCACTACCCTCTTCCAAAAAGGCTGGTTTAAAGCTATGAAAAAGACAGCCCAGGACTGAAAACCTTATTAAAAACAATGCTGCCAGAATCATCTCTTCATAAGCACCAGTTTGAGACAGAGCCCAGCCCAGAAGCAGCTCTTTAGCGGCACATTCTCCAACAATTGCTAAAGGATCCCAAGTCCGTGGAGGTTCCAAATCCTCTGCTTAATTACAGTGCAATTAATTTTTCTCATTAAAGATTAATATATGAGCATCCAAAAAGAAAGACGTATCTTCTAAACTCCATAACACTTCCATAATTATTTTCTTGCATGTAGGAGTAATTGTTCCAGTGATTTTAAAGTTCAGTACTGTCTAGGTCCTAAATGACATTTCTGGAAATCAATTTGTTCGAAACTCTTTTTTTTTTTTTTTTTCTAAACATTTCTTGCAGCCTTTGCACAAGATTCAACAAAGAGCCAAAGTATCTTTTTTTTTTTTTTTTTTTCTCCTTAAAAAATGCAGGATGTTTCCTCTTTCCCTGGCTAATAGAATCCAACTGTTGCTGCATGACATCATTCCCCAGCACTAGGGAATCCAAGCTTGCTCAGACACTCGGCTGGGAGTAAACACGACAGGGGAAAAAAAAAAAAAAACCAACTTTAAAATGGGAGGAAATAACATTAAAAAGGCAATTTTTGTTACCTGAAATTTGGAGCATTTCCCTTTCCACTCCATTCTCAGATTTGTATTTCCCAGACAAAACTGTATTATCTGACGCAACCAGAAAACCAGTCGTTTAGCGTCTAATACCTGCTGTGCTTCCCACAACTCCTTCATATGACCTTTCGCAGCACTGATTCCAGCTAAAATGATTGCAGAGAACACAGACTGGCCGGGCCAGTTGTCATGGAGATATCTCTCTCTTTTCATACGCGCGCGCACATACACACACATACAGATTTAAACAATTCTGGGAGGCATCCACAAAACAGCATGCCTTTTCATCAGCTAAGTTTTTGAAGCATTCCACCCCTCCTCCAAGCCCTCCCTAGAGTCAGCCCAGGAAGCTGAGCTTTCCTGAGCTGAGCTTTGGTCACGAATCGATTGTTGAAATTAGAGATATTGCCTTTTAAAAAACGAAACCCACCACAGAACTCATACTTTATTTTCCCCCCAGGAAGGAAGAGAGAGATCTTTGCTTGCCAAAGCTTTGAACTAGAAGTAAATCTATTGCATTCAAACCTGCAGGCTATTTGTCTTTGCCCAATTTCTTATGAATTTGATATCTGAAAGCACTACATCTTTGTTGAAATACAGTCATGCAGATTACAAGAAATGCTGCTGCCATGCCCTTACTCCTTACCTTGCCGTTGTCCCAGTACCCAGCCAGTGACTTAATTAGCACAGGTATTCATCATGGTCATGCAGGACTTCCTGTATTCTTTCATGTTTCTGTAATTAAGAAGAAAAACATGCAGGTCAGGAACATGCAACTCAAACAAAAAAAAAAAAAGCCAAACAAGAAAAAACAGATACATTTGGAAGTTTTCTCGTACTGACCATAACTTTACACGCCTTGTACCAAAAACTCACTATCTCCCAGTTAAAGTAGAAATCCATTTCAATGACATTTGCGAATACAAGAACTGATTAATATACCATATTCACTGGCACCATGGTTGCAAAACAAAACATTCCCAACATAAATAAAGACACACAACATTTTTTCCTTGACAAAAAAATTCTAAATTAATCCTCAGTAACGTCATATAGGAAAGCCTGGACTGATAAATCAAGAGAACAGAAAATACTTTTTAAAAAAAGAAAGAAAAAGAACATTTAGTAAGGAAATTCAGTAAAAAGTGTTTGGACTCAGAACAGCAGCACTGGTCCCAAAGTTTTTACACCTTGATAAATAGCTTGGAGACTTACTCTTCAGAGGATTTAACTGGAGTCAGTCATTCAAACCTTTAAAACTTCATAAAAGATACTAAAGGGACTGCACGACACTGCTTTCTGCAAAGAATTGTACAAGCAACAGTCCCTCTAGTGGGCGTAAAATGGCAAAGCTGACTATGCCATACTAAGTAGGAAATCAATTTTTTTCTCTATCAACCACTTCATTATGCTGTTATGATACTCCACCCCTGAATTAAAAACTTAAAATAGAATTAGCCTATGTGACCCTTTATATGTTATTTAGGGAGCTGAACACAAGAAAATGTGTATGTGCATTACATAATCAACACAGTTTATACACAAGGAGATATAAAAGAGTTCCAACATATTACTCTTCTGGTTGTGTTTGTAACATGATAGCAAAAGTGGGATTAATAAAAACCTAGACAGCGAGACGGCTGAGATGCCTTATGGGAACACCTGTCTCTCCATATAGCTATTAAAAAATATAAAATACTTTGGAGCATATTATTGACTGTACTTCTGAAAACTCTACATTTTGTGAATGACAGAGCTCCCAGCAGATTGTACACTTAAACCACCTCTCTTTCTATCAAAAACACTACCCAAAGGCATATACATGAGGCATATTTTACACTGCTACCAAAAACTGCATGCAGACTATTACCAGGTAGATGGATATAAAAAGATAGCTTCTTCAGCTGTCAATATTCCAGAAGATGCTGAAATGACATACATGAAATATTTTTTCTTTACATTAAAGCAGCACATGCTAGGCTTGCAAGGTCACACTAAGTTCCCTTAAGAATGCACCAGTAAAGCCCAGCAGAACCATAGGAGCCAAATGTAAAAAATTATGATGTGTTTGTCTTGAAAAGTTCCCTTTGGTGTATGACTGAGTTAAACTCATCGCAAGCTGCAAGTGGGCACAGTTTAAGCAGTGTAACTGGGGAAAGAGGGAGATGGGTAGCTCCTCCCAAGAAAGGAATGTTTTACCCTACATCACCCCAAAGGGAGTGCTCAAAGATATAGAAGTAATAAAAAAAAAAAAAAAACCTAGGAATTGATCAATGGACAGGTGAAATTGTTGACCAGTCTCAGATTTCCTATAGTCCCCATTACTGGTAGCATGGGGATATGTACCAACCATCTGCATCATGTCCCACTCCAGAGTTTATCATAAGGCTTTGTAGCACTTCATTAGGTGGCCACATCCGCATATATGGCACAGATCTCAGGGGAGCATGCAAGGTAGCATTTATAAACAACTGAAAATGCTCACTGCATTACATATACACTCAGTTACAGTTTAAAGTTTCAAACAAAACAAATGAAGTCGTTAAAATATATTATGCATGTGCTAACATATAGATAACAAGCACAGTAGTAAAACTATGGCCCAAGCTTTAGTCTTGAGCAGGTGACTACCAGAGAAGACTCCAGACAAATACATTTCTATTTTAAGCTTCACAAATACACTCCCAATCAATTCCTTGCCAAAAGGTAAAATATTTAGCTCAGATTGGCCTCAATGAACCAAGAACCATTCCCACCTTTTACTTTTTTCTCATTGGGCTTTTCTGTGAGCACATCAACACCTCAGAACAAGGGTTTAGTATCATAAACAGAGGACACAATGAACAGCTGATATCAGGTTATTAGAGTGTCATGGTTACACTGTGGTAAGAAAACTTTAGAATATGTATCCTCATCCCCTGCAGGAGACTGACAATCCATTACTCACACATGGCTGATGTTTAGTTTCTTATTTCCGATACATTTCCCATTTCTGACTGGCTGAACACACTCTTTCCTATGCTCTGTGGTCACAAGCGCAGGATGCAGAAGCCACGTGACACACGCAGGAGCAGACATGCACTGAGAAGGATGAGTGCACAGTGAGACAGTCCTCACCAGGGCACACCTGGCATCTCTGCCCTTGAGACTGGAAAGGGGAATATGAGCCACTCTCCCCACAAGCTGCATGGTCTAAGATTCTTTAAAGGAACACTTTCTAAATCAAGCAGCCACATCAGCAACAGGAGAGGAAACAAAAATGAGATTTGCTCCTAAACAACTCAGGAAATTTTATCACTTTCACTAGGTGAAAACACAACATCAACTCTGGGATATAAGAAGACAAAACCAGAGATGAGCTGCAGACTAAGCTGCCCACAACACCACCACAAACCTCTGGTAGGTGTAAATGGAGATTAATCACTGCACCAACTTCAGTAACATTTCAGCTTGCATTTTTAAAATAAAATGAAGTTCCATATAAAAATGATTTATTATCTTTCCCCCCTCCTCAAAATATTTTCTGCCCTTCAGCAGAGCTTCTGCCCCTTTCCCATAGAAGATGACTACCTTATTTCTCTTCCTCTCATGTTACCTCTACATCACAGTTACTGACCATCTTTCCAGTCACCTCAATGTCACTGGAAAGTACCTGTTTGAACATAGAGAAATTAAAGTCTCAACAGCAAAAAGCAAAGCTTAAGTACCCTGTCCCAGTATGTTTTTAACCCAATACCATGGAAAGGCAAGTGCCTGCAGCTCCTGCTGACTTCACTGGGAGAGGCAGAGAGCTAAGCAGCACTTCCTCATCACCAGGCAGTGACTTGCAGAGGTATGGAAATAAGGGAAAAGGCCCCAGCCAGCTCATAATGTAAAGCATGCACGCACTACAAAAACTGTGCTCTCTGCACTTTATTTAGAGGCCCAGCACTCAGTCCATTTGCATAGAGCATTCTGTCACTATCAGGTCAGTCAAGAACATGACAACCAGGACAGCAGCCACCATACTCTTTGGAGCAGTCCCATAACACCATTAGGCTCTCCTTTGCATTAACAGTCCACAGCACTGGCCTTTATTGTTAACACTCAACACAGTGGTGTAAAAGCACAGCAATAGAGCAAATGGCACAAGTTTAACACCTTTGACCCCAAAAGCATCATTCTACTGAAGTTAATAAAACTTCCACTGACTTCAGTGGCACATTAACTTCAATTTTGCCTCACTACATCACATTTTGCTAGGACTGTGGTATCATAGTAAATAGTACAAAAGTATATCATGGTCCTGCAAACAATAAAGCAAATTAGTTGACCCAACATATGAGTCCCCCAGTTGCAATGGGACTGCACAGGTGTAGGTCTAAGATCAGTCAGCTACAAACTTGTTTTCTTCCCCCGTTTCAGCATCAGATCCATTTCCCATAGTATTTCCACAACACTCTCTTCTAGCAGAATTAAAAATCCCCATGACCTCTTTAATAGCCCAATGAGGATCATGTTTGAAGCACTGTACTGATTTCACTAAACCAGAAGAAAAAAGTGTGTGTGTGTCTATATATATAGACACACACACACACACACTATATGTATATAGGAAATTACTAATCATAGCTATGGACTCTTTGAGATGCTGCCAATCTCTTTATGGCTCTATATCCCATTTCAGTTTGATCTCATTCTGCAAATGAAAGCCTGTCATACTTGGGTCTGACCCTGACATCTCAACTGGGTGCAAGAGAGCAATTTGCAAAAGTAGCTAAGTGATTCAGTGAAACTAAGAGGATATCTGTACCTGGGGGGTCATGACAAGAAGCTGACACACATTCGACTCCTGTGCAAATACTCAGTCAGAAATAAAGTGGCTTAATTTTGTGGCTGTTATTGTTTTAGGCCCTGATTCAGCAAAGCACTTAAACATTGACTTCAAAAGAACTTAAAAATATGCCAAATGTGCTACAATATTTTACCAAAGTGGTGCTTTAGTAATGTTGTATGTTTTAGAAAAAAGAGACAGAAAGAGTTTTTATTTGGCAATTAAAGCTTTAAGATGTTGTTTGGAGATGTAACCAGGATATGCTCCCTATGCTAAACGTACTAATGAGATTGAAAATCTGCAGAGCAATAAGCTGAATAATTCCTTAATAAAACAACTTTAAAGCTGAACAGTGTGGAATTAACTCGTGTATATTCCTGGTTTGAGAATTAGCCATACCTATGGTCTGATTCATGACAGGAGACACATATTACAGCTCAGCTCACCCTGCTAAGAAAGCAGTGCAAAGCCAAACAAGCCATACAAACTGGCTTTGGGCCCAGGGAGCCAATTCAGCCAGCCCTCAACATCCCAGTGCTGCAAACTGTGGGAGATGGCACCAGGCCAAGGCACAAGCCAAGCCATAGGGATAACCAAAAGTTGGGAACCTCATGTAAATAAGTCCTTCTACTCCTTAGCTCTCCAGAGCCAGTCCTGTCTGCAACCCATCCGCACCCCAGTCAACACCCTTCCTGCGTGTGGCTGTGCTGTATCCCAGGCATGCCTGAAAAGGAAAGACAAGAAGCAGTGGGACCAAAACTGATGGAGGGGGGAAACCCCCAAGGGGAGACTATTTGTTCTATCTGGACAAAACAAGAAAATTTTGGCCTTTATAGGTGTTAGCCTCTTCCTATACCTTTTTTTTACTGCATATATCCCCATCAAGCGTGGTGGATTTCTGTCCCAAGAAGGGGGGAAAATGAGACAAGCAGGCTTCTTCTGGGAACTAACCATATCAGGAAAGATGTCAATGAGTTGTTTGAAATTCCACAGGAATTCTGATTTGACCCTACGTGAATGTGAGATTATCTCAGTTTCTTTTAGTTCACTACTGTTTATTTTAAGTAGAAGCCAAAGGACAAGTTTCTGTTGCCACCATTCACAGTACACATCCTGCGACACAAGACACTATACATGGGACTAGAAGGCAATTTAAAAAACAGATCCCCACATGCCTGGAACTGCAATGCAAGCAGGACTCAAGAATATAACTCTGGGAGGACTAAATCTTGTGTGTATCTGAGCAAGTGCTGCAAAGCTTTGACTTAATGGTAACAGAGAGGCAGAATCCTTCTCAGAGCACGTAACTGATGGGAAGAGAGATCCTTTAAGCCAAATCCCCTCCTGAAGAGGCATTTTTCAAATTGTTAAGGTAGCCCTTCCTGTACTTGCATTCAGGTAGTGGGACAAAGACAAAGATGCTGTTGGGAACCATCTCTATTCTACAGAGCTAAACAAGGGAAGAGCATCTCTTAGCAAAACAATGCACCCAAGGACAGGTATATTCAATAATCAGTGCTGGTTTCTGAAGCAGAACATGGATAGCAGTTGGGGTTTTGCATTTTTCCACCTTTGCAAAAGAGCTCTAAATTTAAACTCAAACTGGAGAATAAGAGGGCCTAAGGCTGAGCAACCAATATATCACCTTGTTTACATGAGAAAAATCACAACCAATATCACTGTGCAGTCTTTGAACTTCTAAATAAATAAATAGATAAATAACTACAACATGTTTTGTGATTCCTTTTGATCATCAGCTATGAAAGTTCACAGGAAGTTTATGCAACCCCCTCTGACTGGATAGATTTTATCTTCCAAAGCCTATTAGCCAGGAAACTCTAAGAAAGTGTCAGCCTGATGTTCTTTTGGACAAAAAGCAATGACTTATCTGTGGGCTAACTTCTGCTGGTGGCTTTCTTTTAGTCACGACTTGAACCTCCAAGTTGGCCTGGAGACCTTGTGGACAGCTGGTCACGTGCTGGGGGGATGCCTGTGGGCCCTGCTTAGCATCTCTGGGGAGTAAGGGTGCTGCGAGCATCACACTAGCACTACTCCCATCACCTACACCCTATAGGAATCAAAGCCAGTGACAAGATGTGTTTTCTTAGGCATATAATGACTTTGTCTTTCATATTGCCATAATCATCACAGCAGGCAGATTTTAAGCCACAGACAATAAAGCTATTTTCTTCTCTATTTTGGATAGAGCAGATAAACAAAATACTGCTTTGAATATACAACTTCTTTCATCCTTTCATACATGGCCCCTCAGTGTGATTTACAAAGCCAGATAAATGTCACTCCTGCAAGGCTGCTTGGAACAAAGGGGTTAAGTGGCTTTGTGTGTGAGGCTGCACAGTGGCCCCTCAGAAACAGCATGTGATCAACCAGGTTCTGAGCACCAGGCTCTGCTGCCTCCCGTGAGATCACAGTTAGGACCTGGAAGCCAGTCAGGGTCAGCTAAATCCCAAGGTATATCATAACTTTTTTATTCCTGGAAAGCAATTTGCTTGTACACAGGAAACAGCTGAAATTAAATTTTCCTTCTAGCTGGTTTCCACTGTCATGGAGGAAACAAAAGTCAGCGACAGTGCAGTGACTAGGATAAACTTGTGCAAAACAAAATAAATCCAAAAACCAGACCCTGCAGACAGTTCAAAAACATTTTGTGAATTCTGTGTTAGTTTCTCAGTATCTCAGTGTTTGCTGGGTTTAGCAGTGTATGTGGTATAGAGATGCCCAAATGAGCCACAACCATCGTAACTCCAGAACTGGAAGCAGCACCGCCCCAACAGGACAACGCAGTGCTTGAAGAAGTGCAGCTGTATTTTTTCAGGAAGGAGGTCATGCCTCCACACTGTACCCCACTGTTCTCTGGGGCCATGCGGACCTCCTGGAGTCAGTCCCAGGGCTCTCTGTGCTGAGTTCCATTGTGCGGCACAGACATCCCCTGAGCAACATGTTGCAGACCACAAAGGAAGCCAGTCCCAGCACTGGGAATTCAGCTCCCAGCGCCCAAGCTCCTGATGAGTGCCTTAAAGACAAGGTCACTCCTCTTCCTCCCATTCTGTGCATTCTTCCAAGCAGAGCTGGGGGAAGCCTCAGAAAACAGCCTCACATCCAAGGAATTAGAATCCTGACACCCCCTTTTAGGCTGCTGGGGAATCGCGCACCTACCTGTATCCTCTTCAACACTACCAGTGGAGGCTATTATTTAAGAAGGGGGAAAAAAAAAAAAAAAAAAAGAACACACTTTGCTTTACTCTCATCAAAACTGATGGCTCAGAGATAAGATTTTGCCTCTTGCCACGAAAAAGCATAATTTCTTCTTTTAATTAAGGTATTTCCCATTTTAGAGACAAAAGAAAAGCAAGAATTGACTTTTTTTTTTTCTTCACAAACTGAAAAGGGTGGAACTTGGGAAAGCGTCCAGTGTTTTTCTTCCAAGTCTGGGAAAACTATACAGCTTATATAGGCCAGGACACTATTATAGATATTTTTCCTTTAAAACACTGGACAAGGTCCATGTAGTCACATGATGTTCCCCATTGCTATGTACATTGCTTTAAGGGGATGGACAACTCGCTCCCCGGAACTGCTGCTGCTTGCTGTTCATACTACGAAAATGGTGAAATCCCACAACACAAGCTGAGTGTTAGCCATGTAGTGCACAAAGAACACACACCAGAAATTTGGTAAAGACCTTGCTGCCAGTGAAGAAGCACTGGCAACAGCTCTGTTAGAAGTCTTGATTTCTAGCTAACCCCTAACCTGGCCCACAACAGCATGAGCCCTGAATGCTGCACCAACATCTCCATCTAAACGCCATAGTAGAGGCAGACTTCTAAAGGCACTGGCAATTCCCAGTTAATCAGAGTTAGGCTGAGATGGAAACAGGTAACTTATGGCTGTTACCCTTGCAGTTGGGTGTGTGTATGTTCACTGAAAACACAGGTTAGTGCTTACAATGCTGGAAGCAGCTTCTGGAAAGTCTGAACTGTACGATTCAAATCATTAAGAGCACAACTTGCTTTGGGGAAAATTCCCCATTCAAGAACAGACATGTTGATTACTACTCCTATTTTCTAATTTCCTGACGTGTGAAAGTCCCATTAGTAAGCATGAGAGCTCTGTGCTTACCAAAAGCATAAAGCAACACACTCAGTTTACCCGAAAGAGCTGAAAGGGCTTTTTTTTGCGTACATACATAGGATTGAAACCCTCTACTTCCTGCACCATGTGAAGGGACCTAACAAGGAGTCAGAAGGATCAAATGTTGTTCTTGATTTTGACACCATTCAGTTATATCATCTTGGGTAGCTTTATTCACCTAGTAACACTATATCTGTTCAGCTTACTGAAGCACTGAGAAAGCACAAGCAAGCAGTATTGGAAGGATGTAGTAGGCTGCAATATCACCATAATCTTCAAACAATACATATCTTTGATCACATTATACAATTCTGTACATTACTCAGCCTCCAGGGCTGTCTGCAGTTTCTTAACCTGCTTTGCTTCTATGCATTTTTGATACTCCCTTCAGCCTGCAAAAGACCAAATACGAATAGGATTTCTTCATCATCCCTGAAAAATATCCCACTGAAATAAGAAGCTTTCCTCACAATTCACTCAGTAACAAAAGCAAATGCAGTCCTGAGCCAGTGAAAGATCTGGAGCCTGATTTTTTCCTGCCTGCATATGACAAAGTCAGAACTTTGCACCATTTTTCTGAGGCAAAGGATTTTGGATCTGGTCACACTCTAAGATATTAGATACTTGCACTGCAAGATTTAAAAAAGAAAAAAAAAACACAAACCAAAAAAAACCTATGTTGTGGGCCATTTTTTAAATCCCCTCCATCCAGCTGGGTTCAAAATAAGCTGCACTGCACCTGTCTTGCAAGAACCTCCACAATGGATAAAAACTCCATACAAAACCTTGTGTTTTATCACTAGTTTCATCTCTGCTTTACCAGGGTGTGACCTGGAGCAAATCTTAGCAATTCTCATACCTCACCTCCTCTAGAGTGGTTCCCAAGTGTAATTCACATGGCTTGTGAACCAATCGTAAAATAAAAGGGGAGCTTACAACCCCAGTTCCTAGACATCCACAACACTTACAGAAAGCCAGCAAACCAACACAATATAGAAGATGACATTGTAAAACACAGTGCCAATTTACATCCATTTGGAATAGCACTTTGATACTGTAGGAAATATAACCCTCCCTGCAATTCAGCACGAGCCACAGGTAACAAACAGATTTCTACTTTCTTCCTTATCTCTAAAGAGCTGATAATAACTGAATCTAGTGGAACCAGAAGGTTCCTACAGAGCATCAAGGACAACTTTTTGATGCAAGTGGTGGAGGAGCCAATGAGGTGAGATGTGCTGCTCAAACTTATCCTAACAAACAAGGAAGGGCTAGTTGAGGATGTGAGAGTTGGGGGTAGCCTTGACTGCAGTGACCAGGAGATGGTTGAGTTTAGAATACTGCAAAGTAGAAGCAGGGCTATGAGTCAGGTTACAATCTTGGACTTCAAGAGGGCCAACTTTGGCCTCTTCAAAGACCTGCTAGGAGGAATTCCATGGGCTAGGGCTCCAGAAGGCAGGGGGGTCCAAGAGAGCTGGACAGTATTCAAGGACCACTTCTTCTGAGCTCAAGATAGGTGCATCCCCAGGAGGAAGAAGTCAGGCAGAGGAGCCAGGAGACCAGCATGGATGACCAAAGAGATCCTAGAGAAACTCAAATGGAAGAAGGAGGTTCACAGTATGCAGAAAAAGGGTCTGGCCATTTGGAAGGAATATAGGAATGTTGTCAGGGTGTGCAGAGATGTGACAAGGAAGACTAAGGCCCACTTGGAAAAAATCTAGCAAGGCATGTCAAGGGTAACAAGAAGGGCTTCTTTAAATACATCAGCAGTAAAAGGAAGACTCGGGATGCAGTGGGCCCACTGCTGAACAAGGAAGGGGCCCTGGTAACGCAGGATGCAGAGAAGACTGAATTACTGAATGCCTTCTTTGCCTCAGTCTTTACTGCTAAGGCTGGCCCTCAGGCACCTCAGCCCCCAGAGAAGAGAGGACAAACTGGGACAAAGGAAGACTTACCATCGGTTGAGAAAGACAGGGTCAGAGATCACCTAGGCAAACTGGATCCTCGCAAATCCTTGGGACCCGATGGGATGCACCCATGAGTGCTGAGGGACCTGGCAGATATGCTTGCTGAGCCACTCTCCATCATCTTTGAAGGGAGGACAGCAAATATCACTCCAATCTTCAAAAAAGGCAAGAAGGAGGACCCAGGAAACTATAGGCCAGTCAGCCTCATCTCCATCCCCAGAAAGGTGATGGAGCAGTTCATCCTGGAGGTCATCTCCAGGCATGTAGAAGACAAGAAGGTTATCAGAAGTAGGCAACATGGATTCACCAAGGGAAGATCATGCTTGACCAACCTGATAGCCTTCTATGATAGTGTGACTGGCTGGGTTGATGAAGGGAGAGCAGTGGGTGTTGTCTATCTCAGCCTCAGTAAGGCATTTGACACTGTCTCCCATAACATCCTCATAGGTAAGGTTAGGAAGCGTGGGTTAGATGAGTGGACAGTGAGGTGGAGAGAGAACTGGCTGAAGAACAGAGCTCAGAGGGTCGTGATCAATGGAGCACAGTCTGGGTGGAGGCCCATAACTAGTGGTGTTCCCCAGGGGTCTGTGCTGGGTCCAGTCCTGTTCCATATATTCATCAGTGGCCTGGATGATGGGATAGAGTGTAACCTCAGCAAGTTTGCTGATGATACCAAGCTGGGAGGAGGGGCTGATACACCAGAAGGCTGTGCTGCCATCCAACGAGACCTGGACAGGCTGGAGAGCTGGGCCAAGGGGAACCTCATGAAATTCAACAAGAGCAAGTGCAAGGTCCTGCACCTGGGGAGGAAAAACCCCATGAACCAGCACAGGCTGGGGGTTGAAATACTGGAAAGCAGCTCTGTTGAGAAGGACCTAGGAGTGCTGGTGGACAGCAAGCTGACCATGGGCCAACAATGTGCCCTTGTGGCCAAGAAGGCCAACAGTATCCTGGGATGCATTAAAAGGGGTGCGGCCAGCAGATCGAGAAGGGTTATCCTCCCTCTCTACTCAGCCCTAGTGAGACCACATTTGGAGTACTGTGGCCAGTTTTGGGCCCCCCAGTTTAAGAAGGACAGGGAACTGCTCAAGCCAGTCCAGTAGAGAGCTACCAAAGATGATCAGGGGGCTGGAGCATCTCTGTTATGAGGAAAGGTTGAGAGACTTGGGTTTGTTCAGCCTGGAGAAGAGAAGCCTGAGGGGAAATTTCATAAATACCTATAAATATTTAAGGGGTGGGTGTCAGGATGATGGGACTAGGCTCTTTTCATTAGTACCTGACGACAGGACAAGGGGCAATGGGCTCAAGTTGGAACACAGGACGTTCCAGCTAAACATGAGAGGAAACTTCTTCACTTTGAGGGTGACAGAGCAGTGGAAGAGGCTGCCCAGGGAGGTTGTGGAGTCTCCTTCCCTGGAAACATTCAAAATCCGCCTAGATGCATTCCTTTTCCCCTGCTCTGGGTGTGCCTGCTCAAGCAGGGGGGTTGGACAAGATGATCTCCAGAGGTCCCTTCCAACCCCTACCATTCTGTGATTCTGTGAAATACTGTCAGTATACATGCTGGGTTTGGCTGGGATAGAGTTAATTTTCTTCACCGTAGCTAGTATGGGGCTATGGTTTGGATTTGTGCTGAAAACAGTGTTGATAACACAGAGACATTTCAGTTACTGCTGAGCAGGGCTGACACAGAGTCAAGGCCTTTCCTGCCTCTCACCACACCCCACCAGCGAGCAGGCTGGGGGTGCACAAGGAGCTGGGAGGAGGACACAGCCGGACAGCTGACCCCAACTGACCAAAGGGATATTCCACACCATATGGTGTCATGCTCAGCATATCAAGCTGGGGGAAGAAGAAGGAAGGGGGAAGATGTTCAGACTGGTGGTGTTTTGTCTTCCCAAGTAACCCTTACATGTGATGGAGCCCTGCTTTCCTGGAGATGGCTGAACATTTGCCTGCCAACAGGAATCAGTGAATGAATTCCTTGGTTTGCTTTACCTATTAAAGTGTCTTTATCTCAACCCAGGAGTTTTCGCACTTTTACCCTTCTGATTCTCTCCCCCATCTCACCCGGGGGGAGTGAGCAAGTGGCTGGGTGGTGCTTATTTGCTGGCTGAAGTTAAACCACAACAGTGTAAATTTATTGAACTTCATAAGGTGGCCACAGACTGCTGGAAGGCAGGCACTGATGTATTAAAAAAGAGTCTGACTATACCTCTTAATTTAAACAGATACCCACTATTAAGCCCATTTAGGAGCTTGTATTAATATAATCCTCAGAAACATTTTCACTATATAATTTTAAACTACAAGTTGGGCTAGGGAATGGAAAAGGAATGTCATTCTCTGTGAGTGCATGACAGTGCAAGTCAGCTGCTTGAATGCTGTCTGCTGGATGAAAGAGCAAGCCCATTATTAAGAGGATAAGGTGATAATAAATCCCATATGCAGCACAGAGCACCTCTAAAAACCAAAACAACAACAGGCATTTGAAGTGGAGAGTAGAGCAGACTGCTATGACTCATAGGCTGTAAGTCTAGTCAGTGAAAAATCTGGCAGAAGCGTGCTCTTTGACTGTGCCTGTACATTCCCAAGAGATTTATAGCTGCTTATTAAATCATCTGTTCCTGTTAAAACATAAGAAACTGTATACGTTTCACTGGATTTTACAGCTGCTAGAAAGACTCATTATCCATTAATACAGAGTAGTTTTTTTCTATTTGGTGAGCCATTCAAAAGATTTTAAGACATTACTTGTGACAGGAAGTAAAATCTACACAAGGGATGGGCTGCAGGGAGACCTGAAACCTGCTGCATCAGGTTGGGTCTCCCTCAATGACATCTCTGGCCTGCCTGGCTCATCTTCAAAATCACATGGGTCTTTCAAGTGATAAATAGTTTCTACAGAGGAAAGGAAAGGAAACAAGTACTTTCTACAGAGGAAAGTTCTATTGAGGAAATAGTCATGTCTTCAAGAAAATGACTGCTTGAGACAGGATTTGCTGAGCAGGTTCATGGAACGTGGTAACACACAGGCACACACTGGTGGCAAGAGGACCTGTAAAACTGTGAGGAACAGGCAGTGGTACTGGCCAAGTAACTTTCTTCACACAAAAGTTGCTAAGCTCAGGAGTTGGAGGAAAAGCAACACCTGCCTTGCAGTTTCATCTCAAAACCCAGGGGAAGAGGAAAAGGTGCTGTGCGCCGCCCTGCTCCAAACATGCACACTGCCGCTTGAGTGCTGGTTAGCTTGCAGAAAAGCAAGAGAGAAGGATGGGTAGGGTTGTCATTTCAATCCGTCCTGTTTAGCTAAGCAAGCTATTTTGTTATCTCAGAACGCTCCTTAACGCATCTCCACCCCTACCCTTCACACACATTTTCCACTGAAAAAAAACCTGCACCAAAAAAACCCAAACAAAAAAAATCCCAAAAAAACTTTCCTTTTCCCATCTCCTCTCCCCTCTATCTTACTTTTTGTTCTTTTTTCACTCTTGGGCACACCCACAGCCTCTCTCTCATTAACAGCCATCTCTTAATGGTAAAATACAAAGATGTTACTAAACAGAAGCATTTGGTGAGGCATACATTTGACTGAATGTCCTGAATTCCCAGAACATAGGAAAGTTGTACACATTTTAAAATTAACCCCTTAAAAATAAAAGAAATCCACGCATGTTTGCCAAACATTTGAGAATACAGAAATACTGTATCCATGGCTACTTCAGTGCTGACACTGGAATAGAGACATACTTTAAAAACACAGAAAATGCCCTTCTGGATCAGGCTAGCAGTGCATCTAGCTCAACACTCTGCCTTCAGAAGCAATGAAAGGCGATGCTAGTCAGGACAAGCCCAGGAACCTAGCTGCTTTCTGGCCATTTTTCTTTGGCTGAGACTGCAGGTTGTGGGTGAGCGGAGCTGAAAAGCAGCAAGATTTGCAAAATTTTGCTAACAGTGCATTTGTTACTCTTGCTGTACCAATGAGATCTTATTAAGTCTGTAAAGTGAAACATGACAGAAAGCCATGTCTGAACTGCTGTACTTAGCTGAAAAGTCAGCAACTTGGGAGTTTGAGAGCACAATAATAAAATCAAGACCCACATCAGCTTATGCACACAGAATGCCCAAAGTCTGCAAGCAAAGGAGCAGAGCACCACCATGCCCGCGGGTACAGATGTGGCAGATTTGCCAGCACACAGCAGATGGGGGGGACAAGAGGGAAGTGTTGTTCAGCACCCTTCATGTTTCATGTTTTTTAATTGCTTCCTTGTAAAAGTCAATTTGCTAAAAAACATGACAAGATAATGGTAGGTCCTGCTGAATCTGCATAGCTATGCTATGCCAAACTGATTTCTGCAGTGGATCACATGCACTCTCGAAACACAAAGGCAGGGCTGTACAGCTCTGCAAACTGGTTTATACCGTATGTTTATTTTTGCCAAAAATGACAAAATGTCCTTACATCTTTTTTTCCCCTTTCTTATCTCTGTATAGAATTGTCTTCACTTTAGCACACTGAATGAATACAGAAGGAACAAACACGCATGGTGAAACTGATCTCCCAGCAATCTGTATGAAAACCAGAGTCAGCATAGCTATGCTCAGTAGGTTGCAGCCAGTCTCCTACCCTACAGCTGCACAGACCCCAGCCATCACCAGCTTAATATCCATAATGGATATTATGGCAATATCCATACCCAGCACAGTAATACCACATCTCAGCCCATTCAGGGTAAGACAGTGTGACTAAGGCATATCATCCCTGCAGCAGACTGCCTAGCAGGCTTTGGACTAGTCACATGTTACAAGTCTCAGATGGTGGCATGGAAAATCAAGAGCATTATTCAATCCTGAATAATCATCTTTGTATCTTTTGATTTGGCCCTCATTCCATAATGGGAGGCAGCTATGCTAGTTAACATAACTTTCTTGCTCCATGTCAACTTTGTCCTCTGTGCCATTCACACAGCAACATCGTAACTCACAATCAGTGAACCTGAACCAAATGTGAATATGGACCAACTCACTCCAGATCAACACCACCACACCAGTGGATGTTACTGACCCCCCCACACAAACACCTCCTCAGTGATCCAGCCACATAATAAGTTTTTTCTTCACATTGCAAAAGAGAGTGTAGCACTGCTAGGGAGGAGTGATCATTGTATTTCACAAGCACAAGAACCACACAAATACTGCTGTCCACTCTCACCAGAGGAAACAGCATATGAGAACAGTTGTAAGAACTACAGCAGCCTTCCAGACCAGCATGAAACCTGAGTCAGCCCTTAGGCAAGCTGCTGAAGTCAATGCTTAGCTTTCAAGCACATGCTCAAGTATTTGGCTGAGCTGGGAACACTTTCAAGTGTGGGATGCAGAATCCCAGTCAATGGTTGCTCCACTGACAGACTGCAAAAGTATTCTTGATATATAATAATGCAGTAATTTATGGGGGTGCATTCTCCCTTAACCAGAACCTCAGACTCATCTGTTCTTCACGAGCAATTGTTTCTTAAGAAGTGTTGCTCTGCTCCTCATCTGCAAACACTGAGATAACAGCTCCCAGATGCAATAGGAAATGGTTTACACTGATTGGAAGTATTTCTCAAACCCCACCAATTCTGCTCCACAAAGGGGGGGGGGAACCCACACCAAAACACACCAGTAACAAGAAAACCCAAAATAACTTGATAGTCTTTACTCTGCATCTTTGCTGAGAAGTAAGAATCTTTGTTTTCTCTTTCAGACCATCCTGTTATTCGCACAGTGAATTACAGACCTAACCAATTCTATAAATGGTTGTTCCCTGAACTCATGGTTTAAGTTTAGGTCAAAGGAAGATCATTCACATGCAAAGCATGACTCTTCTCTGGCAAAGTAAAGCCACGCTGATTCCCGACAATGTTATATTTAGCTTATTTTAGCTGTCCTGATCTGCTGCCCCTTCTTCTCAAAATCATTGAGTGGTAGATGTCAGAAGAAAAAGATTCTGCAGTCCCAAGTTAGAAAGAAAGGTCACCCAGAGGCCAGCTTGGAACCAGGAGCCAAGCACTGCCAACCCCATTCTCACCCAGCTTGCGCTGCCTACCCGCAAGCGCACATCGCATCAGTGCAGGTACAGCCTGTTGCCTGCTGGTGAAGAACATGAGCAGAATAAGACCTTGCAAACCCAAAGTTTCAGTTTTAACATGGTACCAGCGACCTACCCAGAGTTACACCAAAATCTCAATGCCTCAGTGCCAGATTATAACACTTGTTTGCCTAATTCATGGCTTATCAAAAAGATGTAGTTATTAATAAGCCAGATTGTTACTGTTTGTATATGACTAATGCTCTTCTGCTGCCCATAAAGCTGTGATTACTACACGCAGACTGAGACAATTGATGAAACAACTAATGCCCTGTAAGAGTTTTTTAAAACAAAACAAACTTTAGGCAATACAAGGTTAACCTTATAACCTTAAGGTAATGCAAGATAAACTGCGCTAGCTCTCTTACAAAGGTACAGCACCTACAGAATGGAGGTTGCTTCATTAAGTGGGTAGTATCTAGTTCTGAAGTCACAATTCATGTCTACAATTAGACGAAGTTTTAGATGCCCAGTACCTGCTTGTACCTGCTAATCAGGTGCTGAAACAACTGATAAGAAACTCTACCCACAGACACTTGAAGCCAAAAGATTGTTCCTCTCATTAATGTGTCCACAAAAATGCAAACACCAAACACCATACCAGCCACTGGGCTCCAAAGCTGACCAATGAAATAGGAAACCAGCCATTCAAATATAGACAGCACCCTGGTCATCTGCCCAGTTTTAGAACTGTAACAACACAGTCAAATAACAGGCTGCCCGAAAACCATGCAGCAGAGCTACTGGCTACACCCCACTCATTTGGTTATTATTGATACAAAGACCTTCTTCCTGCTTGTCTTACTGTCTGAATTAACAATCAAGTTTCTATGGAACTTCAAATCCTGGAAGTGTGTTTTGGGGCAGGGGGTTGAGGGAGGGTTGGGTGGATTGATTTTTTTTTTTAAGAACAGTTAAATGCTTTCAACCTATTTGCATTCTACAAAATAAAACTGAATAGGCATTGAAGGGTGCCAAGGACCAATCAAACCTTCAAGGGCCTGAAAATGAAACCTCAAAACACTTTGTTCCCAATTAAAAACCTTGGAAGCAAATTACGCTAGACTCATCTAGGTGGCTGGCAGGAAAAAAAAGGCTCAATGCACAATCACATCTGATTTCCTGCAAAGTTCTACTCTGAAAAGCAGGTGTTAAAGGAGGAGAGTGCCTGGGTAGCAAACAGCCCTGGTCAAACACCCTTGCTCACCTTCACTGCAGACCTCAGTCCGGTAACGGCAACAAGAGCAAAGTGGAGAGCATGGTCACAGGCTACATTATCCTGATGAAGGAGAAAGCTTCCACCTTAAGAGTTAGCACTTTAGTCTTGGAAGACAAAAGCAGTAGGAGATTATCTCTGAAAAGTTATTCCTTTTCTCTTTTTTATTTTTTTTCCTCTCCTTCTAGAAAAAGTATTCTTTGGATGAATTGCATACAGTATGTGCAATCCTCCTGCTTGGAAAATTTTGCCTGTTATTAAAATCAAATGCAAAACAAACAAAAAATCTGTTTTTGATGGGTTTGCTTGTCATGCCAAGGCCCATAGCTTCCATTCTCAGGGATTTACTGAAATATTTGTTTATTTACGCAGAGCTGGAATTCTGGACTACCAGGTTCTCTTCTGGCAAGATCTTTGGCCGTACTAAGTGGTGGTAGCAACACTAAATATATTTCCAGTAACATCAGTAGGAAACTAACTGTGCCATAAATAATAACGGTTACACAAAGGTGCGGGTTTGGCCATCCCTTGTACATACTCATCTGTGTTAAGGATAATGAAATATATCACTTCACCCCTGCCCCAAGACAACGTGCCGGTTCCTTTCCATTCAGTGAATGCAACTGCTTTACCACTCCAGGTAGACACAATTTTCTCCTGCCGTGCCTATCAGCTCGCTGGGAGAAGCTGAGTCACAGTCTCATCTCCTGCTCTCCCTCTGACACCACACGAGCAAGTGGACAAGGAGGATAAAAGGAAACTAATATTACTAGGTCTAAGTACTTCAGTGCCTTGAGACAGGTCCCTGGAATGCTGTGAGATGACCTAAACAAATCACAAAATTTTAGGTATAAATAAAGGTTGAACTCCATCTATTAGCTATACAGATTTCAAGCCTTTGGGACTCCTGTTTCCAAGCTTTCCAATTTAGCTATAAAAGCCAGAGAGAGTCAAGATTTCTAATAATCACTGAACTCCAGAAACCTGGGCCTTAAAAGGAAGAAGAAAAAAAACTCAAATATAAAAAAAACCCGACACACTAAAATTGTTAGAGTTGACAAAAGTAAGAAAGAAGAAGCTGGGTTTCTTTCTTTTGCATTATCACCCACCATCTCCCATACAACCACACTGTGACAAAACACTCCTAGCTCTCATTTTAAATGTCCTTAGCCACTGTAATTGTATATGAAGCAAACACAGCAGCATGTGGACCACAATGTGGCAGCCCCTACAGTATGCATAAAGATGAAGGGTGAAGAGAAATCAACCAAACTGGAATTTGAATACTGGAAGGCCTGACCAGCACACCCTAACCCAAATGTCTGCAATACTACATTTAATGACACAAGTGAGAGACATTTTATGACCATTTGTAGTTTCACTGATAGCTTTCTTTCCCTGTGTGAAAGCTGGTAACAACTTCTTGCAGGATGTTGCCACCATGGCAGTATCAGCAGGTGACTGACACAACTGCAGTTTCCCTGGGGAGACAGGGATTCAGGATGTGACAAACCCCAAGTTCTGGCACCACATCTTACCTACTAAAGATCAATTCTTCCATGCCCCACACCTGCTATGTTTGAGAAATCAGAGGAACTCACACCCCAGAATGGCACTTCTGGAGATGAAAAACAAGAACAACTTAGAAGAGATCCACCAACCCAAGGCACGAGGTTTCACACCATCAAAACTTTCCGGTATCTTCTTGGAGCAAATATCAGCATATTCATTTGCACATCAGGCTTTTTTCAACAGGTTATGGTGTTTGAGAACAACTTCTCCCCAGAGAATAACGTCTACTTGTAACCCTCTCCATAGCCATTCCTGCAATTACTGTTTCCACATGAATCTCTATGTGCTGCCTATGCTTCAGCTTCACTCCCCAAAAATATCCATGTTTACTGCAAAAACACCTGCTACCAAAGACCCTTCTTCCAGATCAAATTGCAAGCAAGCTGCTGTGTGCTCCTGACCTAAACAACCTAATCAGGACTTTCACAAAATAAATACACAGAAATCCCACTTGCAGTAACTTCACCCCAGTCCCCAGGAAACATGTGTGTACAACTCATAATCCTGGGGGACCCAGGTGCATCTGATGTTCCCTTCTCTGGAGAAGCCCCATGCTACAGATGGCAGCTGTGTGAAAGTATACTGTTGAGGCACAGATCAGCCTATGAATATTTCTCCTTGGTTTTATAGCTCCCTTTGAACTCTCATAATTGCACCAGCCTTGTGCACACGTGTTCATTGCCTGAATTGTGGGTGGAAGGCACTTCTGGCGCCAGCTCTCTGCAAACCTTGCAAGGATTAATTCTCAAGGCCACTGAAGTCAACATGGGCCTTTCCACAGGCTTCTCCAAGCTTGGAACCAGACCCACATTCCTTCATCTTACAGGACATCAGAACTGCACTGAGTATTTTCAGACTAGTGTAGAGGTACCAGGCTAACGCTGCAAGACCAGACTAATGACCTGCTTGGCAAGCTTTTTCCACAAGCTCTCAAGGCAGACTTCATTCACTGCATTCAGCATTCATTTTCTTCTTATTGACTCAAGAACAAATTAGACAGAAACTGGCCACAGATAATGCTAGGTTGGAAATTAGAAAAATATTTCTAACCACTAGACTAGCAAAGTACTAGAACAGCTTTCCAACAAGCAGAACCACAAAGCCAAAATGGTACCTGCTGCATCATTTAAAAGGGATACATCTACCTCCCAATAGAAAGGCATTAGCTCTGACTGCCCAACAGGACCCTTCCAGGGCTGTTGACACCTGATGCACCACTGCACTGCTGCAGGGCAGGCAGGTAACCTCCCCACAGTGGGAACCTGATTTCACCACACCCTTAGCCCTTCCTGCCAGGACAGCTCATGAGCACTGCATATCTAACACCCAACAAGAGAAAACTGGAGAGGAGAGACACTCTTTCCCAAGTTCGTGTTGCTTAGAAATACCAGTCCCTGGGAATTTGCCACATGCCAATGAAGCCACTGCCGGGACTAGTATCAGAGAGCAGAAAGGCCACCTAAGGGGTGATGCTGGGTCAGTAGATTACGCTTCTCCCTCCCCAGCATTCTTATCACATGGATTCTTCACCTGGGCTTTTCAGCAGCTCTATTTAATATTCAAAAATAAAACCATACACTGAACTGGACTTATTTTTATGCTTCTTTAGTGTAGGCAGAATGTCAACTGGTCCTAAAGAAACAGAATCAGGGAAAAGAATTTTTCTCCCCTTTTCCAGAACGTATATTCACCAAGCTCTTCATTAACACAGAAATACCCCTTTCTTTGACATGCATAAATGTAATTAGTGCACAAAGGGTAAGACAGTAGGATGCCATGAAAATACAAATACAACACTGTGCTTTTCACTTTGTTGTATTTGGTTCAACAAAATAAAGTTCACCAGTGCCAGCACCCAAGGACAGTCTTGTGGGCCCTTTGGGAATCATCCCACCCATACCACAAAACAGTGCTGGACAGAAGGCAGGACAGAGGGAGGCTGCCTTAAAGGAAAGCTTTATTTTATCCTGCTAGACAGAAGCAATGCTTGGAAAGCTTTAAATGAAAGAAGCTACAGGGCAGAATATGCCTCATCCTGCACCAGTATGCATCTCCTGAGAGGAGCAGTCCCCATTACTCAGCAGGCAACTATATGCCGGCAGAGGAGTTTACAGTTTAACTCTAGGCACGTGTGGAGTGTTATTACAAGCACTAGCTGCTCGGGTGAAGATGCACAATGCCCTTCCCTGTCCCTCTGTGCCTTTCCAAGAAGCACAGAGGAGACACTGGCTCCTGCTAACTCAGCGTATTCTTTCCCACTCAAGTAGGCTGAGATAGTGGAGAACCCTGACAGTCCCAGATGACCATATGAAGGAGGAAGGGAGTGAACCACCCACACCCCAGCTGCAGAGAGCTTTACCAGGGGACTACAGGGGACACCAACAGGCAGAAGACAGCAACTCCAGCCCATCAAGCCTCATAACCCATTTCTCAGTCTGTCCCTCAGAAAGTGAAATATTAGATTCTCCCTTGCTTTGGCTTTGGGTACATTCATAACTCACAATTTGGCATCCAGAAAGGAAGCCCTACTACTCCTTACTTGCACTCAGTAACAATTTGTTCACTAAGCTGTCTCACAGAGCCAAGAAGAGCTTCTTGCATGGTAAACAACACATGCCATCAGCACATCAGTGTCTGGCCCGCATCAGAGCGGCCGTTGGGGCTCTAAATGCCCTGATCAGCCTGACCTGGGATCTGCTCCCACACAGCTGCTGCCCAAGAGCCCAGAAGCCTGGCACTGTCACCAAACTGGCCCTGCTCAGGCACTGCGATATTACGTCGTGGTCAACAAGGGCACTGTCCTGTCTGTGCTCTGGCCACCCTTGGCTCCTGGCTCATCCTCCCTTGCAAGACAGCCCTTTCTCACTGCTCCCAGACCACACCATTCGCACTGTGCTCTGTTTCCATGTGCTGGTAACAGTCTCTGTCTTGATGGAGCCTGAAGCATGATTAGGACAAGTATCACAGGATAGCCAGCAGGGCTGTCATTAAAGGTGAATTTTGGAGGAAGAAGAAGTATCAGAACATCTTTTCCAGAGGCATTCAGCACCTTGCTTTTGACACATGGAGGAGCTTAAGAAGCAGCAGCTATGCTGGCATCAGAGCAGCTCTAGGAAACTAGGTCACTGGTTTTCCTGGTGATTAATTCCAGGGTAAGATACCGATCTGGTTCAGGCAGAGTTCAAAATATCCTTGCTTACACAATCAGATGTAGCGAACAGGAAAGGCACTTTTGCAAGCTAGCATCTTTCTTTTGAACAGAAATACTGCATCACAGAAACATACAATTTCCTGCTTACAGAAAGGGCTGAAGGGTAAATTCAATTATTCACACTTAGCAAGATTCTCAGCTATGCAGATTTTCCTAGCTAACCTGAGGGTAAAAACAAAAACTTATTTTGCTATCCCGGGGGAAACAAATTACCAAAGGCTTCTGCCATTTTCACTAAATGCAATGTGGCAGGGAGCTTCTTTGCAGCCCCACAGCAAAACTAGAGCTACAACAGAGAGCTTTCCTCAGGATACACAGCAATCCTTGTGAGCGTTCTGGTCTTGTCTTACTCTGCCTGTTGGGAGCAAAGGCTAGACGCACTGGCAGAAAACTGTAGTCTGGTTTTGGAGCTGGTTTATTTTTCGTTTTGAAGATTCACTCCTCTTTACATACCATCCTTTCAAACAGAAAGAGAAAAACAAAAGGTTGTCTTCTTTCTTTTCTGTTCATAGACAAAGGCAAAGAAATCCCGAAAGCTGATTTCTGCTAAAGACTGACACCAACAATCAGGTGCATGGTATGAACTTTCAGAAGTTATTGCAGGTTCTGCAAAGTGATGCAGTGATGTGCAAAACTAATACAAGACAGAAATGGGGTATAAGTTTAATGGAGAAATTACACGTCAGCTTCAAATCTGTTTTTTTTTTTCAAAATGATATAAACTGCATAGGAAACTTCTCAGTGGCTTCGTAGCCCACCAGAAAACTGAGGTACTGTTCCTTGATATAGATAATTTTGTTTTGGGAGAGGTACCATTTTACATACAGCTCTCTACTTTCTAAATAACCTACCTGCATTGTTTGTTTCAATTTTCAGAAAGCAGAGATTGCCTTAAAAATCAGTATGCCACAAGGATCTAGAGGAGATTGGGACTAAATGATCTGGACGATTCAATGACTGTTAAAATGGACAAGAATATTCAAGCAAGTAGAATTGCTTTAAACATTTTGTTAATCAAAAAGTAAGATTTGGTGGTACGAAATCTACACTGAAATATTTTGCCTGTAAATAATTAAAGACATGTTTTTTCTGCAACATTTTCTAAAATTAAGCATATTGAGATTTCATTTCAAAACAAAAATTGTACTTTGAAGTATCGTTGGACTTTAATTTCAAAGTTAAACACTACATGTTGTGTGACACAACGATTCAGATTATATTTCAAGAAGAATAAAAAAAGTTATTCAAAAGTGAATCTTCCTTCCTCTTTTCTAATTCACATAGGGATATCCCCAAAAGTCAGTGAAGTCCGTGCCTCGTAGCAAAGTACAAGAGTGTTAACCTCACTACTTTTCCTGTGCTTAGGAGTAGTGAGCACATGCAGAATCCAAACACTGCCTTTTAATTAGAATATCCCTCTGCTAAAAAAAATTTATCTCATTACATATCTTATGCTTGTAACAATCCCAGCCACCACCTGGCTAGTAGCAAAGTTTTACTTGCTTAGTCAAGTAAAGAGGCAACACCTTTAAAATCAATGAACCGGTCCATTTGCAGTGATTCATACCCTACAGAGCAAACATCGCTTTTCAAGAAGAAAAGCCATGAAGAAAGCCTTATTCATTAAAAGAAAACAAAATATACTCCAAGTCTCAGGCAACATTGCTGTTTCCCAAGAGCTTTACCCAAAGTCTGCTTACTCAAACCATTAGAATGACAGCCCCTTATTTCAACAGACTTTAGCTCAAACACTGCATTCAGGTATTACATGTCATTGCACACAATGGTTTCAGAAGGCACCAGGGAGTTTTACTGTTCCTTAGTAAATCTGGACGATTTCTATTTCCTTGTTAAAAAGCATACACGGTGAAGTATACCACTGATTTTTTCCCCTCCCTCCCCCAGAAAAGCTTTGTCTCTAAATAGCCATGCAAAAGCTCTTGCAGTGTCACTGCCTACATATTCTGTTTTGGGGGGATAGGTTGAGATGGGGGTCCCTCTCAGAAGATAAAGAGGGGTCTTTGCTCACTAACACAAGCCTTTCAAGCCTTTGGTGGTCATTCTGGGCCACATGCCTACAAAAGACGCACTCATGTTCTGTACGAAGAGGTAATAATAAAGGGCAAAAG
Source organism: Phalacrocorax aristotelis (assembly GCF_949628215.1). Classification (NCBI taxonomy): domain Eukaryota; kingdom Metazoa; phylum Chordata; class Aves; order Suliformes; family Phalacrocoracidae; genus Phalacrocorax; species Phalacrocorax aristotelis. The sequence goes on from NC_134280.1 coordinate 58,357,588, forward strand.
TGGGCTGGCATGGGTGCCCTGGGAGTCCCACAGGTCCGTCCCACAGCACAGAACCCAGTGAGCTATAAATGCAGTGACAACTCCAAACGATCAGTGAAAACTGTGATGGAGCAGGAGCATCCACTATGAGAAAGACAGAGATAAGGCATATGCCACCACTGTTTTCTTATCAACCTCTTTGCAAACAACTTATGCAATTTAGGGTATTTGATTATATTCAGAAATATAGAAACAGCCTGCTGTAATGCAGGCAGAATACAGAATATTCCACAAAGTTTTTCTATTGCTTCGTGCAGGATTCCAATTCACTTGCTGGAACTCAGCATCCTGGGATTTGGCTCTTGATGCTTCTCCTTGATCAAGTATTATCTTTTCAGGTGCTCCCCTGATGCCAGCTTGACAACACTTCCAGTGTCTGTCATAAACAGTCTCTCTCAGATCACACCTGTCAAAGGCTCATTTGTGCTGCAAGGCCACAGGGCGACTCCAGTTCATAGAAAATTTGCTGGAGGCATTAGCCATATAGCAGAAAGCTGTGCTGATTACTCCCCGATAGAAGAATGAAAATGCTTCATGTCCACATACATGGATTTGTTAGAAGTAGTTTGCCCTGAAATTTGAAAGGCAAAAACTTGTGGTACAATCAGTTCAGTGTCAATTACATACTTTCATAACTGATGCCCAGCTCCATCAAAGAGCTGAATTTCTTCAGCTGAAGAGGCCAACAGACCCTCCGTTCTCAGGATTTTGATGGGCAGTGTCCTGAAGTCTTACAAAAATATGGACACAGGAAGAATACCTCTCTGTATCTTCTGCCAGAATTATCCTTGCATGAAATGAAGCATAAGTATGTATCGAGTGAAAACCTTTAAGGATGAGAACAAGAGTTACAGCAGGTTCTGCTCTATCCCCTTAGGCCTCATACCTCATACACAACAGCTGAGACACACTAGGTATAATCTCCTTAAAATACTGCTGTTGATGCGGTTTCCTCTGACCACGGAGGTCAGGGAGATTTTTTGGCCAAGAACCTTAATGACCTAACAACACTGGAGACAAACCTTTTTCAGCTATTCGTCTGCATTCTTCGGCCATGAGGACATGAAGAAGGGGAAGCACTGAACTATGTAAAGCTATGAAGGAAAGACAGACATTCCATGCTACCAAGCTATTCAAGTTAGCATCTCATTTATATTCTGGAATATAAACACAATTTCTCTCCCATATACAATGAAGATTCCCATACATAACTTTTCAAGACCAATGCTGCATAAACCCGCTTAGAGCACAGACCCCCCACAACCTTTGAGAATTGTTAAAGGGTGACATATTTGACTACTTTTTCGTATACTACCAATAAATGGATGAAAGTTAACATGTATTTCTCCTCCTCCTGTCCACTTCTTATAGCTGTGTTTTTCCAATTAAAAAGGGATTTTTGTTATTGGTTACACACACAGAGTTTAGGGATGTAGAAAGACCAAGAAATTTGGCTTCAATCACTAACTGGTGCTTGTAGACAACACTGAAAAATGAATAAAGGTAATAAAAGTTAGCCAATGGAAAAAATACAAGGAGACCATAGACTTGTTAGTGAACAGCATGGCATGGACGATGAAGGTAGGTATAGAGACAAGAGATAAAATGCAAGGAAAACTAGAAGATTAAGTATGAGGGTGCTATGCTACCTGAATTCCTGCCAATGCCAATAAGAATGAGAGGTGGGTTTAGACAGACAGCCAAGCCTGTCTCCAAGCTAAAATCCCCAACATTCCCAAAAGAAAATAAGAGTGCATTTCTCTCTCTTATTGATGCATACTTTAGAAACCTCCAGAGACCACCCTACAAACTGGAATAATAAAACAAAATGTCAAGACAACAAATGGGGCATTGAGTCTCTACCATTTGTTAGAGGAAGGCCTTTTCTGACTTGAAGGCAGTACCTTGTTTTCACTTTATAAACAGCAAAGCGATGCAGAGTGAGTGTTGTCTTTTAGAATGACCTAAAAGAAGATAGGGTGGGGCAGCACAACATTACTTGACTGTATCAGTTACTTTCAAAAACTTCAATGTGAAATCCATCCTGCCACAGGTATATTCTTAGTATTTTCCTGCCATCTATTCTGTAGTGTCGTAACAGGTACATTGTTAGAGATACTGAGAAAGAGCAAGAATCCATTTTATTTTTCATAAACTGAGGAAATGAATTCCTGTTCCACCTCTGCTCCCAAACTCCTGTTTTAATCCAAGAAAATCAGAACTGTTGCAATATATCAGCAGTGAAACCGTTAATGTTTTGTTCTCATTTACAGTGTTAGCATTTAAAGCTAAAGGTAGAGCTATCTTCCCTTTTCTTTGAGCAGGAGAAATTCCCTGTCATTATTTATCTACACACTTCACTCTGCTTAGAACTGGAAGTTTAATTTCTGGAGGAAAATAATAGTGCTTATGCAAAAGCGGTAAAGTAAGTACCTTGTTAAGCGATGGTGAAGTATCAGAAAGGCAGCTCTGTGGCCGAAGGACATAAAACCCCAGCTCCATCTTTGGCATATTAGGCAACTCCAGGAAAGTAATTTAATCTACAAAATTGAGATACTGGCTAAAGTCATTCAAGGACATTACAATATTCACAGTTTCATTCTTTGCTTTTATTTAATGTTTGAATGAAACCAAAAAACCTTGTGTTGCACAATAAGACAGTTGTGCTGATATGTCCATTTTCCCATAAAAACCAGTTGCTGGCTTTGTCTCTGTTTCAGTCAGGCCTCTAGCCTGCTCTGGCTTCTTAGGAAGCTCTCCTAGCACCAACTTAATTCCACAGAGTGTTCAGCACCATCAAAATAGCATATTTTAATGATGTTTCATTTAATCAAAAACTTTAAATTAGCTCTAGTAATGGCTCCAGTCACTTTGGAGAATTGCAATGAAAATGTAATTGCAATGAAATATATTGGAGATAGGTATTAGCACTTGCACAAATATGACCTGAAGATTTCAAAACACATACAAGAAACATCTTTAAGCCTTCGTTGACTCAAACACTGCTCCAAGTCATATGATGTTGCTCAAGGAAGAATTTCAAAGCATTTGGTAATTAATAACTTGCACCACCTTTGAAAAATAAATAGTGAAAAGTGGGCACTCACACAAATTGCTCCACTAAGTGCTGAAATATAGCTGTCTCTGGAGCAAAGCATACTACTCATTTAACAGTACAAAGCCACAGAAGTATAGAGGGTACGAAGGGAAAAATATTATTGTATCCATTTAGAGCAAGAGGGGAAGTTTGCAGAAGCAAAAGTGCCGTTAACCAAACCAGAATTTAAATAGCACCCTGTGCGTGATGCCAAATTGGTCAGAAATATTCCATGTTCCCAAATCTGGCAATCTTTCAAGGAGGAGTCAAAAGCAACAAGTCTCTGTGGGGGTTAGTAAGGGTAGAAGGGAAGGTTTTTTTCATGGTTTGATTTACTGGCTAACTTAATCTGTACTGTTTATGATTGTTTAATAGTGTTGGTGGGCTGAGCTTGTGTTATCTTTAGATGACACTTTAATATTGTATGGCAATCATTATTACATTCTTGTGAGCTCAGAGTGTCTAGAACATTTGTTTAAATTTACAAGATGTAATAACTCCTCAGGCAGACAGGCACAAGTGCTAAGTCACTAAGTCCAGCACCTGATCCACATCTCATTTGAAAGCCATGGTCTGCAACAGGACTGTGCTCTCAACTCCTTGCTGGGCCACTGAGACATGTCTTCTCTGTTCAGGGGACAGATGCCATACGCTGAATCACAGAACCAAATATGCTCTTGGGAGGTCCCTTACCCACATAGCAAGCCTTTCCCAGTGCTGTTTAGCTCATGAGAAACTGTTTAGTCAGAAAGTCTTAGAGGACCTTGCAAAAACTAGCTTCGCATCACACGCCTTGCTTTGCCAAACCCACTCATCCTAATTCAAAGGCAGATTCCACACTGCTTCCAATCCTGCTGAAAAATTTACATTTTTCTTTAAGCAAGGGTAAAACATTATCATACTGGGATTTTTTTCACTCTTACATTCAACGGAGTAAGAAGTACTCCAAGAAGCAGGGGAGTGGGATATGGGCTACTTTTCCTAATGAGTCTCTCAAACATCATGGCAGAAAAGACTGAGGTTCAGCCTGATATTAAGGAAAAGCACTGTAGGTGGTCATTGCAAATTCCAACCAGGACCACACTCCACGCAGTGCAGCAATCCCCCAGGAGCTGCTTCCTAGACAAATAGAGCAAAAAGCCAATGCATTAAAGGTGTTGGTTTTTTTACAACTGCACTCCCAGGTGGACAACAACTGGGCATCACTCAGCCTTACAGGCTATGTAACCCTGATCTTGTTAAGTATTAGCCATAGAAAAACGTATGTTTGTCCCCACGTTTCAATTCATTTGCTGTTGCTGCTAAGCATAGTAGAGAAAACTATCAATGGATCAGGTTTCTAAATGGGAAACAAAACCACTGGGAAGATCTAACTTCATTTGCACCTTGTTGGGAACTTTTTTCTTTCCATTACTTCACTATCCTCTTCTAAGAAACTCAGTAACATGCTGTTTTCATGCACTTTAATACACTTGTATTTTTCTGAGATTATGCAAGTATTTACATAGTTCAAGGTTTAAACTTCTATTTCCCCTATCTTGAACAACATCCTTTACAAAATATAAAAGACAGACCCATTTTTAGGATTTTTTTTTCTTTCTCAAAAAAAAAAACAGATGGGGTTTCAGTCCCAAATATGCAATTGGCATTTTTCCCAGTGTAAACACATGCCCAAACCGCCTGAGGATGGAGCAGCTGTGGGGCCAGGGGGCAAGTCACAAACTGCCTAAACCAAGGAGACTTTGCAGAAGTGATTCCCTTAGGCCAGAGAGCAGCTCAGAGGAAAACAAGGAGCAAGTATACTAAAATCACCTCCATTCAGTCTCAGATACGTGAGTTGAAACCACTTTCTGTCTCTTTAGTGTTACTTCTTTTCCTGTCTGAGTCAAAAATTGCCATCCAGCTTGGCCTGATGTTTAAAACATCTCCCACCATCAGCTTACAAGGAAGGGAGAGAGTTTCCAGGGTAGCAACATATCTAGTATGGTACTGAAAGAAAGTTTTGGTAAATAAAATGAAGTGCTGTCATAAAAGATCAGCCAACTCAGCTCATGATCCAATCTCTGTGGAAATGTCTACATGAATGTAGAAAAGGACCAGAAAAATTACTGGGGGAGGAAAAGAGAGCTGCTCCCTTAGCCAGCCTGCATCTCTTCCACAACAGAGAGGACAGGATAGGAAAAAAATAAAGAAACAAAGACAAACTAACCACCACACACAAAAACTTACAGCTGTGGTACCTCTGATACCAAGCATGAGTAAAAAGACACTGCAGAAAACAAAGCACAGCTGAGGGTGTAAATAAAGCTTCTGTTACCTGCTTATTCTCCTACTGTATTTTACCCACATAGCTCAAAAAAAATTTGACCCAAATGCAATTTACACTGTACAACAATGTATTTTGGAAAAGCTGCAGCCAGGTTTGCTTCAGGGGCCTGAAATAACTCTAGCAATTCAAGCAGGTGGCATATATAAACAACTAACAGAGTTCCCACATAATCCAAGGGACTGAGAAAGAAATAAGGTTATTCGAAAGGTTTTTCAGATAAAGTATTATGTAAAACCCCATTTAACCTGAACCTGAAAACTTTAGAGCCCAGTAAATGTGCAAGAGAGACCTATACACCATTTCCTATTAGATGGCTGCCAAACAGATTTGTTACACATGTAATAAAGCAGTAAAGTAAGGTATTCATGTAGCATGTTTAACTGTAAGCATGTTTGTACTATTTTGTTTAAATGCAAGTGCAACCTGATAGATGCTACAATTACTGGACAATAGGAAATATGATGAAAAAATGTAAGTCAGAACTACTGCATCACAAAAAATAGCTTAACAGTGACCTTGCACAGTTCTGCTTTAATAGGCTTGTAAAACCTGTATGCTTTGAGCCTCTAACAAGAGTGCCCAGCTAGCAGTTGGTGAATTTTCAGGTGCCTTGGAGGGTCCAGCTACTTAAAGGGAGTTGTCTTGAATACTCTTTGCCATGTCATACATCACTGCTATTCCTTCCCTTCAGGGATTCACCTCATATTTAGTAAAGGAGCATAGCTGCAGCTCCTTCCAATGTCAACACCTTTTCTTTGCTTGGCTAGAGGTGTCAGTGCAGAACAAACACAAGGTACTGCTGCATTCCTAAGTTCAGAGCTCCCTGAGTTACACGTACTTTTCAGGCCCAATCTTCTGCTCACTGAAACTTCACAGTAAAACTGCCATCAACCCTCAGAGTGCAACTTCAGCCCATCACATCTTTCCCAGGATAGGAAAGGACCTGTGGGTGTTGGTTGACAGCCGGCTGAACACGAGCCAGCAGTGTGCTCAGGTGGCCAAGAAGGCCAATGGCATCCTGGCTTGTATCAGGAATAGTGTGGCCAGCAGGAGCAGGGAGGTGATCATGCCCCTGTAGTCGGCACTGGTGAGGCCCCACCTCGAGTACTGTGTGTAGTTTTGGGCCCCTCACTACAAGGAGGACATCAAGGTGCTGGAGTGTGTCCAGAGAAGAGCAATGAAGTTGGTGAAGGGTCTGGAGAACAAGCCTTATGAGGAGCAGCTGAGGGAGCTGGGGTTGTTTAGTCTGGAGAAGAGGAGGCTGAGGGGAGACTTTATTGCTCTCTACAACTACTTAAAAGGAGGTCGTAGCGAGGTGGGGTTCAGACTCTTCTCCCTAGTAATAAGCAATAGGACGAGAGGAAATGGCCTCAAGCTGCACCAGGGAAGTTTAGGTTGGACATTAGAAAAAACTTCTTCACCGGAAGGGTTGTCAAGCATTGGAACAGGCTGCCCAGGGAAGTGGTTGAGTCTCCATACCTGGAGGTATTTAGAAAAAGGGTAGACATGGTGCTTGAGGATATGGTTTATTGGTGGACTTGGCAGTAATAGGTTAGCGGTTGGACTCAATGATCTTAAGGGTCTTTTCCAATCTTAACGATTCTATGATTCTATGAAATGCAACAAATGACAAAGGCACACACCATAGCAAAGAGCTTAATTCAAACATCTAGTAAACTTTTGCTTCTTTAACATGCAAATCTCAGGAATACGTGGAGAGATGTCAGTTATGCCCTTGCAGATGCACAGAGAAACTGAGCTTGCAAAAAATGGAATGACTTAGAGGCTTTCTGAGTGAGCGAACAACAAAACAGGGAACAGGGCAAGAGATTTGCAAGCTAGGATCTCTTTACCTCAATTCACGTCTTTCTGTAGACATTGTACTTAATAGTAGTTGCTTCTGAAAAAGAAATTAATCCCTTTTGGAGAAAGATGAACATGCTCTTCTTTATGGGTCATTATTCCCAGAGCGGATAAAATTCAAAGGGATAAGAGTACAAAACCACTGACGTTAAAGAGAAAAGCTGTTTTCTTCTGAGTTTGAGGACAAAAGTAAAGCAGACATTTTGGGGTAAAATTGTTTTAAGGAAGAGGTACTTTTCTGTTTCAGTAGAGATACATACAGACACATATAAGTATCTTTAATACAAGGAAGACACTGAAACAATAAGTTTTTGACTTTTGCTTGCAACACTTAATCACATTCCTAACGTGAAGATCCTGAGTTCCATCTAAGAAGAGCATGTGGATGTTTTATGGTTAAAAAATCAGGCCAAAGCCACGCTGAGGATTTTTGTATGTGGTTCAAACTTGCTTTAATGGAAAGTGAGCACCTAACGAGAGTGACTTAGAAAATCTCAGCAGGGTTCTACAAAGAGACCATTTTTTTATTCTATTTGAATCTAGCCTGGTTAAGGCTTTGTATAGAGCTGAGAACTCATAAAGGCAGGAAATTGTGAAGGCAGAAAGAGTCTTTTTCTCCTCCACTCCCTGCTCAAAATGAAGTTTAGGGATAACTGAAACATCTGCTGTGCTAACTTGTGTATAAAGGCTAATGTCTATTTACATAAATAAAAAGGGGTTTGCAGCTAATTTAATCAGCACACTTTCATGGTTTAACCCCAACCGGCAACTAAGCACCACACAGCCGCTTGCTTACTCCCCCCCACCCCCGAAGGGATGGGGGAGGGAATCAGAAGGGTAAAAGTGAGAAAAATCATAGGTTGAGATAAAGACACTTTAATAGGTAAAACAAAAGCCGCATGTGCAAGCAAAGCAAAACAAGGAATTCATTCACTGATTCCTGTTGGCAGGCAAATGTTCAGCCATCTCCAGGAAAGCAGGGCTCCATCACATGTAAGGGTTACTTGGGAAGACAAAACACCACCAGTCTGAACATCTTCCCCCTTCCTTCTTCTTCCCCCAGCTTGATATGCTGAGCATGACACCATATGGTGTGGAATATCCCTTTGGTCAGTTGGGGTCAGCTGTCCTGGCTGTGTCCCCCTCCCAGCTCCTTGTGCACCCCCAGCCTGCTCGCTGGTGGGGTGTGGTGAGAGGCAGGAAAGGCCTTGACTCTGTGTCAGCCCTGCTCAGCGGTTACTAAAACATCCCTGGGCTACCAACACTGTTTTCAGCACAAATCCATACCATAGCCCCATACTAGCTACTGTGAAGAAAATTAACTCTATCCCAGCCAAAACCAGCACAAATGCTACTTGGAATATTTGTGAAATGATGTGGATAAATTACTATCTTTTTAATAGTTATGATAAATATACTGTACATAAAATGTAAACCTAGGCTGGGTGCTGATGTACAAGAATGTGTCTTTGCTTCTTGGCATGGATTGATATGGGGCAGGGGGAGGAAAAATAGTAGATACCAGATATGACTCATTCCCAAAAATCAAACATAAGTAGATACAGAAGAATTCCTGCTTTTCATATTTATCATAATTTATCAAAAATTATCATATTTTATATATATATTAGTCCATTAATAAATATTTGAGATTACATGGTTAAGAAACATGGTATTAAAAGCCTAAACTATCCTGTTAAGTAACTTCACTTGAAATCACCTTGAAGTTGGGGGGGATCAACAAAGAGAGACAGAAAACTGAAAATGGAGAGAAAAGGCTTTATCTGTTCCCAGTATTACCTTCCCGAACTTTCTCATCTGTATTGATGCTTTCCTTATCTACCAAAGTTATATGCAGTCTTTCCTTCATTCACATTCTGTTAAGTGCTTTTAGATTTACAAATTAAAGGATGCTACACTGTTGCAATCTCTCATCATCTTTCTGCCATTGTCTGAATTTAGCCCATTTTTTATAGTCATTTGCCCTATTCCAGAAACACTAAACCTAGTTTTCTTCAGAAGACCTCATTCTTCAGATTCTTAAAACCCACATGATAAAGCCTAGAGATTAAAATAACATATTGCTATTAGCCCCTGGTATAAGATTCCTGCATCCAGTTTTCAGAAGTTATGGAGGTAAGCCCCTTTGTTGTGTATTAAAAAAAAAAAAGGAAAAAAAAAGTATCTCTTGCATGTCAGTGAGTATAGGATCAGAAAGTCTCTCACTGACTATCCAACATTTAGGGACATGGTAAGCCTCCACAAAAAACTTCTTTTAAAACTGCTGACATGGACTTGCCTTTTACTTTTTGCCTAATGGCAGGGTGGGGGGAAGAGCTGGATTCAGAAATAATTTGAAAAGTCACAGCCAGAAATAAAGTGCTTGGTGAGGAAGAGTTGAGTAGACACTGCCTATATGCTGTGATAATTCACCTGGTCCAATCACGCTGCTTTGTGTGGTCTCCACCCATCTAACCTTTGGACTACATGTTTGTGTGGGCTGGATAAGCAGACGTGGTTGCCAACCTGTACTGCTGCAAAGCATTTGGGAAAGGGAAAAGGAAGTTTTGGTCCAAGACAAAGCACTAAGCTATCCAGAGCTGGATTCCTGGTCTTTTAGCTATTTTCCATGGGCTCATGAATATGCATGTCCCTCAAAAGTCATTAGATATTTTAATTTCTCACATGAATATACCACTGAACTTAATTATTCTGTTTCCAGAGCATACCTCCAGCCTGGTAGCCCAGGTACACTTCTACAGAGTAAAAACCTCTACTGGCTTTCCAAGCTTAAGAATAGGCCAGAATCTTCTATCATACCAGTCTATCCACAGTAGTTCTGGGTCAACAGTAGTATGCCAAAAACTACAGTCTGGTTCATCACACATGCTCCATGCATAATTATGCTCTCTACTAAAAGTAATGATAATGGATTGAACAATTAATCTTCAAAAGAGAAGTTGGTTTCACCCAGGGCAGAAAGTAAATTCTCTCATCTTTCTTACAGGCTGCGCTTTTATGCTAGGTATTCACCTTTTCACTTTTTCTGTTGCCAGAAATATCACAGGATACAACAATCCACCTCACTGAAAAGATAAGACAATCACTTCCCTTCAGCCACATATCCTGGGGAGTGTCCTCCCACCAGGCGCAATCTCATGGAGGTGGATGGATAAACAAACAATGTATTTTTCTCATAATTTTTTACCCTGCACTGTTATTCTCTCTCTGAAGCACATGCTTGCCACTGAAAACTTCGTGGCTCTCTTACTGTTTTATTTGGGAGACATCATTTAGCTGCACATTCATCAACTTCTCTGTTACTTTCTCAAACTCAGAGATAACTGCCTTGCAGAGAGAGAACTCAATGGCAAACAAAGCCAGAATTAAAGCTGAATCTCAATCAAATCTTATGTGATAATGGTTTTAGGGTGCAAAGCACAATCTGACATCTCTCTTGGCATTCCACTAAGTACAAATCTGAACATCAGAAAAAATGGCAAAGCAGAGGAATATGTCACCAAATGGCTTCTTGCAGCTCAGATAGCTGCTATCAGGGAATGTCTGTGACAACAAGAAGCCCCAGTGCTCACAGGCGAATGAAGAATCTCTCTGTCACGATTTATCCCTTTTGTAGGGCCTAATGAACCCCAAGCCACAGTTAAAGTAGTGCCCACAAAATCTAGACCTCGCATCCATATACAGCCCAGGTGCAGTGAAAGCACAACTATAGGATATGACACATACAGTTTTTGGAGTGCTTTGAGAGAGAGGCTAAAAGGAAAAAGAAGAAAAGAAACACACTGAGAAAATCCAAAGAGAAAAGAATGACAAATGTTTTCCTGGGAGCTAACAGGCAAGCTTCCCCAAAGCTCAGGGGTTTAGATGAAGCTTTATTTACATGTAAAATGGCAGGGCTCTCAGAGCCCTTGCTTCTCTTGAATTTATTCATTTCTAGGGAGTTACCTGTGTTGTCTAAGTTGGCAGGGCAGGCCAACGAAGATTATCCTCAACTCACCTTGGCACTGCAAGAGAAGGTAGCTGTGCCACATGGCAATATCCCCCTTCGCTTCCCAAGCCTGAGGACATCTCTAGAAAGAAAGACCAGTTCCCCTGTTGGCTGCTCTGCAACTGTGACAGCAAAAGCTTCAAAGGGTCCTACACAAGGTGTTCGTTCACAGGATAATAAATTACTGAGCCAATCAGCAAGAAACCCCGCAGCACCAATCCCTGGCACCGGGCAGGGCAGAGCCTAATGATAACACCTGTGAAAGCAGGGAGGAAGGCTTAGAAGATATCCTGAGACCTGTTAATACCAAAAGGTTGTGCCATTAAAGCTCAGGAGTACCCATGAGTGTCATATGGGCTTTCAGACAAGACAGGTGCTGAGGAGGAGACAGCATGAACTCCTAGTACATGTCCTTGGCTTTCCTTGCATGGAATATTTTTTTAAACATGTCAATTAAATAATTCAGGATATTTACTCATTTTCACAGGAGAAATGGTAAGGGATGCATCCATAAAACACTAACAGAGAAATATGCATACAAACCTAAAGGTGCATGAATTGCATTGATGGGTACTGAAGGCTGTTTTAACAATTGGAGATTGTTAAGTAATATTTACAAAAGGTCTACAGGGAGGTTCAGATTATTTTAGGCCTTTTCCTTCTGATCCCTTTCTGTCCCTTCCTACTCTGATCTTGCCTCTCAAGTCCGCCATTTCTTACACAGTTTGAGTGGCATGGGGGACGTTCTGCTCAAAGACTAAAGTTAACAATATAGCAAGGATATAGCAGGCAGTAAAATGCAAGTTGTGGTGTGGAACTGCTATCCTATTTGCAACCTAACAGTGGAAATAATCAGAACCTGCCATCACACAGGAGATTTGGTAAGCTTTTGCACTTTGTTGATCTGCCATATCTTCAAAACAATATTCCTGGTTAATGAAGCTCATTTGAACAACACTGGCTAACAGGATCTTGTGAGCCTAGAGCCAGGATTAAGAGACAAGGCAAACTGGAAACTCAATCATTACAATCCTGTAGCACAAACAACAAGCACTTTCACACACAGCGAAGCAATATGCCCCATTTTTCTTTAGCACGCTGTACCCACACAGGAAGGTCCACAGACTTCAGGCCAAATATATTTCCCTCTCCAGTGACCTCGAGTGATAAGAGTTTCCACCAGGACAAAGGATCAAAATCATTAGAGCTCCTCATTCATTCCACCCTGTCTTGTAAAAACTATTTGCACTCCCTCAGAGGAGTAACAATGTTGAAAGCAAAAATGTCAAGAGACAGATCCATCTCCTGACTTGAAGGACTTCTCAGAACAATGAACAGAGTCCATGTCTGGAACATCTGCTCCTCGCTGAAAAAGGGTTGTGAGATCTTCCAGGGCAGCCCTCCTAAAGTACTTTGGTCTCTGCCCTAATACTTGGAATAGCAGGCTGAGCAGGGAGCTTTGCACAATGCTATCTGGTTAGCCTCTGTCCCCTGCGATTGTGACTGGGTGTCCCATGAAGACAACTAATATTTTTCTTAAGGGGAAAAAATGCAAACCATTAATTCAGTGTGACGACCCCGTCAAAATGATTAAATGAATAATAGTATTAAAACTTTACACAGAGAGTGTTTTTAATAATGTGGGAGTTAGGGAATAATCTTAAATGTTTCAACTCAAAGACCTGACTTCCTGTGTTGGCACCAGTGCTAACACTAAATGTTCATACATCAGGCATTTTTACATCTTCATTTTAAAGAGAAATCAGGAGACAGATATACTTAAACTGGAATAACATCCCGTTCCTGTGTGTGAGAACACACTCAGGGCGCATTTCTGACAAAAATCTCACTGTGCTTTCAGGGTGTCCTTAAGGACCTCTCCATTTGCACAAATTCACTGAAGTCTCAGCTACACTGCAGTGGCTGACAGGTTTTCAGCAGACAGATACAGCTCAAACAAGCATATCTTCAAAGAATGGTGAAAGGTGGCATTAAAAATGAATGCCTACTCTTTTCCAATATTCTTCAACCTAACAAACACATCTCCAAGGTCAGAAGTTTACAACAGAACATATCAAAAGCCCTGGCTATATGAATTATAACATTCATTTACCTGGACAGTTCTACCTATCCGGTTCTATGCTCCAGATAGAGAACAAAGTTAGGTTACTCTAAACATGTTCACTGTGGTTTAAGCTAGCATAGTCTTCTTCCAAACAGACCTCAGCTGATGAGTAGGAACCCTTACTGTAACTCTTTGCGACTCAATCACCTCTATCTATAGTCTCAAGTTCTCTACAACTGAACTATCATATCTAATTTCAAACTCTGGTTAACAGCAACAGACCCAAATAGAAAGGCATACTCTAGTTTGTGGTAAGGTGGACTTCAGAAAGTTCAATTGCTAATGCAAAAAAAAAAAAACCCCACCCACAACTTTCAGACTCAGTCCCTAGTGAATAAAAAGCTTCTAAAAAAATCTGACAGCTGTTCAAAGCCTAAATGAATGAAAAGATTACTTAAATCTGATTCTCCATGAGCAAACATCCCCATTGTTCAAATTAGTCCTCAAACTTTATTTCTGCACACCCAAACTGCAAGGACCGGGAAAATGGTAGCTACAGAGGGAGGTAGATCCTCACCACAGCCACTCTCTACCAGGGCAGAGCTCTAGAGCAGCACAGGAGACTAGAATTTCCAGAGTCCACGCAGCACCTCTCTTCCATGACATTTAACTTGACACGTCTCACCAGCATAAGGCATTTCTACATGAAAAAGAAGGAAGATACAGGAAAAGATTTTGCAGTCAGATTAGGGCTAAGAGTGACAAGTACTAACTCTCAGCTGATGTACGTACACCTGAAAAACATATCCAAAACTCTTCCCATAAGGGGGAATTTCAGGTCTTGTAGGGTGTGATTCTCCAAGGCTTGGCAAAGCCACTTATAACCTCACTAAAGTTCAATATGACTATGACTGTTTACAAGCACAAGGACTAGGCCAAATCGAGAATGTAAATATTTGGATTCAGTTCCCCAAACTTGCCTCTATCTGTACTGCCCGCTAAATCCCAACTGCAGACCAAAAAATCTAAGACGCAACAGTTGCGCACACTTTACAGCATAGAGACAAAACTAAGACACATGGCATTCAGTACTGGGGGGGAAGTATTTGTAATCTAAACTGAACTTGTGTTAAACAAGACATCAATGAAGTTTGGACAGAAACTCGACTCAGTTATTATTTGGTACATTCTGAAAGTCTGATCAGTCCAGATGTTGGTCCTCTGCCCTGCAAGAGACTGGGTTACATTAACCATATCTAGATTACTCAAGACCCCATAGACAACATGATGGACCTAGCACACAGTGGTAACTTTGACCTAAACCATATTCTCTTAAGCCATCAAAAGCAAGTACTTCTATTTTCTGGGCAGATCAGTTGAGGAAAGTCTTCTCTGGATCCAAAGTAATTTATTTCGCAACCTCAGTCCCGTATTCAGAATTGATTTAGGATCCCAAATCACCTTGAGTTCTCACCAGACACGCTTTTTTCCCCCCCTCTTTTTTAATAAGATTTACCCCAGTTCTTTTCGCTATAGGTAAGATTGACAGCCAGGGATTCATTCAGGAGAGTTGTGACCTCCCACAAACACAGATCCCAACGGATATACTGCATTCTCAGCTGCCAGTTCCCAGTCCTTCTCAGAAAGTGTTGAATGCCTTTCAGTCCTACATCTCCATTGCAGACACTCACTGGAGGGAATCAGAAAGCCAAGCAACTCACCAAGACCAGGATTTTACTTCTTTTTATATGATAAGAATTTGGTTCTCCTCGCCCCTACTACTGTAAACTAACAGAAAGTCCATCCTCTCCCTCTTCAGTTAAGTGGGAAAAGTACAAATCTGGTTCGTTAGCTTTCCTCAGCTGTGGGAAACTTGGTTTCACTCTCCAGTTAAAAGCAGGCTCTTCAGCGCATTTCACAGTGACCTCTTCACAAGGGTCTAGTATCATTTCTTTAAATGTCCCTACACTAAAAATAGTCCTGCTTCCTAAACATGAGTGCTTAGCAGTTCCAGGCATTCCAAGATCCTGCATTCTGAGATCCTGCATACCACTTTATTTTTTTTAAACTGGCAAAATTTATTTAACCGGCAATTAAAAAACAGGAGGCCCAGCCGCCCCAGTGATTCTTCCCAGAGGGTCTTAGATGTTTATGAAACACAATGAAAACAATAAAGTGGATAAAATCATGCTATTCCATCAAGTCCTTGGCAAGACTTTCCAACCAAGAATAATTTGGCATGGTACATTACAGTCAACAGATTACACAATGGTTTACAGGGTCACCAATAATAAGGGGTCACATGCTCCTTAAAGAGCTACAGTATATATTAAAAGTCGCTTGCTTAAAGAGAAGTGGCAATGCTTGGTCCTGATTTCCTTGGAGGAGATTCTGGCAGCCACAGTACAAAAGTGCTGTAAGGGTAGAAGACTGGAGGTGCCTACACTGAGTGAGCTCACTGGGGGAGTTTAGCACCCTGAAGGGAGCAGAAGAAAGCCAGGCCAGGCAGGACTCCCTTATTTCTGCACATGAAAGGAAAACACATGTTATGTACTTTTAGGAGGACAGTCTCCATGCTCCAGTGAGGTTCAGCACCACCCACCCCATCATTCCTCCCCAAGAAGCCCTGCTCCCCACTCCTCCATACTCTCAGAGGTTAACAGGTTCCACCCCAGAAGCAAGATGGCAGTTTTCTGCCAGTCTAGTCAGTCTTATCAGCATATAGACTACAGTGTTTGACTATATTATCAGGGAAATTGATAAAGTATTGATAAAGTCATCGTAATTGCTTAAATGTGTTGCAGTTTTCCTTCAAGTTACTAATCTTAAAGCAAGAGGGAAATGAATGGTCAAAGCCATAAATCTTACCCTCCCCCTTCAACCTGGTAACAGATCTCCTCTATGCCACCTGCATAGCCTGATCATCAAAAGCAAAGTTAAATTTTGACATTCCTAAACATACATGATTTCCTCAAATCTCACCTTATGCATAAAATACTTTTACTTTTACTCTGCTGACTTACCCTTCCACTATATGGAATATTTTCATCTACTGACTATATACAAGCCATGAATAATCAAAACATTATCAAGTCTCAAAGGCAAATCAACCTTACTTCAGTTTATCCTACTCTGCAGCATCAGAAATCAGACTATAACTAACAGTTTCACTCTTTATCTTCCACAGGTTTTGATCACTCTAGGTGGTTTTTACTGGATTATTCAATATCTGACTGAAGTTAAAGACTGACTACTCAGAATAAAAATGAAAGAAAACCTATTACCCAAAGTCAGTGCAACAGTAGAAACAAGAGTATGGAAAACACTACTGTTGACATACTCCATGTCTATATATATATGAATTACACTATGCGCCCGTCTTCATTTAGCTTGACTACTAAAATCTAAGGTACATTTGAGCAATAAAACTGAAGTAGACATGAGAAGGCACTTTCATATGTAGCCGCTACTCTTTGCGGTGACCCACTGCTCTTAGTAAAGCAAACGCTTGGTATTAAGCCAAGAGTAGTACATCTGATTTTCCCACCAAGTGAACTGCTGAAGCAGCTCCCTTAGCTCTTCAGCTAAATCTGTCTTGGGATCCTAAAGTCTTCCACTGGAGTCCAGGTGGCCCCTCTACTCTTTTCAACACTCGTGCAAGCACTACAGTCGGCTAGATAGACGATGTGAGTGGGCGCTGGAAGGGAAAAGAAGTGCCACTGCTCCCTGTCTCCCTCCAGACCGGAGCCCCACACTCGGCGGGCTGGCTCCCCAGCCCGGTTAGAGTTAACCCGGTCCCGCCGCGGCCGTCGCCCGGGCTCTGTCCCTCCGGGACGCCTCTGCCTTGGCCACCCACGCAGGGAGAAACGTCCCGTAAGGCACAGCAGTGGGACAGGGCGCACAGCGCGGGAGCACCCGTGCGGTCCGCAAGGACTCAGCGCCCATCTGTGCTCCCCGCGGACAGGGCAGGGACCCCCACCAGCGTCGCGGGGCCGGCTCACACCGGCACTGCCGTCGGCAGCTACATCGCCGCGGTGGATCGGCGGCCCGGGGAGCCCCAGGGCCTGGGCAGCCCCCACCGCCGCGCATCCCCGGCCCGGCCTGCCCCGCTCCCGGCAGGCGTGCGGCTATCGGGGCGCAGGTCCGGCGAGCCGGAGCACGACCGATCGTTTCTCCCCCCAGCCCCACTCCCCTGCCCGGGTCCCCAGAGGGGACCGCCAACCCGGCAGCGCGGCTCCCGGCCCTTACCAAGACGCACAGGGGTGCGCTCCCTCCGCCGGACGCCGACAGCCCCCGTCCCGCAGCCCGGGCGGTTGTAACGTATTTGGAGAAGCTGGGAAGAGGGAAAGAAAGGGGGGAGGGAAGGGGGAGGGAAGGGACTGAGATCGAGGGAGAGAGAAGTATGCGAAGGCAGGAAGTGGAGACGGCCACGGCCAGTGCGGGAGATTAATGGGAACCAGTCACCCAGCAGCCAACAAAGAAACCTGCTCCCCCAGCGCAGCCCGGCGCGGGCTGCAGCCCCACCGCGGCCGGGCAGCCCCGGGCGGCCGAGGCACCGCTCCCGCCGGCAGCACTGGGCCCCGGCCGCGGCCTCGCAGAGGGGTGGGCGCCGCCCCCCTCCCCACGGCCCCAAACCCGGGTCCTGGCCAGGCGGGAGGGAGGGAGCAGCCCGCTGGGGCCGGGCAGGACCGGCCGGTCCGCGGAGAGATGCGATGAGCAGAAGAAAAGGAGAGAGCTGAGCCCCCCGTCCGACAATCTTCTTCCTCCCTCTACCCCGGACAAGCGGTACCGCTTATGTTTTATTTTAAAAACTGCCAGTTAAAAAACTCCTCTCCGCGCGGAGCCGCTTGCGAGGAAGAAAGGCAGGAAGGAGGGAGCGAGCGGCGCTTCCTGCGCTCGGGCGCCCAGCAGATGGTTTCAATCAGGGCGCCGGGGCCGGGCGAGCGCCCGGTGCGGCGGGGCGTCCGCGTTCTCCCAGCTCCCAGGGCTTCCTCCGGAGCAGCCGTGCCGGTGGAGAAAGCGGGGGGAGAGGAGGTAGCGGCGTGCCTCTGAGCTTCATCCTGGGTACCTCGGTTCAAATCCAGCCCGCCCAAAGCAGCTACCGAGAGCAACTCTGTAACACGCCACTCCCGGGGGAGCCGGGCCGCGGCCAGCAGGCCCCACGCAGGGTCCCTCCCGACGCCAGGAAAAGGGGCTGCGCGTACCGGAGCGGGACGAAGGTCTCCACTTGGGGCAAGCACTAAAGCACACTTACTGTGCGCAGGCTGCAAACAGCATCGTGGGGCCAGCTCCCTGGCACGCCTGTCCACGTGCCTCTGCTGCTTTAGCTGATGCAAAACCCGCACAAGACGTCTGATAGGGCCACAAAAATTATCCAAGGGCTGGAGCACCTCTCCTGAGGGGACAGGGTGAGAGAGTTGGGCTTGTTCAGCCTGGAGAAGAGAAGGCTCCAGGGAGATCTTATTACGGCCTTCCAGTACTTAAAGCGGGACTATAGGAAGGATGGGGTCAATCTCTTTAGCAAGGACAAGGGGTAATGGTTATAAACTAAAGGAGGGTAGGTTTAGACTGGATTTTTTACGAACTTTAAGCATATGCTTACTTTCCTTCCATTGACAGCAATGGAACTGAAATGGTGCTCAGCGTTAGTCATATGCTTACTAGCTTTCCTACACAAGGATACTTCTCTGAACTCAGAGCAGAGTACTCAAGATAAACTGTTCTTGGCTTTCTCCACCTCATCAACAAAACGAGATACATTGTCATGAGATATTCTGTTCTATCATTCCACACAACAAGGAAACCTGATGTAAACGTCCAGCATTTCACAAACCTCCATTATATTTCAAAAGAGTGAACGTACAGGAAGTGAGGGTAACTCTCATCTGGATTCTGATGTGAATGTGTGTTTCAAAGGAAAAGCTGTTTCAGCTGTCAGCCTTCTTGGGACAGATGTATTTACTCAGCTGCAAAAGGAGTACTGTGTCACCGAACATCAAAAAATGGTGGGAGTTTAAATTTCAACATACAAGGAATAATTTACCTCCTGAACAACAAGCTACTGCTACAAGTACCTGGAAGGAATATAAAATGAATACAATTTTCTTTCCCCATTAGGAAAACAACATAGGAGGGCCTTTTCAACTATATTTCACAAGTGCAGCAAGATAGCAAACCCATCCACCTCTCCAGGAGACCAATGATAACAAGGAATGATGCTCAAAGGTGCTCAACTTCCACTTCAGCAGGCAGCCGTCTGTTCTGGCTGCTTCTCCAGCACATCAAACACACTAACATTGCTTTTATCAAATATTCTTTTTCTCTCCCATTTATTACATTGCATCCAGTCCCCCAGACCTCAAGCAACTGGGCAACTTTGACCACAGGAGACCCAACCTAAAATTAAGTTGTATTTGAACACGGAATTGGGGCCTTCGGTGTGTTTTAATGAACAAGCAGCCTGTGAAGAACTTGTTTATTACAGGAGCTGGCTGCTGCTCTGCTTAAGCAACTGGAAGATGATAATAAAATGTAAACTAGGAGAAGATTATTTTTCTTGCTTGCCAAACAGATTACAGCTAGCAAAGCTCCACAAACAAGAACAAAGGACTTGAAAAAGCAGGGCCTACTTGTTAACCTTGGCCATACTGCACTTAAAGAAAGTTTATGCCCTTATTTTGCCCTTCCTACCGTCACCTCAGCGCAAGCTAGGTTAGCAAAGCCACCGCAAATGGCTCTAATGTACATGTAGCCACAGTCACTTTCCAAGCCTGGTCGGTAGTTCTGAGCCGCGACAGCAGCCTCGCACACTGCTGGGCTGAGGAAGGCCTCACACATACACGTTGTCCTGCTGGAAAACCCTCCCAGGCCAGACACAGCTCCCAGGGAGCATATTTGCCTGTTTGTCAAATCTTAATTGCAGCAGGCCAAAACACACTGTGCTTTCTTTTTACTGACCAAAGCAAAAGGGCTTTGTTTTGGAGGGCAAATGCAATGATAGTTTGCAGGTGGTCTGACCTGGCTGCTCACCTGATGCTCCACCCTCTTACCAATACCTGTTTCACTCAGCCAACCGTCACTACGTACTTTAATTATTACTTTGTACCTCAAAAGTTTTAAAAAACCCCGCAGGGAGTACTGCTTTCTACTACAGCGCCCACAGGGCAAAGCCCCCGAGCACGCCGGGACTCAGCACCCTTCGGCTTCTCTCTCCCATCGTCGTCCGGCGCCTCACCAGAGCGCAACGGCACCACTAGGAGAAGCTCGCGGAAAGCCTGCCTGGACGTCCCTCCCTAGCCCGGGGCGGTGGCTTTACCTCAGGGTAGGGCGGGGCGGGGCGCCGGCCCGCCCCAGGCATGAGAGAAAAACAAAGACCCCTAACCTCTCCACAGAACTGGGCGCTCGTGGGGCTCTGTCCCGGCTCCACCGGGCGGGGCAGCGCAGCGCAGCACTGGCGGGGTGGGGGCGCCCCCTAACGGCACCGGGGAGGTGGGCGGGGAGGGGGCGCGTGCGCACTGTGACGGCGGGCGGCGGCGGGATGGAGGGGGCGCGCGCGGGCCGGACGGCGGGGCTGGCGCGCGCCGTACTGGAGCGGGCGCTGGGGCGGCGGCGGCGATGGCCGGCGGAACGGCTCTCGGCATCGGCATCGGCCTCGGCCCCGGCCCCGGTCAGTGCTGCGGGCGGCGGCGGGGCGGGGCGGCCGTGCCGGCTGAAATGCAGCAAAATGAATGAGAAGCACCGAGGAGCTGCGCCCTGAAATGGTGGCGGGAGAGCTCCTGTCCTGCAGAGGCCTAGTGCGTGTGTGTACGCGCGTGGGACCGGGCCGTGGGTGTGCTTTAGCGAGCTGGAGGTGTTTTAGAATGCGTAGCAGTTTCACACGTGGTTACGTCTCCCTGCGCTTTAGCTACCCAAAGCCAGCGGGAAACGGTCGAGGGCACTTAACAAATAAATTACCAGTGCTTTGCAGGACGGCGGAGTGAGGCGAGCTGTCCGCCCGGTGACCTCCGGGGTGTAGCAAGTGCCTTGGTGTTGCCCGGTGCGCGTGGGGGGCCTTGCAAGGCCGGTGTGCTCGCTGCGTTAAATCTAAGCACCACAGCGGCGGGCCCACATACGGCTGTTTCACCCTAGAGGCAGCTTCCAGCACTGGCGAGTGTTTTGCCATTTAGTCACCTGACACTTTATACCTCTAAGCAACAAGCACCACGCTACAAGTTACAAAAAACTGTCTTTAATTGCAGGAAGAAGATTCAGAACGTCTCAGTGCAGCATTTGCTTCAATTGTGAACTTCATGAATCAAGCCACAAAGGAATGTGAGGTGAGGTTTTACCTCCAGACCTGTGCAAAGGGGAGTGTTTATGATGTGCCTGGCAGAAGCCTGTTTGCACTACTTTTGCTAAAACTGCAAAAATTAGGCTTCGCTTTTGCTCATTGCTTGGCAAAAGCTTGGCTAGTGAGCCTGCAATGGTGGCCTAGATTAAGAAATTTGAGGTATTTGCCGCCATGTAGGTAGGTTTCACCAGTGTTACCCTGACCAACTGAGACTGCCTTAGTTGATAAACATCACTAACAGCATTTTTCATAGACAGTACCAGTAGACTAGTAGAGTTTTTCAAGGTTTCTCCATTTGGTGGAAAGGCAGTATGGTTGGAGACACAGAAATGTCAGATGACATCACAAATTACATTGTGTCAGCCCCTCTGCAGGCTTGTTGCATGTCACGATGTACAGAGTTGCCTCCAGTGCTGAAAGGTGATTCAAAGTACCTCTGCATCGCTGGTGTGGAGTGGTTTTATAACAGAACAACCCTTTGTTTTCATCATGCCAGCATGAACAGCTCGTGCTGGCTGATAGAGTCAGTGTGTCCTGTCTGGTAGAAGTAAAGGGACAGTTTGAATCTCTAGCAGAGATTGCTTTGTGTCACACATTCACTCTCAATTTAGAGTTGACCTCCTCAGTATTGTTCAAGCAAATTTGATTTGGGATGTTCCTACTGGATAAGGAATGTGGGCTCAGTTCTGAGCGGCACTGTATCTTATTTATGATAAGCAGAAATTGAGAGGTATGGCACACAGATGCACAGCGCCACTGCTTTCATGTTGGCTCTCACTGCTAGGTGTCGTGACTCTTCTGGGTACGCGGACCAGGAGCCGGTCTCTGCCAGCTTGTCCTTGTGAATGCAGCCCTGCAGCTCTATTACTGCATTAAAGTCTGGAAACTCCATCACTGTTACATTGTATATGCCCTTCGGGATCTGTTATCCTAATGCAGCTGGGAGGAGAGTTAATAACAGAGGATAAGTCTTCAATTAAATTAGAGAAAACAGTAGTTCAACACACACCAGATGATTAGCTCTTAAGCAACTCCTTTATCATTTCAAAGCAGTGCATACACAGTAACCAGTTAATCCTAAAACAGGCAGAATAGTGTTTTATACAAAATGAAACAAAAATATAACAGTGTATAGAGACTCCTCCTATGCCTTGTGAGGAGTATTAGAGTTGGAACAAGCAGTGGATGACTTCCACATTTATGCATCAGCCAAGACAGTACTGTTTCAGCCATCTTCTACAGAGGAGTCATAAAGGGGGTGGGGGGGAGCGGGAGGCGGGAAGTTCTCAGGCCCACAAGTTCACGGATAAAGTTTACAAAGTGCAAAAAAAAAAAAACCAAAACCCACAGTCAAACATGACCATTTAGGCACTTGAATGCAAACAATTAAAATTGTGATTTAAGGTGAGTTGTTTGGAGTTACTAAGGGACCAACGTTTACCCACATTTCTTTCTAAAAGTTTGATTTCATTTCTTTGCTCTGTTACATCACATGTAAGAATCCAGCTGACCTGCTGTGATACAGAGATGCTCTGTGAAGTGTTATGCAATAGGTCAGAGTATTTGATGTGTTTTGGGATGTAGCCCCACAGTAAACCACAATACAAGCAACCAAATCTGTTGATCTGTGCATAACCTCAAGGAATAAAGCACAGCAGTAGATTTGGAAAAAGGAATTGCTATTGGCCTTATTTTTGTTTAGTCTTGACAGTCAAAGACAAGGAAAATGTAAGTGAAATAAAATAGATTTTTGGAACTTTTTGGTCCCTGTGATCAAAAAGATAACCCTGGGAAGAGTTCTCTGTTGACAACAGGTGGCAGCAGAGCTGTACTCAAGTATTTAATTTGCAGCAGGGAAGATTCAAGGACCTTTCCTGTGGAGCCAGAAAAGGGCTGCTGTGGACTTAAATACAATTCTCACAAAGGCTCTGCTACTGGTACCAGCCTTAAAGACATTTTTGCTTCTCCATCAACTTATTTTTCAGTATTAACATTTTTCAGTATTAATGTTCAGCCTTTAGAGTGCTGCTCCTGCACATGCCCTGCAGAACCAGTCTTCACTGGCTAGGTTGCAAAGCACCTAGGTTGCATATACATCCTATTAAGGAGCCATAAACGATGCTTTCTTCCACCAGAAATTTTTTTAAGACCCTGATCGGGTAGATATTTCCAGAGCATTCCTTCTGATATTTTCATGAATTCAGGTCTGAGGTGTCAGAGAGTCCCTATGTCAGGAGACAGGCATCGAAAACCAGCACTGACAGTTTTGTACCAGAAGGCAGATGTCCTGTGGACATCCAGGCATTGTTTTCATCCTCACATGAGAGCAAACCAGCTAATTAACACAGAAGGTCAGTAGCTGTGAAGTAAATCTGCAGTAGTTGTGAGCATGGCTTTCATGCTTCTCCACATAACAGTCTGTTTCTATTGTTGTCCAGAAGTACTATAGCTTCACGGCAGCCTGTAGATGCAAAGAGCATGAAATCAAACACATCTGCAGATACCATGGCAGGCAAGCAGGGGAAAGAGAGCTGGAGTCCTCTGAAGAAGAGGTAAGTAGGTGGTTTTGGGTTTGATTAAAGGTTATTCCTTCCCTTGCCATGGGATAATTGTTATCCATCTTAGTGTCTGTGACGCTTGCACTAATGTATGTGGTTTGACATCATGGGCATATGAACACCTGGACTGACCTGAGCCTTCTGTTGGGGCCGGGGAGGCAGAGTAACTTCTGGAGGCACCAATCAGTGTCACATCGGTCCTTTTGTGGAGGGGAAGATTTCATGGATATAAAGCATCCCCCTCTCTCAGGGGCTGAATTTGCCTTTTGCGTTGTATCATTAGAAAATAGTATCCTTTTCTTTCCAGACAACTGAAGCCTCTGTGGCACCCAGTCAAGCTCAAACTTGCCAGCAACGTGTAAGTTTATAGAACACTTTTTTTTTAAATTGAGGTATAGCATTTTTTTATCATTTTGCATCAAGCCAGTGAAAATCAGTGATAAGGTGTGGAGACTTTGTGTTGGCACAGAAGATTTACCAGTGGTGCATTCACAATCCTAATGTATGTATAGGTGGGCAGTAGAATGGGCAGAGACCTGCACAATGAATTATAAACCAGATTATGGCATTCTGGCACGTAACCAGTTAAGAGTCTACTTTATATTTTGGACTGGTACAGAATGCCAAACACTGATTTAAATTTAGGCTCTTGTGAATTGCATCAGCAACAATAATCCAGCAGTTCTCCAGTCTCACCTCATTTGTGCTCCTGACACATTCCCTGTGCTGAGGAAAGGCATGCAGCAAGGCACATGACAGTTGCTTAGCCAGTTATGATTGGCCCTCATATGCTTTCTCTGAAGATGCCTGTTCCTCAAGAATAAAACTTTTTTTTATCATTCAAAGCCTAACACCTCACCAAATTAATCTGGGGAACTTCTAAGCTACACAAGACGAGAAATGTGGCATCTGTACCACAGTACAAATTAGCGGGAGCAGCCTTGTATGGATACTTTCCAGGTTTATGTTCAAAACTGTTTAGGTTGGTAACTTTCAGTTTTGTGAGGCAGAGATTACAGCACATTGATTATTTCCAGTAATGGGAAACAGATTAAATACCTTGAGTGTCACACTTGCTAATTTTTGTATTGACAGAAACATTTCACAGTTTTGTCCATGCTGCCTGTATATTTTGAAAAATCCTAGTATGTTTATATAGTGGCTGAAATGTAATTTTTTTATCCAAATTCAAAATTTTTATTTTTGTGAGAAATCTAAGATGACTAAAGAGTAATGAAACTTATTCCCCCCACCCCGCCAAAGACCAGACAAGCTTCCAAAGACATCTACATTGAAGTTTCTCCTGGCATCTATTCTGTCACAGCAACCTCAGAAGACATGGTGCAGCAAACCCACGTGGTGGATGTCAACGCAGGACAAAGTGTTGATTTAACTTTTTTTCTATGATGTTTGTTATTTTTTGGCAATCACAGGAATAAAATACAAGGCTGTTTTAATGCATGTAATGAACTATGTACATCTTTTTCTTGTTAGCACTTTAATAGTGTCCTCCTCTTTGGGACTCCATTTTTATGGCCTGTATATTTGTTTTCTACTCAGTGATATTATATGCAGCCCACTTTGTACACTGATTTTATAAATACTTGTACATTGTGTGCCTTAAATCCAATTATGTGACTGTAATTCCAGGTTCTTATGCTTTAAACAATTAAAGATACAATCAATGGAACAAAATACATAATTTAGTCTTCGTGATGACAGCTTCTTTTACACTATCCTCAGACAGAATGTCCATGTCGCATTCTTGACCACAGAGAGCACAATCCATGTGGTATGAACGTACATTAGCTTCTGTGGGATGGCACTGATTTTGGAGCAGCTGGCTCACCATACATCTTTCCTATTTGTACTTTTATTTTTCTGATAAAGAAATAAAATGCAAGTGAAATTGACTATCTAGGACCCAACTCCAGAAGGTGCTTTAATGTGCATCAGATGTCATGGTTTAACCCAGCCCATAGCTATATAAACTATTTGACACTTTAAGTCCTTCTTACCTAGGCTAAATACCAGTTAGCTGCCTTTTTCAGGAGGTAGTAGGGTACCCTGAACCATCTCCAATTTTCCTGCAGGGGAAAGACATGCTGAGCAGCTGCACGCTGCAGCTTATGGCCAACTTCATATGCTTTAAACGTGAGTGGTTCCACTAACAAGACTCTCTGGACACTTAACTCTCCCAAAGGATCAGATTCCACAGTTAGAATTAGTGATATCACCTATATATATCTCTCTAATCTTTTTGGATGGTATTAAAGTTTCCGTTAATTTTCATGGGAATAGAAAATTCAGTGACTTGAATGCTGAATCTCTAAGTATTTTGTTGTTTGTATCTACAGTAGCAGGTCCTTTACCCTCTGGCTACTTTCTCTTCTGCCTTAATCCTGAAGAAATATTTTTCAGCTGTCAGCTTGTATTGTTTCTCAATTCCTTCTGGCTTCCAAACAAACAAAAAAAAAATCACTCTGCTGAATTCCTCTGGCTGATTCCAGAGAACTTTAGACAAATTGGAGGTTTATTAGACTATTGCTGTGCATCTGTTCAGGCTTTTAGTGCTCATACTAGTTTACCTGATCTCTCCAGAACTGTAAAGTCAAGTACAAATAATCAGGAATTTAATATAACACCTTGGAGTAAAGAATGAGGATGCTGAAATTCAATATAGGTGGAAAGAGTTTGAGTTATTAAAATTATACAGTTATCGATAAAGATATTCTACAGAGACCATACCTAAATCAGAACTGGATTTGCTTAACAAATGTTACACTGATACAGTATAAGCAGTTTACCTGAAATTTCAGCTCCTGAACTTCATCGGTTGTACATTTATTGAATTCTGATCGATCATGTCTCTCTCTGCTTTGTTGCGAGTGGGCTCTTTGCTGTTTTTTCTGTCTGTCCTGACATGGTTCATATCATCAAGTTTTTCATCTCCTGTGCAAGTTGCTTTACACTTATCTGACTCTGTTTTCTTCCTTGCTGTTTTACATCTTTGTTTTTCTGATGCTGCAAAACCTTCTTCCTAGAGGACAGAAAACAAATCCCTTGGAAGTCTACTCTAAAAAAAAGCATCAGTGTCTCTGTAACTGCTGCTTTCCTGGCTGTAAGGTAGGTGCCTCTGTCTCACATAGCTTTAATAATGGTATGTGCTGGTACAAACTTTACTGCTGAAACACAGAAGTGTACAATAAGACTAAAGGATTTTAAGCTGTTAGACTTTGACAAAAACTTTTGCTCCTTTAGAAGTCAGGAGGATTTTTGGTGACTACAGTGGGAGGACATTAGCCCCACAGAGAGCACCTCTGGGAAGCCTGCTCTATAGCTTCACTTGTTTGTTACAGACTGCGTCAGGAGTAACTTGCATTAACTGCTTCAGTGACCTCAAGGAGCGGCAACGTATCTTCTGGGTTTAAAACCACCAAGGGTTATTTTACAGGAATAAAAGTATGTCATTATACTCTGTATTACCACATTGCATCCACTACTAAGATTCATGCTGCCGGTTTGGGGCTAGGATGAGTGTGCTCTGGTTTCTTTTTAGTTTTGCCAAGAGGCAAAGCATGTCACTTCAGTGCCCAGCTGTCACACCTGCTAACATAGAGGATGTCTGCCTGGAGGTCCATACTGGCCTAAAAATTCCTAGGAAATCAACTACAAAGGTGTGTAATGATGATTATTTAAATAATAAAGTATGAACCATACAGTTAATAAGTAAGTTGGTAGACATATGCTTAAAATTAATGCATATAATTGTGAGAATACAAGATATATTCCAGTATATTCTCTGTTCACTAAGACATCTCATTAACAGATTAATCTTCTAAAGGAAATCACGCAAGTTTATCATGTTGAAAGTTTTACTCTGCAGTCAGCTCAGAGTAGCAAGAGCATGAAGCTACAAAGGAGCTACTGTTTGATTTCTGGTATATAATTTATGATGCTCTTGTGCAGAGCAGTGTCTCTGTTCATCCTGCCATTCTCTTTCATCTTCACCTTCTTCCTGCAATCTTTTTTCTTCCTCTTTTCTGTGCTTACTTTTATGGCATTCATGTTCTAATTTTTTTACTCCCCAAGTTTTTTTTGAAGCAGGAGGGGACCATGGCAAACAGAAACCAGGCCTAGAAATCAGGGTGTCATCTTTGTTCCTAGCTGTGACGCAGTTTGTTTACTCTGTATCCCCTAGCTTCAGGGTAGGGATCTGCTGTTTAAACTGCTTGCTTCTTGCAAGGGAGTAAGAGAAGATACTCAGTAAAGACTGTTTACTAAAAAAAAAAAATATGCTTTTATCTTTCAGAGATAGAGATCATGACTATCAGAGTTTGACTGGCAGAGCCCAGCACCTTTCCAGACTGATTGTTTTATTGTGGTTTTTTTGCTGCTGACAGTCACATCTGCCCACTTCCAGGGCCGCTCACGTGGCTTCCATAGGACTTCATTAGGTTGATGTCAATGAGCATTTGGCAAGTTTCTGAACTGAAGTCTGCATTCCTGAATGCTCACACAGTTACTGGCATAATCTTTTCCATTTTACCAAGTAGCTTCAACCCTTCCTTAGGGTTTTGGGATTTTTGTTTTAATTAGTGGAGAAGTTTCCTGCCTACCACAAAAATGGTGGATGGCCTTAGCAAGCAGTTAAGTTAGAAATTATGTATTTTTCTAGCCAACTTCTAGACCGTTAACAAGAATCTTTCTTCCATTCAGACAAACCATGTGCTTACAGAAATGCAGTATTAATGCAGATTACCTTACCCCCAATGACAGCTTGAAATCTGGGTCTCTTAAGATTTCTTTCATTGTGAGTTGCCCTCTCGGAGACTGCTCAATGGGTTCAAACATTGCACTCTGATTAGTCAGCGCAACACGGGACATGTCCCCAACAGAGATGGCTTTGGATTCCGACTTGCCCTTTGTACACATGCTACTGCATCTGCCGAGTCCTGGGAAGGAGTAAAATTGTATATAAGAGTGAAACCAGAACTGAAATGAAGAAACATTCATTTCAGAAGACAGGAAAATGCACTTCAAGCCTGAAATGAGTTCTTTCAGGTTATTCTGCATGGACCAGCTATGAAGGCTAATGAAGATGTTAGCATCATAAAAAGCATAAGAAAATCACAGGAAACAAACTCAGAGATGGATATCTATGCTTCCAAATGAAATTAATTGTTCTGGTAGTTTTCCATTGGATGAGTTGCTAAAAGAAGAGCTAGCATGGAAGGTGAGGCAGCAGAAATGCTGGGGAGGGTGAGGTATTGTAGCAGAGACTGATATGCAAGTTTATAGTATTATATGTAGCAATATACAGGCAAAGTGACTGCCCAGATGAAAACACATTTGTTTTTTTTCCCCTCTGGCTGCTGCTTCCCTGTCAGGGTGTTAAAAGGTACCTGAATCACTGGGATGGGACTTGTGGTGGCTTCTTTTCCAGTATTTCCACTTGGGTTTTGCAGAATCCTTTAGCCTGGGCTTCTCAAGACAACCAGAGCCTGTGTCAACAGCACTGTCCACCACAGTACTCTTAGTGGGGAATGGCTCCACACCCCACTCTGAATCAGAAGAGGGGAGAAATCCTGCTACAGCTGTTACTGCTTCTTGTTTTGGGTCTTTCAGTTCTACAAGGCATGGAGAGGGCTCACTGCTCAACTCTGCCTCTTCAGTTTCGCTCTGAAAGACTGGAGACCTGGATGGAAGAGGCCACCAGGCATCAACGTGGGGATGGCAGCAGCAGATGCACCTCACATATGCTGAAAAACAGCATATACCATCATGGTGACAGCGGAAGTGTGGCCAGCAGGGTGAGCAGCACAAGCGGTGCTTGGCAAGGCTATGTACAGCACAAACAGGAATCAGGGATGCTTTAGGACTGCAGGAAGAAATACAAGCGTTAGTGTCCAGACTTTTTCTGGGCTTCACCCTGCTGGTGAAGGGCATGTGGATCATCTCCACAATCCTCTCCCACAGTCTAGGAGGGATCCACAGAGCCACACCTCGTGCGAGTTTTACTTTCTTGTCATTCCAGAACTGGACCATAATTTCTTCATCCTCTGAGGCTGTTGAGAGAAAAGGTAAGCAGCTGTAAGCAGCTGACCTGCCCAGGCAGTGCACACATATGGATCAGGCTTTGCAGCTTTATGCACTTTCTACTCCTGTCAAGCGGTAGGACCAGCTATCACCCCTTTCTGTAATCACCTCACCATAATGTCATAGAGGCTGGAGTGGGCAGCTAGGGCTGCCACACCATCAGTGTGACGACAGGCCTGGCAGCATCTTTCCTTGGAATTTGTCATCAGACAAACAAGAAAATATTGACTGAGTAACTTTTGTTGTTACTGCCAAAGTTAGCAGTAATGCTCCGAGAATAGTATTTTGATGTCAGTGGAGCTTGACTGTCAGACGTGAGAAAAATGAATGAGCCGTTGAAATCTCCTAAGTTTGGGTGATAAAATCACCCCCAGATGTAGCATTCGGTACAAATGTGAGCATTCAAGCATGGATAGGTGCTTCCTGAGAGCTGCCTCACTTGTATCCCTCATTAAAAGGCCACTGTCCTTCATAAGGCAGATGGGAAATAGCACATCTATGGACACGGAAGATGACATTTTTATAGGTCACAACTTCCTTACAGTCAGACTGGTGAGGTTACATGCAGATATCCATCAGCAAGTCCCATCAGCTCCTGCAAGCTTTAAGCAACACTAAACTGTAGCCTGTGCACTGGTGTTTCTCTGGCCATAGCACCACAACAAGAGTTTATCCTGGCAGTCTCACTCATGTTCTGGAGCAAGGTGAGGAAGAAGAGAGCAGCATCTTTCTTACCTCTTAAGGGGTCCCTTGTCTCAATGCCTGAGAGGACAGTTCCTGGGCCATACCTGGCCATATCTGGCTCCCAGGGTGCCAGCACCTTGTCTCCAGGGAGTAAGGAGTGCTTCATCCCGTTCACATATTCCAGGATGTCATCCTTTGCTGTTTTTTGCACACACATTGGATGTCTTCCACATGACACAAGTGGTTTGGCAAACTCTACCACAAACATGCCTCTTTCACTCTGTTACCAGGAACAAAATAAAAGTTCCTCTAAAAAACAGCCCACAGTGTGTCAGGTCATGTAACCTTCACCAGGAGGCTATTCTGTGGCTATGTGGCTAGATCAAAATGCCAAGCAAGCCTGAACAGTAACTAAGTATTATGCTGTGGTAGTCCGGCATTGAGACAGCCAAAAGAACCTCCATGAGGCTCACCAGAAAGCAGGCTGAATGAAGTGTAAGTACAGATTCACTGCCACTAGGACCTGTATTTTCTTCCCCAAGACAAAAAGCTATAGAAAGAGTGTAACTAACTGAATTTCACAAATCAAGCTGTGTGCACCAGATAACAAGGGACACCGAAGCTGTTCAGACCTGTTCTTCAGTCATGCCCAAGTCCTTCCTCATTACATACACTAACTCTGCTTCTTGGGTGGTTGTTGGGAATTTTTATTTTCTTTTAAATTAAGGCCTGTCAAGAGACTTGCCATCAACAATGAAATGAGGTACTTCCCTGTTCTTGATAAAGAATAGGCTCTTTTTTCTATTAAGTTTGAAGTGCTAACAAACTAATGAATTAAAGCTTTCACTAACATTTCTGAAAAGACACCGAGCCATTGGTCTGCAGCTGACTCATGCTGGAAGTGTGTACATAAAACACTAACGCTTTTCCTGTGCTATTGATGGTAATGTGTCTACACACAACAGTAGCTGGTACACTGCTCACAACAGCACCCATGCTGTCTGAACCTGGCTCAGTGCCCAGCGCCAGCAGAAGCAGAGGGCCTGCTCTTGCAAGGTGCACAACAACACTGCTCTCACCAGGAACTGGCAGTCTGGGGGGCACCCATCTTCTGCACAGGATGACAATCCCCAAAACATGCCTGCTCCCTCCTAGAAATGGACTCAATAAAGGAGGCTGAGCAGAGTAAGGATCTGATCTTTATTAATTTATTGGTGCCTGAGGCTGCGCAGCATGCAAGAGGCTCATCCAAGCGTGCCAGGCAACAGGTAGTGAGGACAGCCTGGAATCAGGCACATCAGGAGCTTTATGAATCAACATAACCATAAGCATCATTAGATCTCATCAGATTAGAGATCTGTTATCTAATTCATGCACTAGCTGAAATCAAAACTGCAACACTAAACTCAGGTGGTGCATGAGGACTGCTGGTGGACTGGACACTATTGCACATACCCACAAATACTGCACAGCAACTGTCACTCACCTCTATCTCCTCTTTTACTGTACCACGGTAATAAAATCCATCTTGTTCCCGTCTCACCAGCACAGGGATATTGCTGTCTAAAGCCACTGATCTCCCCACAGCACTCAGCCTCTTCCATGCTGGGCTAGGGGAGGTGAGGCAGTGGTTTATCCATAGGCACCTTGAAGAAAAGAAAATGGGTCAAGCACTGGGAGACACAGCTTCTGTAGGTCATGAAAAAAAAAATCTTGTAAGATTAAGAACTGGATCACTCCACCTCATTTTGTAGCACTCCTACAGGCCAAATCATATGGAAAGAAACAGAAAATCTGCTTGTGCTGGGACAATTCCTTGCTCTTGGGGAAAAAAACATCAGTGCCTGCTTTTACCCAGATTTCTTTGGGTTTGAGTTTAGAGGAAGTGAGCCAGGATCACAATGGAATCCTGGGCCAGCATTACCTGCACTAGTCCCTTTGCTGTTTACATGGCAAGCCAATTCAACCCTTAAGATCAGGAGAAAGGATCCATTTCCAGCACACAGCATAGTGTAGGTATGCTCACAAGCACTGGAGCTGATGGCTTACACTGGGGCATTCAGGGAACGGAAAAGGAGAAAAGTAAACAAAGCTGCTAGTTGATGACAGGTTCAAGTTCAAAACAGAAGAAATAATCCTCTGTCACAAAGCATTAGAAACATTTCACAGAAGACAGCTGCTAACGCAAGATGTTTTTATTTAGCCAAATAATATTAAAGGAATGTTTCTTTTATAGGTTTACTCAGGCTTTGCTTTTCATAATCTCTAGGGTAGCAAATTACTTTAGCTAATACCATCTAAAAAACTGACAGTGAAGGGGACGGGAAAGCTCAAATGCTGTTCAAGCTGCTAATTTATTAATCTGACACATCAGCCTGTTTTATCCTATTAGGTATCATGAAAAAGGACAAATTACAGACTAAAACAAGAACTTGATTTTACCTCTGGGGGGTGAGGAGCTCGGTGATCCAGGCAGGATGCACTACAAAACAGCTCCTGCAGCAGGGGTAGACAGTAGATATGACGCTGGAGCACGAGAACGTGTCCAGAGCCGAAATCGCACTGCAATACCTATGAGCTGTAGGCATGAACCCTTCCAAACGAGCCATTCTTACAAGAGAAGCTACCTGCAGGACTCAGTTGTGATCTGTTGGTAGAGACAGTGCACTGACATTTTTCAACACAAGCAAATGCTTTCTAGTGTATCTCAAGAACTCAGTAGCTTTTATTAATTATTTTTATTTAAAAAAAAATTCGAAATATCCAGACTGGCATTTGGTCAGATGAATGCATATCACTGACTTCACTGGTTTTCAATCACCCAAATCCCAACCTGGTAGAGGGACAGAAACACCCAAGGAAGCTAGAAATGCCATGAAGATCCCCAGGAAAGCAATAGCTTTCACCTCCTTCCAACTTTTGTTTCCCTCTGTAACATTCAGCTCTCTCTCCTTATATCCACACTCTCCTCTAAAGCTTTCTTGTACACAGCCCAAGCCAAACCTTCCCTATTTTACAAGCTGAGACAGAAACTACAGCTAAATTTGACAAACTGAGTAGATGTGACAGGTTTTGAACATTTTTTAACATTTGAACAGCTAGATTACGGTTGCCTGTTACTTGTTTTATTTATAGTGATGTATTAAGAGGAAATATTTTGATCTTTCAGCTGTCCTGTCATGTTTCATAACAGTAGGATTATGGCTTGCCATGAGGAAGAATGAGATGCTCAGATTTGACAAGTGATAACTATTCAAAGGCTGCCACGGTAAGATTGATGATGCAATGCTCTGTCTGGTAATCTGACAAGATATAGTAGACAAGCTGCCTTTTTTTTTTTTTTTTAATATTGCTTAGAAATGTTTAGCATGCTTAGGGGAAAATTTGCATGGAAATTCAACATAGATTTTAAGTGCTTAATTTACATTGCAAAAAACATTTAAACATAATATGAGCACTTAAACTGTAATCTCTTAACTAAGAGATATGATCTAGGAGTCCTTTTTATGAGGACTTCCACATATACATCGTTTCAGAAAACTAGAACACCAAACCCAGTAAGAGGAGTGGATTAACTGACGCAAAATGCATCTTTAAGTCAGCAAATCAACACAATATATTAACTTGTTTCACAGCTACACAAACTCCCCTATTATAAACCAAAACAAGATGGAATCAGTAATACTTTGCAAAGAAATGCAAATACCGATTCTACATTAAAGCACATTTTAAACCCATTCAGCACTGTTACTGCTGAGAGCCAGGTCCCCTATTTCTGTATAAAACAGAACACTGACAAAGGCAATTGTACAACACTGAGTTTGTTTTTTCTTTTCCCTCCTTGATAACTCCAACTAATCTGACACAGCAGTGTTTCAAACTTACCAGCTATTGATAACACTACATCTGGTCAATTTGGATTTAGTCCCAAAGCACAAATCCTGCCCTTTTGCCTCTTTGACGCAGGAAGCCATTTGCTGCCAGTGTTTCCTAGTTGCTACGGAGGTTGCCACAGTCGTTACTACCAGGATTTGACACCCTGACCTTACCAGTTAAAAAACAGTGGAATGCGACTATAGAGATGACCGTTCGTCTGCCACGCATTTGCTCAATTTTCAGCTCCCCATTGATCTAGATATTGCACTGAAAGACTGCAGGGGCAGAGAAGGATCATAAGTGGGTGCAGTGTCCTTTAGGATTTCTGCCTACTGTTGCTGGGCAAAAAAATAGCATCATAGGAGGCTACAGTTCATTTTCTCCGTAACAAATGTTAACTTTTTCTTTCCTTTTTTTAGGGGGGAGTGGGGAGGAATACTTAATTGGAATTTGTAGGCATTTTGCAATTCACTGCTATAAAAACAAGATAACAGAGGAGATAGTTGCTATTAGGGACAAGGATACAGCACTTAGGAAGCCTGTAACCATTTTCTGTATTTCTGTTCATTCTGCTGCACCCACAGACTACCTGCTCTCATGTTGTCAGCAGAATTCTTTAAAATAATACAATTCCCTTACATATAGCTAGTGTTAAGAACACTTTGCTAGTTACAAGCTAAACTCTCTTCACCATGTTCACATATATCTATTCTATATCATTTAGCTGAACCATCAATAGTAGAGGAACAGACCAGAAGGTCAGGGAAGACCACCCCAGACCTCAGTGAAAGTCCTGAAAAATTTCGGTTGCAGGATTTTGTTCTTTCCCAAGGCCAAGACCTTGCCAACCCTCTTCCTACTGTGTATTTCGAGAGCAGTCCTTGTAATTTTTACAGGCACTGACAGCTGAAAAAGAATCCAATTTTCAATAGAAATTAGGCTAAGTCAACACTTTTTAATGGGATTAAAATATTAATTAATAAGAAAAGGATGAAATAGCACTTGCAAGAAATTATGCTCTTCCCATGCTCAGTAACCATGCTTCAGAGAGCTGCTACCCTCCTCTTATTTTCCCCCTTTTAAACTAAGCTATTCTTTCTGTCCACATCTAACAACATTCCTGGGAACCTTTAAAAAGGCCTTTTAAGAAAGACACTGGTAATTAGACCAGAAATCTTTTAAGAAAAAGTGCATGAGGGTAAACCGTAAAAATACTGAAAATGAGAAGAATCAGTCCCATCAGTGGGAAGATTTTATTTTAGAGCATGCAGGTTGTGAGGATACATACAGTTATTTCACACATATAGGTATTACATTTTTGGTTTGGTGACAATTTTAGAAATGTTTTCTGATTTCCATAAATTAACTTAGGCCATTCAGATGAGATTTCCCCAGTTGTCTTTTTTTTGTATCTAAGTGTAGTTACTATCTGCAAAATCAAAACTCTTTTCTGTGGGCTGATACTGATGTGTGCTACGATCTGCTTCTCAGTTTAGATCTTCTTCAAAAGCTGGTTTTATTTGTTAATTGCTTTAGGTGGTTGGCATGGTTCCATTACATTTTTTTCTGCCACCACAGAATCACTGTAGAGAACAGACTGTAGATAGCTAATGTATTTTATTGCAGCACGGAGCGTCTCTACTTTGCTGAGCCGTTTCTCCATGTATTCCTTAGGTAGGTGATGCCTCAGTTTAGCATAGCCTTCATTGACACACTTAACCCTCTGTCTTTCCCTCTCATTCCTCTTTCTGATGAAAGCTGGCCCATAGGAGCACTCACTTCGGTGGTAACTGGAATGGGGCATTTGGTAAGGAAAGGTGCAGGGCTCACTGTAGAAGTTCTCCGCAATGAGATGCTCAGACATGAAAGGAAGGAATGACAAATCTTCAGAGCAAGTGACCTGGTTTGGTGTTTCTGGGTACACGTGAAATGTGACCACTGGGTCAGCACAGAAAGGCCTAGCCAGCGGTATGTGCTGAGTCTCAGTACAGATGGATAACTTGTCCATGAGGTTATGGTAGCTTTTGCCATCCATCATGTTCTGCATTGAACCTGGAAATGCATAATTACATAATAGTTTAAACAACTCATACTGAACCATAGAAACAACTCACCTGGACTTACCAATACTGGCATCTTCCAGGAGAGACTTTTAATGCTTTTGTGACATTTCAGAATGGTGTTGGAAGATCATTGCATAGAGCAGGCAATGTCCCATTTGAAAATACTAGAAAGTACAAGTCAGCAACACTGATTAAAATAATTCACAACAGATTTTAAGAAAATAAAGCCACTAAAGCTTCTTAAAGGAAACAGCAGTCTTTCATCCCAAATTCAGAAATGAAGATAATCTACCTTCACATGCTCCACATAGGTCTAGCTTGCTCCAAATCTACCAAAACTTACATCTCCACAGACAATAAACAAAGCAGGCCAACATCTGAGGCATTCTCTTCATCCCCTTCTCCCTGACAAAATTAAAATCTACAATTCCAGTAACAGACTCCCTACCCATACCAAAAAGCCTTCAAAGACAAATTATTTTTTCCTCTCAATTCACTTGATGTGTCATTCACTATAAAATCTTAAGTAGACTGAAAACTTGTACTGGGAATGGATCTCAATTTTATGTCTGTCAGGTATTACATCCATTCTACATAAAGTTTTACAAAAAGTTTAGAGGCTGAGTTTTCCTAAACCTGACATCTCATTGGGTCCTCATGCTCCTTCTGCACTCACCTGCAGATTAAACAGGGATCTGAAACACTAAACACAATCCTACTGATATAGGATTATGAAATAATCAATTCATGTCCTAATAATATTGTTTCAATTATAGATTATTCTACTAAGAAGGGACAGCACACAGTTGCTGGGGCACTGCTACAAACCTGTAACTCAGACTGGCCTACTAAAATGACATACCCTCTCTTCAGAGCAGCATTGCAGCAGACGTAACTACTCAAATCACCCTTATATATTTACTAGAAAGATAATCTTGCAGTGTTTTATAGGAAGCTACATTATAGTGCCTTCCCAATATCATTTAACAAACAGCTAAATATTACCGTAACTGTAATGATTGTTACCTAATAGCTACATAAAAATAAATTTTAAGTAACTAGTTAATTTTGAAAGAATTACTGTGATCCGTCCTCATGGATTGCAACCAATACTTGCTTATACGGAATCTATCCAAAAATGCTCATATTCACCATCCACTTCAACATCTATACATTGCTGTCTAAAATACTTAGGTTATATTACACCCTCTAAAATAGGAAACAAACCTGAACATTAAAACAGATTACCAGAAACATCTAGATTCCATACACACAAAAACCTTACAAAGCTTCTAATGTCCCGACCATGGTTCCTTCACATAAACGGGACCCCTTTGATCCTTTGCAAGGATATGGGGATATCTTAACATTTCCTAATGACTTCGTATCTGCCACATTTAATACAGAGGGAATTTTTACTCAGTATGGACCTATCCTCACAACATCTTCTATCAAAATGCCTCTGTATTTAGTGTTGTCTCGTTCTCTAACACACATAGATCTCACAACAGAAATCCCGTGAGTTAAGAGTTCATTTATAGCTGCTAGACAAGAGAAAGTCACACGCATCTTAGACAGGTACTTCTGTAGGTACACTGAACACACATCCATTTTACATTAATATACATGCAGAAAATCAGACATGAACATATACACTCGTTATAAAATGAAAATAGTCATCTTTCCCTTTTCTACTTACACTGCTGCTAACAACTTAAAAATATTGTCTGAGGAAAAAAATCTGTCACACAGCAAAACATAATTACAGAGTAAGAAACCAAAACCAACACAATCCCTCAAGAAGAGATATTTGCAGTATTTGTTGCTTAGTACTGACACTCTGCTGCATAATGGCATTACATAAAACAGTTATCTACTGTCCTACTACCTGCATGAAGTGTAAAATGCAAGTGTTAGGATCGTCTTCCTTTTAGGCTAGAGACTCACCAATCTTCAGATGAAAGTGAAATCCAAGGAAACAAGACGTGCTATTTTAAGACTGATGAATAATACCTGAAAATATCTGAATGGTATTAAAAAAAGAAGTTAATGTTCCATTTTTCTTACACCTTATTAAATATCATATTAAACACAATTCATTAAAAAGCTACAGAAGCACTGTTACTGAACAGTTGGTAGAAGTGATTTACAAAAACATTGATATTCAGTGAAGATCTGTTGCTAGATACAGCAATAGGCAAGTCTCTTACCTGAATTATATAGCGTGTTCCGCTGAGTCAATGACTGCTGCAATTTATAGTCAGTTGACAACATGCAAAGTAGCTTACAGTTAGATCTGCTCATTTCTGGTTTGGCTCTTCCACCCACACCACAGCTATGATGGCAACAGAACTTGGCATTAAGGGCTAAAAATTTTAAAACTGTACTGAACACAACCAGATTACCTAAAAAAGTAATCAGGAATGTACTTTGTTTACTTCCCGTATGTATTCGGTTAGTTTACTACAGCAATATTTTCATTTATTGGCATTTCATACATTATTGTCTGAATATAGCAATCAGCTAGAATTTAGTTAAATATTTACCATCAAGGCATAAGCAAACTAATTTTCATAACTTCATTTTAAAAACAGAAAATCAGCATTTATTTAGAAGAAACTTGTGTCTCCAGATTAGAGGTGAGGACACACATTAGTTACCTCAAATTTAATCTTCATTATACATGCAATTTTGGGAAATTTCCTTAGTGTTAATAAGTATAACACCATATAAAAGTCTCTAATAAAGCATTTATGGAGGTAGACATGACAAGATTTGAAAACAGCAAGCAATTAGTAGCAAGACACACATTTTAAAGTTTTGCTTAAACTCAGAAACACAGAATGGAACAGTCTGTATAATCAAATATATATAGGTATATAGATGCTACATGTATCAGAATATAGCTGTCTGATTGTACAGGTGCAAGGAAATAGGACACCTACCTTCAAAACTCCCACATTTTACAGGATTACCTTAACACTTTAGACTATCTCACTATTTGGTCCTTCTATCAAAGTAAACCCACACAAAAAAATCCAAACCCAAACCAGTTTAGCCTAAAAACTTCAGAAGACACTAAGATTAGAAGCACGTGATCTACTACCAAAAGAGCTACATACACCCACAGTCTTGTCTTCTTGGGACTGTCAGCCAAAGAAAGCATTCTGCTTCTGCTGCCCTTGTGCGGGTCCACAACAATGCTGTATTCTGCATCCTCTTCCCATGCCAGCTTCAGGCCTCATCAGAAAGGCAGCCAAGAGATAGAACATCTACTAGCCCTGGTAGACAGGCATGTATTCAGCAAACATGTTACACTTTTTCTTTCTTTAGGGGACCCTGGGTACATCACTGTTACAAGTGGTTATTGACTCATCAGGGTGGGATGTTGAACACAGTAACTAAACCCAAGTCTGGATTTTTTTTTTGTCCTGTTCTCCTGTCAATCCACCTTGTGCCCTCCCCCCCGCCCCATTTAGACAAATAATCTTGTGCCACCACCAATTAGCCACCCATTATAATTCCTTCCAGATTAACTCAGTTTTTGGAAGACTACAGGACTACAGAAGAATGAAGCTCTCTATACGCAAAAGAGCTGCAGTCAATATAGCATTGTCGTGTGGCAACTATGTTTCCACGCCTGATGTGGCAGAGCTATGTGTACAGGTACAGTTTATTTCCCATGCTACTCTTGTCTCCCAGGCTGTGGGCTAAGCAAGCCAAAACTGCACCTGGCAACATATAGTACTGTTCCATGTACCATTTCCTTCCACAATGGAACTGAAAAACCTGTGTAAGACAATAACGTTAAGTACATATGCATAGCTAAATTTGAGTCAGTGATCAACAACTCTTTTCAGTTAGCAATTTGGTGAGCCTTTCTTTCCTTTATCTAAGGACTGAACAAGTGTGTATTTCTACTCTGAAGCATTTTTCAAAGAAGTGCTTTTATAGACAAAATTTACATGCAGGGTAATGAGGGAGAAAAATGACGACATACAGATAATGCACATCCATTTTTCAAAAATCAGTTTTATCTTTGTTACATTCCAAAGGGGATATATGAAAGTTAGTCATCTAGCAACTGTATACCTCTTAAGAGAGATGAGTACAGAATCACAGATAAAAAAATACACCTAACTCCCAAGATGACAGGTGCTAGAGAAAGTACGTGCCTTACACCATCAATTCAGACAAATGCAGAAAGATTTTTATAATAAATATTTCATCATATACCAACTCCTGAGACTTTATCCATGAAAAGGGAAAAAATTTTTCCTATGATATATCATACACGTACAATATATTAAGCTATTAAAGCAAAATAGAATAAAATGCCAACACTGTCTTGATATGCATTGCATTTGAGTTTATCTACATCACAGTACTTTAAGTACGCAGCTCAGAGTCAGTGTCCATTTAAGTTTTGCCTTAAATCTGCAAACATCACTTGACATACAAGCATCTTGAAAGTACGAGTGCAAGAAACCAAATGATGAATACAGCCAATCAGGATTTCATTCTCTGATATGAAAACTACACCGCAAGATTTAGATTTCTAGTACCTAGCAGTAGTCAGCAGAAACCCCAAGTATATTTACAAAAGGTCTTTACATAAAGTGATTAGTGAGTTGTAAGTACTGTGCTCCCAGGTACTTTTTAACCACATAAATAGTAGAGAGAAATATATAGTTAAAAACCACCATAAAGTCACAACTGTAAATAAAGTACCACAGTGGCAACCCAAGATACCTTAGAGTTTGTTTTCTTTTCAGTTTTGTTAGTAAAAGCCATATGAAAATGTAAAGATTTTAGCTTTTGGTTAACTAATATTTTGAAATTGCTTCCGCTCCAGTACATTCCTTCAAAGTTCAAATACTTTTTTTTTTTTTAAATCAATAATAAACCATTCAAGAAAACTCTTCTGAATTGGCAGGATCAGGAAGACATAAGTCAGACCTTTCCATTAGTCCAGTTTACTTCCCTGGAGTTATTCTGCTGAGACAGAATTAACTCAGCACAACATGACGGTCAAAGACAGACTTGCGTTGCTCTTGGACCTGTAGCTTCCAACGCTGCTGAGCATACTCCACTTTGTTCAAGACATTGGCACGGCTCCGAGAACGAGCCAGCACATCATGTGCATTTGCAAAAGGCTGGTGATCCTGGAATGGCAAAAGTCATTAGTTAGATCTCAATAATTCCACTGAGCAATTACATTAGTCTCTTTCATTGTTACATTCCAAAGGATGTGGGGTGTGGGTTGTTTTTTTGTTTGTTTTGGGGTTTTGTTTTAAGGTGAACAAGATGTTTCAACGAGCTGGTCAGTAATAATGACCAAGCAAGTCTTTGAACAGTTACTTCAATTTCTCATTCAAAGTAACTTCCACAGGTTTCACAAATAAACCAGACTTCATTGTACCATCAAACCGTTATCTGCTGCCCAGAGATATCATGGTGAGCTGCGAGATCAGAAACAGTCTTGCGTCCATTAGCAGCTGGTGGGGCAAAAGCCTAGAACAGACCCAGGCACTGGGAGCCTCCTGTTATTGTTGTGAATGCACTTCACTTTAAAACTGAATTAAAGAGTCAGTTGTCTGCCAGCTCTGGGCCATTTAGGGTCAGGCAGTTCAGGATGACCACACACAGCTTCTACATAAAGCCAACACACTCTGATGTTTACCAAACTAAACCCATTGTACTGAGCCGTCTAAAAGCACAGTGTCAATACAGCTGTTTAAGTGACAGAGCTCAACAATAACTGAGTGCTTGTTTAATATTTACTCTGTTTTCCAACAGTACCTGCAAAGCTTTATTTTCTTCTAGTAAACATAACCAAGTTATAAACAGAAGAGTTGGAACTGAACTTCTTATTTGGCTATCAAACTGTTTTGGATAAAGTCATGTTGCTAAAGCTATGCCAGAAAGCATCACATATATACAATGCATAATGAAAAATAACATAACTGTGTCCTGTATTAAATAATTGTCTTTTTTTGTATGTCTACACTTCATATTTCCTTCCCCTCCCACCCCCCGGCCCCAAATGCTTTTGAAGACATTTACATTACTGGATACTTTATTTATAACATGACTATGTAGAGTAGCTCAATGATAATCCTTAGTAGTATGGGGATTATCATTAATGACAGCCATTGAAGTGATGCCTACAAGTCCCAAAGCCATACACGAGCCTTGCTGAGCTAAGAAATATGCTCACAAAGAACAAGAGACAATGCCTAACTCAAGAGTTATAATCTCACCATAAAAAATTACCAGTTGTATATACCCAGAATGAGCAGTTACCAGGTGACAAATCATTT
Organism: Phalacrocorax aristotelis; assembly: GCF_949628215.1. Lineage (NCBI taxonomy): Eukaryota > Metazoa > Chordata > Aves > Suliformes > Phalacrocoracidae > Phalacrocorax > Phalacrocorax aristotelis. The sequence goes on from NC_134280.1 coordinate 58,400,922, forward strand.
CAGTCACAGGGAAACAAAATCACAACAGCAACACATTTCTGTCATAAAATATATGGTAGAAGGAAGAACACCAGACAAGCTAGATGGTACTGGCTTTCCTGGTAAAAAACAATCTCAGCTCAAAGGCTAGCTACTGTCAATTTCTCTGGAGACAACAAGGGGAAAAAAGAATTTAAGAGGAAAGAGGTCTTTGGAAGTGGCTTACATTCATCAGTGGCCACTGCCATCAATGGGCAACAAGAAAGAGCAAACATACTGGCTTGAAACTCAGCAACAAAAATTGATGTACACAGTATTTCCAAAGTGTGACAAGGATCAATACCTCAAGAACTTGCAAGAGGGAAGGCAAGGATGGGGATAAGTCATGAGGGACCTTAAATTATTTCATGTTCACTGTGTCAGAAGGAGGATAAACAGGAAAGGAGCAACATGTACTAAGCAAGGACCTGAAGTGCTTTTTGTTCCAAGCACTACTGCAGATACAAGCACTAGTAACTCCACAAGCACAGGTAACAGTTACAGTAAAACATGAAATTGGTTAAGATAGATCTAGATTTTAAGGTAAGTTTACTCCGCAGTTAACCTGAGCTCTGCCACAGGACTTTTTCACTTCTTCCACCTACAATCAGAAGGTGCTAACCCAGATTTGGAGGTATTAATTTATCTAAGGTATAACATAAAAATAATTTGTCTGATGTATAGCATACAGCATAAGTTCATTTAATTCAAGTAGGGATCTGCCAATTTGGCCTACAAATGCAGACAGAAAAAAGGGTCATTCAAATACCTTCTTTAAAAAAAAAAAAACCACACAAAAATCACCACTACCCAAACCTCAATATCCTCCTAGAAATGACTGGGAAAACCTCAAGATGTCAATATAAAGACATTTGGAATATGTCTCCATGTACTACACAAGGAAGTGCAGAAACAAGGGGACATAATAGCAATACTATACCTCTGTCCGAAGGACCTTCACTCCAGACAATATTAGCTCAAACTTGGGTAGAAATCACATTTTTGTTGTGAAATCAAGGTAAATAAAAGGGCAAAGCCAATAAAAGCTATTATCTAGGAAAATGCTTGATTTTGCATATTTAATATCCCCCCTGCAGAACAGAAACACCTTTTTAAGTCAAGATAGCTGATGTAGCCACTATTGAAGAAAAAAAATGGTAAAACTAAAGAATATGCTTTTCCTCAGTTTACTAGCAATGACAGTTGTCACTCCAAAACCAAAACAACCTGGAGAAATTAAGTGCAACTCACATTAAAATCCAGACACACAGTGTAACAGAGCATAGCATTTACCAGTTTTGATACCTTCAGATCTATGAAGCCACTGAAGCAACAGGCAGTCAGAACTACAGGGCTTTTAAACACATTTTTAAGAAGTGTTGCCATCATAGCTTTGTTTCACCAAGAACAAACTTATCTCCTATTAACTTCCTATTTACTTGAAGGAATGATGAAAATACTCTTAATGATTCTATTGTAAGACAATAATAAATATTTTAAGTTTTTTTGACTAGCTCCCATTTACTTTAACAGTAATAAAGTGCTCATGTCTGCTGAAAGGCTTAGGTTAAGCAGACTGCAATCTTCCCATAGGTTTGGTTTCAGAAATTATTCCTCAGGTTACACCACACCTGAAGCGTACTTATCAGTAAATCTGTGCTGCTTGAGGGCTCAATGTAGAAAGCACATTGGTGTTGAGACTTCAGAATTGTTTTATCAGTTTGTGTGGTTCAACACTGACACTTTACCACCAACCCAGCTGCCATTTTAGAAAACGTTCCTCCCAGTACTTTATGGCAATACTGCTCCCAGGCATGCAGATTTATCAGCTTCAGATGCACAGATTCATCAGATGCAAAGCCATAGTCCGTATTTTTATATAAGTCCCCCTTCAATACACAGATACCTACTCCCACCAACCAGTATTCCTCATCCACATTGATCAGGTAATGAATTGTCTCACTCTTTCCAGTACAAGGTTTCATAAGGTCTTACATTCCCTTCTTGTAATGCACTGAAGACAATTCTGTTCCATTTTTATTAGAAGTCAAAAATACTATGTTGGAGATTGGGAAGGCCAGTAATGACAGGAAACCAAGTCACTAATGGAATACTCTCCTTTTCCTCCCCAAAAAAGGCTGTTATCTGTTGGAATATACTGTCTCATTCTGGTTTCTAGCTGTAATACTAAGAAATTATTTCAGCATCAATCACTATTTTTCTTCATTGTAATAATTTCTTCTTGAATTTTTAACATCAACAGATTTGAACTGGAGCAATAGAAGATGCAACCCCTCTACTTTCTTTTTGTAGACAGAAACCTAAGCAGTAAGCATTTTGGATAAATGTGATCACTAAGCAAGACTGCATGGATCATTAACACTTGATAAGTTGTACCTCCTGTGTATCTTACCTCCATTCCTACTCTCTTTCTCCTCTGAGAAAATAATCTGTGTCTAGAGCTAGGATAACTGAAGCAGTCCTCATCTCACTACTTTCTACCCCAGTGAAAAATCGAAGAGTAGCTTCACAGAAGTCATCACACAGCTTCCTTTTCATCTCCCTTCAGGAAAAGCATTTACACTTTTTACAGGCAAAAAGCAGCTGTTAATCCCAAATAGTTATTTAACAACTAACCATCCCAACCTTTATGTTAACCCAAGTACACAAGCACTCTGGTGAACTCACCCCAATATCTTCATCACTTTGTATGAGCTGTGAATGTCCAAAGAGACGTCTCTTCAGTATAGGTTCCACCAGTGTAAGGTACACCATGTACAGAAGAAGTAGGCCCAAAATAGACAGGTATATGATGATCGTAACCTACACAATGCAAGCACAGTTTATGCCAGAATTGTGACATTCCCCCCACAATCTCTCAGCAGGCAGTAAGGACCAGAACAAGAGTACATGCCAAGTTTGTGACGAGCCTGCCGATCTTTGGTAGTGTCACCAGACGACTTAAAACGCACGAAGAGAGAAAAAAAACACTAAAATACGACCTGGTATTTAAATGGTTTGGGGCAGACAGATGTTAGCTTGAAACAGTTTCTCTTCATGAGGCCTTGCTATCCCTCTTAAAACAACTTGGTGGTATCAATCTCGCCTCAACCAAGACAACTGTTCAGTTTGGCCATTAAACTGGGGTGACATACTGGGGATTCCTGCATGGTCTCCATTCTCTAGCACAGATCTGCATTCAATCATTAAGAAAAATAGGAAGGCAAAAAGAAATAACAAACTTCTAAAAGACCAAAAAAAGGACTCTGTTATAAAAGATGCACTACACAATCTATTCACCCCAGCCTAGGGCTCAATGGCTCCAATACAATAAGAATTTGAAGAATACGGAAATCAGCTGTTTGAGCAAACATGGACAATTTTGCTCTTTCTGGCTTGCCAACATACAGAGAAAATTTATAGGAAGCAAGTAAGACAAGTGAATAATGAGTGGCCCTCTACAATAGTAATGAAAATAGTAATGAAAACAAAGTCCAAAGCTTCACAAAATGCCCTAGACCACTCAGAATTTCTGCAAGGTGTAAAGCTTAACCTCAGAAGTGGAGACCTTCAATAAAGGATCTTAAACCTGCTCCTTCAGCTTGATGCTATTGTTACTATTCAAGATAAATAATGAGCAGCTATCATGAAAAAGTTAAATCTTATGCTGCTTTAGAAAAAATTTCCCTTTAAAAAGAATACTTCTCTAAAAGACCACAGACATATTTACTCATCAGTTGAAGTAATTAATACATGCCAACAGAATTCCATTGTTTACCTTAATTGTGACAGAGCTTCTCTCTTCATATTTGCATTCACAACGTAAACAGTATGCTTCTACATCCGGTCCAGGAACAGGCATGGGCTCAACCACATGAAGACAATCACTGAAGAAAGACAGAAACTGCTCAGTCAGTTTTGAGCTGGTTTTAGCTTACCCATTCCACTATGCATGCAGACCCCAGCTGCATGAGCTGAGAAACCACCTTTGCTTAAGTTCAGCTGTTCTAAATTGTAGGTATCCAAGATTTAAAAAAATAAATCACTACTCCACAATTACTTTACTTAAAGAAGAAATTCAGCTATTGACAAGCTGCTAAACAAGTTTTAAGACCTTTCTAACTCGATACAATTTTCGTTTTCCAGTGAAAGGATTAAAGCTGTTAGCACAGCAAGTCCAAGAATTGGAATCCCAGCACAAATGCATCATTTGACACTGACATCATGGATGAAAGTAAATTCCAGCTACACACTTTCTTCATCATACTCAAAAGAGCCTTATTTTATCCTCTGCTCTCTGAAGGGAGATTAACCTCTCTCTGGTCTCTGATGTTCATGAACAGAAGTTCTTTTTTTCTTGCATCACAAATTACAGGCATTGAAGGAAAAAGAAAATGTCAGATGGGTTGTTCCTCTAAGCAACAACATAGTGAATAAATAGCATTCAGTTTTCAGCACCAGACCCAGATGCAAAAGCATAGACTTAAAAGATTACAAAATATAAGTCAGTGCCATGCCAAAAAGCGTGGTTCACAATCTTACGGGCACTCTATACCACAGCACTAAAATCCAGCTGCCACGAGACAACTGCTTCCACCACCAACTTATGTAATTTTGGTCTTTTTGTTGACTCAGGTTGGTTGTTCAGAGTTCACATCCCAGGGTCCCTGCAGAGCACCGACAGAACAAAAATCACGTTTCACGTTTATCCTGGTAAATTCAATGTTAGCTTAGTCAGAAGCAGGTAATGAAACAAAACACCTGAAGTGACAGCAGCAGCCTAGGATTCAACACTTTACTGGGCTAGATTACAATGCTGCAAACGCACGGCCAGACACCAACTCATCTCTTCTGTTTTCTTTGTATTTCTTCTTCATAACTAAAACTACTGACAGTCAAATCACATCCTCTGGAAGGGTGTGGAAGGCTTTTTCCTCATTTATTTGAAAGTAGAATTACATTCTCCTCTATGGAGGAGTGCAGCATTCAAGCTACAAAAAGCAAAAACACATGCAAATTATAATCTACGCAATTTCTGTTCATAGGATTGAAAGCTTGCATCAATATGCTGCACAAGTATAGTAGAAAGCTTCTATATAGCTTAAGTACAGTAGTAAGTCTATTACTGTGAATATATCAAATATTAATACCAATATTTTTTTTCTTCTCCAGTTCAGTGTTTCAAGTTGCTAAGGAGTATAGAATCTGTCAGAACCTTAGAATTTTTATGATGTGTTTCCTTGGACTGAAATTCCATGGCTATATTAGAAGAAAATGTAGAAAAGGCTGATCCTTTTCTAAATAATTTTCCCCACTCAGCTGCCTCTATGTTACCACCTTCTCCCTTGCACCCACAGTAATAGCACCAAGGAAGCAGTTCCTCCAAGGCGAGCTAGGCTAGTCAGAAGGGCAGCTACTGCACAGGCAGATTTCCAGTTCATTCAGCTTGTAGACAGGGTACCTGCCCTCCCTCCATGTCCATGACTACCACTGCAGTCAGCCTCTGTACACCAATACTTTGAAAGTACAAAATACAAACACCAACACCTTCCAAGTGGGTTATTTAACCATGTAGGTGCTTAGGCGTCACTTGCCTAGCACACTGTCCATCAGGATGGGATTGCCCGAGATAGTTCCAAACCTCAGTCCAGAAGGGTGAATGCTTTTATTGGTGTCAAAGCACCCCAGCCCATACTGATGTTAGCATAACACACTGTTTGCCAGTCTGAAGCCAAAGAACAGACCACTCCAAGTGAACGAACCGAAGCATCTAAATCAGAGTATCATGATGCACATTACAGGTTCAACATTAAAAATTAAATTTCCATTTTATGTCTGGAAAAGCCAGCAGTAAGTGGTTATTATACTGTAAGTAATTCATAAAGACACTAAAAATTGATCTGGCTCTGGTCTCACAAGTAACTGATTAAATACCTAAAGGATTGTGTACATCAGCCAGTTCTATTCAATAACAAGTCAATTGCACTGATGCAGAATCCAAAGCATGGCATTAAATTTGTCAATTTTATTGCACATAAACTAGCAATCAAGCCTTCTAGAAGTGGCAAGAAGATACCTCAAACAGAAGATCAAAGCCATAAAATGTTCCCAGATGGCCACTTAAGAAATTATGTCAACAAAATGAGATTTAAGATAGGAAAATAAGTTTTTGAGATTCTGTATGCATCAGTACCTGTGACCATAAAATTAGTCAAGCCTTCAATCAGTACCAATATTGATTTACAGGGAAACAGGGGGGGTTTTTCTGCTAGTAAGGCACAAGCTAAGCAGGATTTTTTTCAGTGGGTGCATTTTCTTCTGCAGAGTGGTAAAACCAGGAACACTGCTACTCTAAAATGTCTGCTGCAGCCAGAATTCTCCCAGTATGTTTCATCACTGCAACTTAATTTGTCATAGTAGGACTAATGTTGTTAATCATGTGGGACAAAAACAGGATTTCAACTGGACAGTACATTATGTTTATTAGTTTAGACAGAAATTTACAGTGTTGTTTCTCACAGTTCTACTGTAATTTAATAAGTCAAGGCAAGCTCTACACATCTGTATCACTAATTTTATTCCTATAATTATTTTTGTGGGCCTATTCAGGGGCATGAAGTTTTCAAAATCAAGATGCCAACCTGCTGCTACTTGTCAGACTGAAAAGTCTTTTATAAATTCTTAATGTAACTGAAGAAGGGTCACTACATCAAGAAGTATGTCACATTTTGCAGGCTGACCCAAAAATCTCTGAGCACTTCCAACATCAATACAACTCTAAAATATGGTGTTTTATTTGTATGATTCACATAGACAATGATACTCAAGGTGAAGTTACACAAGGGAGCTATGCCAATGTAAGAGACCACTGTCGTCTCCCTTTCTTCCCCTAACCTTCATCCTTGGCCATGCACATCAGTCGTCAGCTTGGAGAGGAGCCTGACAAATGTCATGGCTGGCGAAAACAATACAATAGAGCACATTGCTGGGGCACAGAGATGTAAGATCTCTCTCTCTCTCTCAAAAAATGTATTAGATGGCTCAGGCTATGCCATATAACTGCACACTCTGGCTGCAATTCCGAGGGACAGAAGTCTCCAGAAACAAAAGCCTCTAAATGATAGGATGGGTTTCAGGAGTGGAGAAAGAGGGGACGATACTCCCTAGTCCTAGTTCCATGGCCATGCTTCCTTCCCTTCATGTCACTGCAAATCACTCACTGAATTCAAATTACAAGATCCCTCTTCCCTTCTACTATTTCCAAGTCTTAACAAGTAACTAAATATGCAAGCAAGCAAACCAAAACAGAAGACAGGGCAAAAACTATGGATTTCAAGCTTTGTCACTTGCTAGAGCTGAATTCTGGAGTACTTTTCTTTTAAAAGTTCCCATAACTTACACAAGAAGTGTAATTTCTCCTAGCACCACAATAGGAAACTCACATACAATCACCATGGGACAAGTCTTTAACCAAAATAAGACTCATTATACATTTTTATGCCACACACACTCACCAGTCTTTCTGTGAAACATTTTTGTTGTAAATATGGCCCGAATGGTCTTTGTAAGGAGGACAGATGCATTTACATCGGACATCCTCTGAATTCTGTAAGGTAAATAACATGCTTAAAACAAATCATCATCAGTAATCGTAACAGGATACAGAAAGCATTCTTCACATAATACATGAAATATTTAACACAAACTACTTGCAAGTATCTTTGAATAGTCTTGGTCAGGATTTCCTTCAAGTTTAAGAACAACCCTTCAAAATGACTAAGCAAGTAGAGCGACTTGTCAAGTAACACTTATTTTAGATAAGAAATGCATTTTTTCACAAAAAAAAAATCTGGAGTTTAAGCTCGCTCTTTTTTAAGAAAAAACACATTCATAAATTACTGATACTGGTATACTCAACTATTCAGCTTATAAGGACATCTGTATAACAGACAGTGATGAGCTTAAAGCAGTTGAAAGAATATTAACCCCAAATGGAGGTTAGAAAAGAAACCTCTGTGGATAATCCTGTCATCCCTGGCTACAAGAGAAACAACTCTGTGAGGAAAACTACTAGAGAGACTAGTGCAACCCAGGGTCCTCTTATCTTAAACAGCAGCAGGATATTGTGAGGTAGAGAAAAGAGTACAAAACTGGAATTCCAAACAAAGGCAAAGTAAACATGAAAAATTACAGAAGCTTGTAAAAGCAAGTTTTAAAGAAACAAATTAACAATTGCATAAGCAACAATAGGCGCTACGTAAAGAAGCGAGGAGAATTAACTGTTATGGACAGTGAGAAAGAGGTAGCACCCAAAATTAACATTTAGGTCACAACTAGGAAAAATTGAATGTCAGAAAAATATGACGCTGTGTTGTATATTAAAATAGGATAATTCACTCCTTTCCCAAATGCACAAGAACGTAAAACACTATGGAGAGAACAGAGGCAGTCAGCAAGGGTTTAGAGATGAAAGCATTCTCAAACCTCAATCAGAGTAACTTATTTGAGCAAATAATAAGAGACAGAGAATCAACACGGTTCATCTACAGTTCAAAGCAATTTCTAGTGGCATTACAAAAGAATGCCTTAAGATATACTGGCAATAAACTTCTACACTGAACAATCCAGTCAGAATAACACTAGGTGGGCATAGGTCAGCTGAAAAACCTTGACTGCACTTCTGGGTCTCACCCTAGGCCTTAGGAAAGTCATTATCCTTAAAAAGGAGAAAATTCAGACACGCGGGTACTTTAACAATAGGGAAGACTTTTACTGCCAGGAGACACGGTGTTCTCGGTCGATCAGAGACGCTACGGTTGTCGTCCCGAATATTAAGCGAGCAGGACCCAGCACGGAGCGCTGCAGCCAGCCAGCCCCGGGCAGGCGGCGGGGCCGCCGCAGAAGCAGCGGGAAGAGCGCGCTCCGAAAGCGGGCCGCCGGCACCGAGGCGAGGCGCGGGGGGCAGACCCGGGCCCCGGCAGCCACAACAACGGCGGCTCCGGCTCCAGCGAGGCCCTTTCCGCGAATACGTGACCGTCACTTGCGGCTTTGCGTGACGGCCTCCCCGGGCACCACGCCAAAACGACATAGATTGCCACAAACCTACGGCTGGGGCGGACACCGGCGGCGCCAGGCAGGCGGGCCCCTCTCCTCCCGCCCGCCCCGCGGGCCGCGCACCTCCACCTAACGCAGGCCGAGGCGGCGACGGGGACGACCGGGGGCACCAAGCGACCGGCGGGCGGAGGGGAGGTGGGGAGGGGACGGGAGGGCCCCGGCACCGGGAGGGGCGGGCAGCACCACCGTGACCCGTTCCCCACCCCCGTCCCGCTCACCTTGGCCTCAGCGCCCAGTCCTGCCAGAGCGGCCAGGACCAGCAGCGAGCAGAGGTGCACCCAGACGCCGCAGAGGGCCGCCATGTCGGGCCTCAACCGTTTATCGCCGCCGCGCCACCACCGCCGGCCCCGCAGCGCCAGCCGCCATCACTTCCGCCTTCCGCCCGCCTCACGTGAGGTGGCGTCCGGCCGCGATGGCCGCCCCCGCGGGAACGGCGGCGCCGACGGTTGGTTCCGGGGTGAGAGGGCGCGTCCGGCCAGATAATCCAGTTTTTCCATACCTGAACATACGACGGCAATTTATATAAATATTAAAATTTTATAGACAGATGGACAGACCTATTTCTCTGAGAAAACGTCGCTAAAATCCAGCAATGTTCCTCATTTTTAGCGTGGTGGTTAGTCATCACCGCCCAAGAGCAGCATTCGCCGCCTTCGGCAAGGGCAGCCAGTGTTGGTGAGAAGCAGCATTTCCAGCCGTAGTCCCTTGAGACCTGGCTGATCAAGCGGTTTCCAAGCTTTCCCTACTTGGGCAGGAACGGCCAAGCCCGGCTGATGCTGCTGCGCTGAGCCCAGCCTGCCCTGTGCCCGGGAGCAGGGGCCCAGCCACCGCTTGAGCCCAGCCAGGGAAACCGCTCGGCCTTACTTCATCTTGTCTGACACACCTCATGGAGGAACAGCGGGCTGCTTGACTCAGCCCAGTTATTCCCTCTCCTCTTTTTTATACCTTGTGTCTTTCTTACATCCATTTTCTGTCCTAAACTTCTAAGTAGCAACACTGGACATCATCAAAAGCTGCCCTATTCCCTCTCTCCTTCCCCAGCCCCTAGTAAGTGGCTGTAATTGCATAGGAACTAAAATAATGCCTTAGATATAGTATACTTTTCAATTGTGCTATTACACTTTGATTTAAGACAGTGAGTTGTGTAATACTGATAGCGCATCAGACATCTTGGTAAAGGAGCTTGAGTTACTATGGAAACACAAAACACCTTTATTTAAAATTCAGGGAAAGTTGCCAGCAGAGTGTAATGAGCATACATCAGGTTTCAGCCTTAGCCAAACAATTTGTCTGTTTAATGACTGTATCTGCAATGAAAGTGTTTTGAAGCGTGAAGGTGGCTCTGTGTCTTCCTCGCCACCCACGCTCATAGTCTATGATGGGCAAATCGACTGCTGAGTTGAAAAACATACTGAATCTTTAGAGAAGCACGGCTTGAGTTTTGAGCTGAAGTAAATAATGTGCAATTTCAGAAGCATCATTGCATTTCGAAGAGCTCAGTGTAGGCGAAGATTTCTAATAGATAGTCTGATAGACTAATTTTCTAACACACTCAAAGAGTTCTAATACACAGGTAATAAATGCACTTTTTTTTAGATGGCTGGAACAGCCTTCAAGCCCAGTGTTGGAGCTTCCTCAAATCTAGGGACACCAAAAAAAGAAAGAGGAGCTTGTGGGCCACAGGCTCTTGGTGCTGCAGGAGGTAAGGATTACTTCTAGAAGAGTCCATTCCATCCCTAGAAAACAGTAAGCAGTTATTTAGTAAGCAAAAACTGCTGGATGAATTATTTTTTAAAAAGTCCTGGAAGTTTTTATCTTAACATTTAGGAGTTTTTAGTTGTGGGGTTTTTTTTTTGTTTGTCAGCACACTAGTATTGGAAGCAATACTGTTAAACCACAGTTAAAAAAAATATCCAAAACAAACAAAATACAAAAACCACAAGGAAAAAAGTTTAAAAATTCAAAGAAAGGGTGATTTTTAAGGAAAAAAATTATTACATGTTTGCCCTGACCATAACAGCCCTATTTACAGCTGCTGTTCAGCTACCTGATCTTCCAGAAGGGCTGGAGATGGGTTTCATCTTCAAAAGAGCTGGAAGGTTCATCTGTAGGGTCCAAGCTTTAGTGGTATGCAGCTTAGTCCTTACCTGACCAACCATCTTCAAGTTGATGGAGCTGACCTCTCACTTCTAATTTGCTTTTTTAAAATATTATACGATGTGCTTTAATGACGAAATTTGTTTTGAGCGTTGCAACCACGCTCGGGGCTCTCTAAGCTAAACCTTGTGCTTTGCTATCAGTGCACTGTGTTGAACTAGAAGTGAGCTTTTTACAATTTTGTAGCTTCTGTCATTTGTCTCCATCACCAAGATTCACACCACTAGTCCCCCTGAGAGCTGCTGACAGTTGCTTTGATCATTCAAGGACTCTGCTTCTGAGACTTTGGGGGTGAGCTGTGGGGTGTAGTGAACTCCTGGGTCATTGGGACACAGCCTGAGCAGGACTTTCAGGAGCAAAAGGCAAGACTGTGCAACAAAGGATACAGGTGGTGCATCCCTAGGTGTTGTGGGGGGAGCCACTCCAGGGGCATAGCTTTGCTGCTCAGTCATCTTATAAAGATGGCTTATAAAGGACTCTATATGTTCAGGAACTCTATGTGCAAAGCGGGCTTCTGCTTTTTCCTTTCCTGTTGCAGGAGCCTTCCCAAAGTCACATCATCCCTGTAGCCAACAGTGCGCTAAGCCATGTCTCTGATCCTCCTTACTGTGCTGCACTGATTCACAGGCAAAAAAAGAGTATTTTAAAACCTTTTCCCTGTAAAATAACTTTATGTGCTAAGTGGTAATAACATCGGACTGTGCTGTGTCAGACAATTTGTGTAGGGTTGCTTCACACTCTTCAGCTGAACAGGCATTCACTGTCACAGGGTGGATGTTCCTCAGGGCAGGTAGGGTAGATAGTATTTACCATAATTTTAATCATCTGCATTATGATTATTTCTTACTAATGCAAATTACCATCTTTTTATGTCACTTCAGCCTATTCACATTCAGAACTTGCCTGCCTTCTCTTCCTTTTCTCAGCTGAGAAAATCTTTTCATTATAAACAATGATATAAAAGAAAAGTCTGAAGGGATTATGTAAATAAGTAATTGAATCAGCACTTCTGCAGCCATTGCCAACATGAGAGCGATGTGACATTTGCACAAAAAGAAAAACAAAATAAATACAGATTGTCTTTTGTCTATTCCCTATGTTCCCTTAAAAAATTAAAATTATGGCAGCACTTGTTATTACAGCAGCCTTTACTTAGCAAAGAAGTGTGGGAAGCAATTAATTAAAATGTCAATTGCTCTAGGCTAATGAGAAATTCACCTTTCAGCAGATCGGTCATCAGCATCCGTTTGAATACGTTCTGTCACTGGTATTGCATCCCTTAAAATAAACAGCACAGTTTTGCCTCTTGAGTTCTATTTTGGGCTGAAACCCCAGTGGCTCTGTTCAGGTCTAGCTGGTATTCTGGCCCTGTAGTCTGTGGTCTCTGGAGGATGCAAAGAGAAATCAGTGCTGGGAGGGGTGGCAAGGTTTACAATAAAAGCAAGCTTTCCAAATATAGTTCATCTCAGAGACCCATTACATTACAGTAATGCAATGTAATGGCTGGTGGCTTCCTTCCATAACCAAGGCATTATTTTGCAATCTGCTGTTAAAAGTTCTGTAAAGCCTTTCACAACAGAAATAAATGTTTATGGAAAGGACAAGCTAGACAAACTGTTTACCGCTGTATTTCTATATTTGTATTGATATTTATGATATGAAGCAAATGGAGGGAAGTGCTGAAACAGCTCTGCATCTATTTTATCTTTCTGTCTCAGTGAATCCACTCTTGACTTTTCTGCGGGCTGTAAGAGTTCAAGGTCCCTCTCTGTTGATGAAGGGCAGTCGGTACTCTTGCACACTGGAGCATTCTGTTAGTACCCACTGGCTCCCCATATTGCATGCATAAGGAGCATGCAGTGTTCTGCATATGGTTTCAATTAGTGACATATGTCATGCTTTATCAATGCAATTCCTGGTGCATATCCTTTCCTTCAGCAAAGGAGTTGTCCTGCAAATACAAGGAACAGCAGCTTGTAGATGGAAAAGGAGCTTCAGCTGGTTGACCACAATCTGTAAATCCACAACTCTGACTTAATCCCTTGCAGCATGAAGAACAGCTTTTCCATTTGTTGATTTAATCTAAAATTTATTAACAGCCTCTGCCAGGCCAGACCCAGCAGGACCTCAGACACCCTACATGCATTGCTCATGGGAGGAGCCAGGTTGGTGCTGCTCCACACACTTCTTTACACCCTCTCCTTCTTCTCACAAGAGCTTTTGCCAGAGGCATGTTTGCATGGAGGCAACTATGCCTAAAAAGGGCCACAGTTTCTTCTTCATACAGAGTAATCCATTGGGACTACTCTAATATATCCATGTTCTCTGTTTTGTATTCAAAGGGATCAGCACTAAAAGTAAGGTCACTATGAATCCAGAACACGCTCTACACAGTGCCAGCCATTTAATTCCAATCTTTGCTGCAACATGCATGGAAACACCATAGCCAGGGAGAGATATATTAAAGGCCATGCAAGATTATGGTTATGATAGAGCTACAGGCTGTTTGCAGTAAAGTTAATCATTACTTTTCTCAAACTTGTTGCCAAGCAGAGGGGCTTTAATCAATAACATCAACAAGTAAACTGGGAACCCCTCCATGCGTTGGCTCCATTTTCTTCCCTTGCCTGCTATTTTGGTCACTTTTCCAAAGTACACACCGAGCAAGCCCTGGATGGATGTGGGCCCCCTCATTCACACTTCGGTGTCGATAGGAAACGAGGAGCATACACTCAGCATCTTGCTGGCCTGGGTCAGCAGCAGCAATGCGGTTATGCTGCAGATGCCTGCTTTAATTAGGAGCTCTTTACTTTGTCAGCAGACCTGGGCAAGATAAAATGAAAGCTTGGAGGCAATTAATTGAGTTTTGCTCTTTTAACCTTTTTTTAGTTAGCATTTTCAGCCTTTCTCAGATCTTGGCTTACCTATTGCATTTGATTCTACTTTCACTGGTCTCTGTGGTATAACATTAACAATATTCTTTTTTATTATTATTTTAGATATATCATCCATTATAACTCCAAGACAAGGAATCTCCATATTCCTCTTTACCCAGGAAACCATAGCTTATCCCTAGCAACCACAGTATTGCACAAGGTATTTCTTATAAACAAAGAAAATTCTAATAATTCCACATATGTAGACCTGCACAGAGGAGGTAAGTTGCATTCAAAGCAGCATTGTACAAAGGGAGTTGGATACTTTAGATGACCACAAATATTGACACTATGGAAATATTTTGTTTTCTTCACTTGTACACCATGGTGACGTACACACCAGGCTCAACCCTTTGTCTTCTGCCACTAATCATTATGGATGCTAAATTCATAGGCTGTTAAAACGTGCACAAACAGTGAAAACCAAGTGAAGCCATCTAACTAAATAAAGCCCTCAATAACTGCCTTCTAACGGAACCTTATTTCAGAGGGTTCTTAGAAGAAATTGTGGTTCCACAAGATATTTTTAATGTCAGCCCTTTCACTCTGATGTCTGTGCCTAGATGCTCACTTGGCTGGCGTAAGGTCTTGCTCCATTCAGATCAGAAGGAATGACACCACTTTCACACAAAAGGATGGTTCTGACCTTTGCGTTTCATTGAGATTAAATCTCTACTAGAGACAACCTAATAGCTGGCTCTCCTACTGCTGCTGACTTCATGCCACTGCATTGCCAGAGTTTGCGTGGAAGATGTGGCATGGTGTATGCCCTACTTGCTCTGTTCCCATGACAACACCCTGCAAAGCAGCTCCCTGCAAGTTTCTCCCTGACTGCCTCATCACATCTGACAGCCATGCCCAGGCTGCAACTTTCAACCCCACACAATGCCTCTTCCTTCAGTTAACAAAGTGTTTTATAAGGAAATAAAGGTCTATTTAAAACAGCGATGTTTTGATCGTCAGAGCAGAGAGTTTAAGCTCTCCACCACCTGAACACTGGGACGATGGCTGAGTTTGCCGTTTTACTTGATGCACTGCTGCTCAGTAATGTAACTGGGATGACTTTTGGTTTTGCTCCCAGGACTGTATTTGTTTTCATTGGTGCTGGGTACAGTGTGCTTGATTCTCCATGTATGCTGAAGTGAATTAAAATATAACAGCACTTCAAGTAACTCCCAATTTCATGTAGTAGAAGGCAAGGAGTTGTTTGGACTAATCATTGTGGAGAGGAAGATCTGCTTTTGTTGGGGGCAAGCCTCATCCTGCCTATCCTCCAAAAGCTGTACACCTCCTGGGAGTGCCACAAGAGTGAGGCCTTCACAAGAGCCAAATACAGATTAGTCAAGCCAGCAGCTCTCCAGGCAGAAGTATTTGGAGCTGATGCTTTTGGCTGTATAGAGAGAAATGTGGAGCATAAAGATGCGTTCAGGACACTGAAGCTGGATGGCAGTGACGGGAAGTGAGCTAAGTTTTCTTTTCCTGCCAGTCCAGTGCAATGCTATAGTGATATACAGATCCTAAGTTTGTTTTGCTTTTTATACGTAGAACGAGAGCTCAGTCTGTGGCTTTCGCTGTACCACTCCTAGTTGCTCAGTATTTGCCTCAATGAGTACAAGTGGTCATTTGGATAGGAGGGAATCAAAATTAGGCTTGATAACCAAGAAAGGACTGGGATCCTTACTGGAACTCACCAAAGGGCTGGAGCCCACAAAGGTGCTTCTCCAAGCCTGCCCGAGTGAGAGCAACTTGCAGCTAAACACTGACAAGGTTATCCCCTTTCTGGCACATGAACAACCCTGGGGGCTGGCAAGTGCTCTGTCCTGGCATGGCCATGGCCATACCAAGGACAGGTTTTCTGAGGTGTGAGCAATGGGCTGACTTACTACCTCTGATGTCCTGGAGTGACGAGTCCCTGAAAGAGGGCATCACATCTGCATCAGCAAGCCTTCCTCTGACTGCAGTCCTCTAAGCATCCCTCGCCTCACATCTCACTGCATGACTCAAAAGGCTTGCATGACCCCGACTCAGGAGTGGGATTCACCCTCACAGGGCTCAGCACAAGGTGTGCTCCCTGCACCACATTGGAGGATGCTGACAGGCCCATAGGTGACAGCACATAACCCACCCTGAGCATTTGCCCTACCAGCAGCAACTGAACTCATTGCACCCTGGCTGCTGCATCTGAGTTTTATAGCGCTGCAAAGACTCAGTATAAAATCCACTGCAAAAGCTCTTTGCCCTGGTAGACAGTAAGTGGTTTGTACGTTATGAGCTCAGGGTATCTGCCAAAAGGCTGGTTGTCCTGCCGCGTGATGACTACAACATGCATATTTTGATTTTGGCCATTATTTAGTGTTGTCCAGCCCAAGCATTTCTATGACCCCAGGATCAGCCTGCAGATTACCTTCCACTTCATTCAATTACTGGCTAATCTGCTGTTCCATTTTATTTGATCTGAGCCTTAAAGACCAAATCACGTGTACTGCAAATTACACAATGTCCGTCTTGGACGGTTTCAAGCAGGTGCTGAGGAACAATTAGATCACTGTCTGTAGAAGCTGCCATTTAACTAAGAAAGAAAAGACAACTCTAAATAAGACAGATGCAGAGAGAGCCCAAAGATTGCTCACACTGGTAATAAAAATTAAATGAAAATTAATCAAACATCATTAGCCCTCTCCAGAGAGCTCAGTACATCATGTGCTTCTAAGATGTGCTTCTGATTGTCCTCTGCCTGACGAAAGCACCCACTTTTCTCAGCTCAAGGGCAGAAAGGAGCTTTGCTGCATCAAGAAAAAGATCACAATTTGGAGCCTTTTTCAAACAGAGTGGGGTAGCTTTTTCAGAAAGGAGTTTGGGCCAGCCTGTGGTTTAGTGGTGCTGAGCAGCCGTGATCCGTGGGGAAGTCAATAAATACATGCAGGTGATTTTACTAAATATAATGGCCTTGCTTTTATCCCTATAGAGTGGGACTTATCTGGAGGCAGTCTGCTCTGAGCAATGCTCCCTGGGAGTCGTCTTCTACACCCACCTAAATGCTACTGTGATGGGCTTTTGGGTAGGTAGCATACTCCACACAGGAGAGTCAGTTATTAACACCAGTCTCTTAAGAATTATTTTAGCACACAGTTATTTCTACTAAAACCTCATATCCCTCCTTTTGTCATCCTGCCTGTCTTCTTCACTAGCCAAGTTGCCCTAATTTTAACTCATGAGCCTCAAAGGCTAGACACTGAGTCTGTTCTGTTTCTATTGTGTTTAATATACTGGAGACCTGATTAGAGCTTCCGTGCTTTACAACAACTGAATGTTTTGTTCAGCTTTTGTGTGTGTCCTTTGGGTTTGTTTGTTTGTTTACCCACCACCACCACTACTTGTGTTTATAGTTTGGTATTGTAGGAATAGTGGGGAAAGTGAATAACTGACCTTGTTAGTTGAAGATGTGTCAATTCAGGCTTAAAAATTAAGAGAAGAAAATCTGAAAGAGTAAAAGAAGTTCAAGGTTTCCATTTGCACATAACATGTAATCACACAGACTTGCAGCCCTCCCACAAACCAGTCTTAGGGTCAGTGCATTTTATCCCTTCATTCTGTCAAGCAGAGTCCTGAGACTTTCCCTCCCAAAGCCGGGCCCCAGGGATAGCCCACTGATCTATCTCACTGTGACTGTGGCGGTTCACACTGCTAAAGATGGGGCTTTACCTTTGCTGTGCCTGGCCTGTATTGCATTAGTTACCTGTGACCCTCAGGAAAAAAACGAGCCATATTTTTCTCCTAAAGCAATAAGAGGTACATCTGGATCAATTTAACTCGATTTGGGACAGCAGAGAGCGGAAGTGCGGGAAGAGCAACTGATGTGGGCTCATTGCCATTAGCGTCTTCTAATACAATTTTTGACTCAGAGCATCCTATTAACTCCCCCTTCATACACACTATGGTGATTCATGACATTAGTGCTTTCCCCAAGTAGGTTTTTTCAGCTGTGACTGTGCTCAGTTGCTGGATAAGTACAGGTGAACCCTTTTCCCCTTCTTTATGATAACTAGTTACATAATACATGCATTCCCAGTAGTGCAATGCCAGGTGCTCTCCTGAGGGCAGGGGATGCTCCCTGGGGTGAAAATTATCTTGGCAGGAGAGGGAGGGCTTGGTGAGAGTTAAACAACACCCAAATAATGTCAACACAAAGTCACCACCCTTTATCAAAATAAGCTTAGGCTTCCTCTCTTCAGCTGTATCGCCCTATTGAGCGGAGAAAGTGCTGCCCCATTGTGCCACATAGCCGTGAAGTGTGTGTTCAGCACAAGCAAATAGGATTTTGGAGCTCCTGTGGTGGGACAGGTTGCTGATGAGCGTGTCCTGCATCTGGGCTGCCCATCCCCCCAGACTACTAACCATAATTGCAGCATGCTCGGAGCAAATTTTTCGGCATGGCTTTGTGGTGGCAGCAAAGATTTAGAACTTAGAATTCCTCACCTATATAGTTCTCCTTCCCCTCATTAGTATCACCTTTTCAGAGCTCCTTTCTAGAGTGAGTAGAAACAACAGCACCTCCACTGGTTAAATCATTGCTTCGTAGCATGCTCCTCTAGGAGCCTGTCCCACTAGGCTCTTTCTAGCTCTTTAAACATTGACCAGGACCATAAGGAGCACTACTGAAAGATGTCTCAGCCCTCACAGATACACTGTACCTGGGATCTTTTCTTTACTCATTCCTTAATTGGAAGGCACTGAACAGGACATTGGATGATATCTTGTTACCTCAGTATCCCCAGCATATGAAGCAGCGGGAAGAATGAGATGCTAGGCAGAAGTTTTCTTGCAATAAAATATGGTCTCAGTTGGACCAAATTTATCTAGGAGAATTCTAAGCTGTAAATGCCAAGTTAATTAGCCTTCTACATAATTTGTTTTTAAAAATACACTGTCATCTCCTTCTGGAGGAACAAGAGCCCATTTTCCCCTTCTGTCAGCCTGAAAAGTCAATCTGAAAAATATCACTGAAGCCTAAACCAAGAAGCATCACGATGCTTTCAGTACAGGAGCTCTCTGTGAGTTGAAGCAGCTTAAAATCCACAGATTTCCTCTGTAAACCTGCCAATCCAGAAGGCCAAGCAGCCCTTCCCAGGGTATCACCCACAGCAGACCCACTTCACTGGATTCTCAGAAATCTGCACTGTTGAGACCCAGCTTCCCTGTTACACCAGTGCCAAGTCATGTTTTGCCCAGTTATGGGTTTTCTCTTTCTCTGTCAGCACCCAAAAAGGCTAGTGGAAAAATTCTGATCATTTTTCATGTGTCCTGATCTCTACTGGCCTGAATAAAACCAGGTCACTGGGTTGCAATGCACTCGGGCTAGGCTTTGTCTTTCACCCAGGGATTCTGAAGTGTTTTTTGGATTTGTGATCCAGGGAAGAACAATGATTCACCCCCCAATTACATTTCTCTTTTAAACTTAATAGCCAGTGCTGTCTGGTGTTGCAGAGTTTCTCAGATGGAGCCTGTTTGTCTTTGTTCTCCATGACTCAGTGTGTTTTGCAGCCGCTGAGTGCCTGATCACTTGCCTTGCTCCATCCGATCTGTTTGTGGAGGAACTGAGGACTGAGGTTTATCACAACACTTTAAAATATATTGGTTTTCTCATTGACGACATAGGTCTCAATACTGCTCTTTCCCTTAAGCAGTAGCTTTCAGTGCTGCCTTTGCTGGCATTGCCATTGAGATGATCCTGAGCTGGAAACACCTGGAAAATGCAGTGGCCAGCTGTGCACCATGGGGTTGCAGGTAACGGTACTTAGCCCTGCCTACCCTTTCCTTACAGCAGAGAGCATTTTTAGCTGGCTGGGTCCTAGTATCTCACCTCAATCTTCCTGGCAGCCCTCTCTTACTGTTTCATCCCTTGGGGGGAGCAACTGCTGCCTTTCTCCTGCCACCCAGCAGGGTGGGCACTGCCCAGCAAGAGCACAGGGATGCTGCAGCTGCAGCCTGCTGCACCCCAGCATGGTCCCAGCAGCTGTGGCCTGCTGTGCCCCACCACGGTTCCTGTGGCTGCAGCATGGGTCAGTCTGGCCGAGCCAGGCACAACCAGCAGTGTGGCACTGCCAGACATCACGGCGCAGGTCATGGGGCCGGTGCAGGCTGTGCCAGCCCCACAGGCAGTGGACCCCCTGAAAGAACCTCAGAGTGGTAGTGGTTTCCTCACCCGCAGTAGCAGTATATGCACATCCACTGCAGGGAGAAGGTTGTTCTTCCTGGTCTTTGAGAAAGAGAGGTGAAAGGAGGTGAGCCGTAAACCAGTGCTGGCCCTGCCACTGCCTGGGGGGTACATGTGGACAGCAGGGGCAAGACATGCAGGGACGAAGCAGCATTAAGACCTCCCCACCTTCTGCAGATACACCACCTATTTCTAGGATACTGGGCAGTTTTACATTTAACGAGCACGTAGATTTTCATCTCGTCCCCTTGCGTGAGCTGAGATGCTTTTCTGGAGAGTCCATGCGTCTCATGGCAGGGGAAGCCACTGTGCTGATTGCTCTCTCACAAGCTCCATGCATCGATCCTGCAGCTCTCAAAAAAAGAAAGAGAGAAAGTCCCTGCAGCATCCCCCCAGCTAGTTCTCCCGCTGATGTGGCTTCCTGTTATTCCTGAACTCCCGGTATTTTTAGGTTGTTGGCTGTCTTCACACCCACTTTGAGAGTGATGAATTCTCATCCTAGGGTAGTGGTGGCAGCACTGCTCTAGTAATGAAATCATTAAATCAATTGCCTTTTCAGCAAAGCCATCTCTAGTGAAATGTCACCGATACCTACAGTATCATCTCCGGAGTCTGTAGCCTTTCATCAGCAATGTGGTTGTTAACAGAGGAGGAGGTGGAGGAAACCAGCATATGGCTGAGCTAGCCCCAGTGGTACATAGCCCATGAAAAATGGAAAAAATTGAAAACTCAGCTTACCAAAAGGAGCAGGCTTTCAACTGATGGAAACCCAATACCTCACCTCCATCCATTAAGCGAGCAGGTGATAAAGCAATACGGACCTCAACTGATGTTTGCCCCTTAAAATAAACCAAGCAATGTACAGCCCTAAAATGTATGTTTATATTGAAATAAGTCATCTAGTTATTTGCTTCTGAGACATATGAATCTGATTTGGTTTTGCAACATGTTGAACATCACATTATCATCAGCAAAACAGTAACAGAAAAGCCCATAAAAAGGCCCTCCCTAGAGCACTATTAGAAAACAGATTACTCTGCAGATAGCTGTTCAGAGACACCCCAGTGGGTCTCGTCTAATCAGCTGCTCTACTGGCAAAGGCAATGAAAAAACAGTAGTGGATCTCACCAGGACACAAAATGCATGTGAATAATGTCTTTCTAGGGCTACTCCTGGCAATGTCCTCTGACTTTCCACTCAGATTAGCAGCAAGTGTTGCTGCAGAGCAGCCAACCCAGAAAGAGTTAAACTGGATGGTTGGCTCCATTGCTGCTTGGACCCATGTGAAGCACAGGAAGAGCCCCACTATGCACTCTGCAGCCCCAGGGTGCTCCTCCTCTGCTACTGCCTGTCTGCATAGTCTCGAGTGCATCACTTACAAAGAAATATAGACATGAATTGGGAGCCTGGCAGCCACTCTCCACCAGCTGTCCAGATCTCTAAAGTTTTCAGCGAACATTGATGTCTTAATTACATGGGCTGTCTTAATTGCAGGAGCCCAAGCATCAAGATCCTGCATGTTCCACCAGCTTTTGAAGCACTACAATGGACCCACTAAGGCTCCTGTTAACATCTTCCTCTTTGCATGTTTCATCTCTGCTTTAGGCATGACCAAAATGAAGACAAGACATTGGAGGGGTGAAGGTGTTTTGTCCCACCATGCTTTGCTGACTGCATGAGCACAAGATATAGTGCTGAGGAGCCCTTCGGCCAAAGAGCATCGGGCTCTCTTTCCCTTAGGCTGCTGGGGTGGGGGGGGCTTCTGCTGGTCCTTACCTGCAAGGTGTTTGTTTGCAGCATGACAGCATTCACCAGCTGGGTCATAAATCATTCAACAAAACCCTCCGCCACCCCAGGGACTTCTGATAACATCCACTTGCAGCTGCCTTTTTAACTCCTGAATCCTTTTCATCCCAGATTGTTTCACGCATTGCCCTCTTCTCTGCCACCAGCCAAGGGGCAGCAGGTCCCTTGGTTGTGATGCCATGCCTGGGTTTCCTGCAAACCCATGTC
This sequence comes from Phalacrocorax aristotelis, assembly GCF_949628215.1. Taxonomy (NCBI): domain Eukaryota; kingdom Metazoa; phylum Chordata; class Aves; order Suliformes; family Phalacrocoracidae; genus Phalacrocorax; species Phalacrocorax aristotelis. The sequence continues at coordinate 58,423,374 of NC_134280.1, forward strand.
AGGGAGAGGTTGCCAAAGGTGCATAGGTGCACACCTGTGCTGGAGATAAGCAGGAGCGAGCACCCAGGACCTGCTGATCTGGTCTGCAGCACTCAGCTACTTTACCATTTACCTCTGTGGCCATGCAAGTGCTTGTGTAGATAGAGAGATCTGATGTTACCTCCCATAATCCAGAATCTCTCTGGACTGAGGCGAGTGCCTGTCTTCTATAGCAGCTGTCCTGTCTTACAGACCATCTCACTCACAGGAGCTACCTCTGAAAGGCCACCAGCACCAGAGCTAGCCCCACTCTGCACAGAAGGGATGAAATTTTTCCCCATTGATTTTTCATTTCTGTGTGCTAGGACTCTGCTCTCTAGCATCAGGAATACTCTGAGTAAGTCTAGAAACACATAGTAGCTCCAGGAAGCACAAGAAGTTATTTTTGCCTGTACATTTATCCTCTTCATTTTTTCTCCACTTTATTGCTGGAGTCTGGTTTCTTTCTGTGCTTGGAGAAAGGCAGCCCAGTGCTGAGCAGAGCCACTTCTACTGGGCTTGGAGTATTGCTGCTCCACCAAAGGGTTTTGCTGTGGGGCTTTGAGTGGGTAAAAGGATAATTTCTCATAAGTAAGCGTGAGAGATCAACTAGTGCTTAATCAGCCTAAAGCCTACCCAGGCAGAGATAACAAGCTCCTTAATCCACATTCAAAGTTTTGGGGAAGATCCTGATCTCAGGCTTCTGATCTTCTGTTTGTGGCCACCTACCTATTGCATGCATGCCTTATCTGTCTTTTGCTCTGACCGCTTTCTTTTCCTAGCCTCATGACGTTTACAAAGTTGCCTTTGTATTTCCCTACACTGGCTGGCATTGCCCCAGCAAGCTAGCCAAACACAGCAGAAAAAACTCAGCTTTCCAAAGGGTAAAACTCAAAGCAGCACAAGCAGGATCTCACACCATCTTTCAAAGAGAGATGCATGGCAACAAAAAGCTGGGATTTCAAATGCTAACATTTTACCACAAGTGCTGCATGCCATTTAGCTTGCCCAGTTATCACGTCTCCACTGCTGCTCTCTGTACGGTCTGATAGCAATTCTCAGCAGAAGCACAAAAGCACTGTGGAGCCCCACCAGGATAAAGAGCGAAATGAACTCCTGTTCTCAACAGAGATGAGATGTGCACTGAAAACAAATAACCAGCATATCCAGCGTACAAGCAAGTAAACAGCAATAACAATGTAACTTTATTTAGATTTAATTTGACATTTAGCACAGTAATAAGCACAGAAAAAAGTACCAAAATAACAAACTCATAGCATATTAAATAATCAAATATATTTAATATTCAGTGAAATATTTCTACAACACATCAGTGGGACTGCCCTGGGCAGCCCAACCCTGTAAATATATATACATATATAGCTGTGTTATATAAAATACTGTATGTAGAGAAAGCACTAAAACTTATCACCAAAATAGAAAATAGCTCAAAATATGGATAGTTCAGATTTGCTAGTCATACCCAATATTGAAAAGAGGTTCAAACCCACTGCAGGACATAAAGCTTCAGCTTAGATGCCATGGCAGGCATGAGATGGCATTCCTGGGCACAGACTGGCTAAAGCTGGCAGGAGCCTGGCTCGTGGGACAGGCTCCGACCTGAGCCAATGGCCACGAGGTAACAGGGGTTACTGGTCCTAAGTGGAAATGCCAGTGATGGCAATGGTGCTTGCGGCTGACGCTATGCACCACGGGATGCCTGGGCGAATGGTACATTAATGTCTGCAGGGTAGCTTAAGTGCATGAGCAGCCACTTGGACCCTGTAGGAGACCCCACAGCCCAGCTGATCCATGCTGTAGCCTGTGCCTGCCTGGGGCCAAAGGGCTTTTGCTAAGAGCTGCTGGAGCAGCACTCCCGCTCCTGCAGCCCACCGCTGGCCCTTGTGGATGCAGCTGCAGCAGGACTGGCCACCGACAGATGCACGACATCACAAGGATATTACTCTGAATTTTAAAGATGCCTCTTCAGCAGATGACAGTCATTAATTCCCATAAGCTTTTAAAAATCTAGAAGCTGCTTTTGTACAAGGCCAGGCTCCCCCCCTGCCCCAAGCAATACCATACGTTTGTTCTAGTCTGCATGCGAGCAGCATGTGAATTAGCAACCCTGGTGCTACAGGACAGTAACACCAAATGAAATGTTTGTCCTAGTGAAAATTCGCACCTGCCCTGAGGGTGGTCAAGGTCAGTGTTGTACTTAAGATCCCAGGCAATTTGTAAATAGATGTAAAAAATATGGCATTTCTGGCAGCATCACTAAAGTCCAACTGGAGTCAATAACCTCCACCAGCACATAGCCCAGGTGTTGCTGGTGCTTCAGGCTGGGTGCTGGGCAGGCAGGCGGAGGCACCAGCCCCGGTGGCAGGGGAGAGCTGAGAGCGCATTGTGCCCATTTGTTTCCTGACATACCAGTGAGGCTTTGTTTCTGCTGCTTTCTGGACAACATACTTTTGTGCTTGTTCATTGCTTTTTGGCTCAATAGAATGATTAATTTTCCTGACTACTCCTGCTAGGAAGGCAGTGAGACCTGCCTGGAGGTTCCCTCCCCAGGGGATTTCAAGCCCCAGCGAGGCAGCACCATGATGTGCTGCCCCTGTGCCGGCACCAACCCCATGGTGAGGTCGGGGCTGCAGGACATCACCCCAGGAGCCCTCCCAAACCCTGTTTCTGTGCTTCTGCCATGCCACTGCAGAGAAGCCTATACCCCATTAATAACTCTGTAATTGCTCCTTCTCATCAAGCCAGCAGCTGCATCCCTAATTACATGGCAACAATACTATGCTAACAGGATGAACTATAATTCCTAGGTGGTATTACCATTGTTATTTTACTCTGAGTTATTTCCTGGTAATGGCTATTTGAATGTGGCAATATCAATTAAGTGAATATAAATTCTTAGCCCCTGGAAAAATCATTAATAAAAATTTCACCCTGATAGCCTCTAATCACAACTAAATACAATTACTCATATGAGGCCACTATAAAAAGTATTTTTTTCATCAGAAGAAATTCATACGGTTTTCCCAACTGTTTGTAATAAAGAGAACACTATATAGAAAAGTCCAGAAAATAAGCACACATTTGTTTCTCAAAACCCATAGATAAACATGACAATATCTCTAAATTACTGGCTACTGAACAGGATTTCATTTAGCTCTACTCAAACTGTAGCCTAGTGTAAATGTTTTCAAAGCAGTGCGCTGCTATTTCATCTGGAACAGCTGCACAGGATTTCTTTGATGTCAAGGTCTTGTGTGAGGATGGTTTTTCAATTTCTCTTTATGCCTCCAAACTGCTGAAACAGGAAGGAAAAGACATTCAACAAAATAGGCAGTTTTCATTAAAAAAAAAAAAAAAGCAGCAAAATTTGGCCTTGAATGCAGCACCAAGAAATATTTCATCACTGCAGTGATGCCTCTCGCATCCCTGTTCCAAAGAAGCTAGGGAAAACATCCTGTGGGCTTGTACTGCAGTACAGTCTCCCTGTGGTGCTGTACCAGGCGCTCCCCAGGCTCGCATGTTGGCAGCACCTATGGCCAGTGGCTGGCCAGGGTACGCGGCGGGTGCACGTGTGCTCTGATTCTGATTCCCTGCACCAGTGCATACATCCCTCATGTACTCCCCGAGGAGCATAAATACAATTAGCTGAGGAAAGTCTGCTCCTTCCCCACTCCTACCCAGGCTCCTTGAGCTCAGTGACACCCAGCACAGCAGGCTTAAGCTGCATGGAGGCTGCAGGACATCCAAAATTACTGTGGCTTGTCATGACAGGCAGCTAAACAAGGTTCTGCCCTACATCATTTGCCGAAGACACTTTCTTATGCAGTGAGAAAACATCATTTAGATGGCTGTGTCCACAGCGGTCATCTCTGAGCAACCACAAGTGCTGCCTGCAAAGCCGAAAAGGCACATAAGTGCAAAACCCCCTCTGAGGCACCTGGTGCTGCTGGTTTCATAAGTCAGAGGCAGGAGCCAGTGATACATCTCTTCTTCTCACTGCTCAATGAGGAGCCCTGTGCAGTGCCCAGAAAGAGGGGGATTGCCCTGCCTGCCTGCCTGCAAAGACAGCTGTCACAAGCTACACACATTTAGGACGTACCAGAGCAGACAGCACAGATTTCTTTTTCTATAAGGAGATAAGGCTGAAAAAGTCCAGGACAGCACAGGGAGAAGTGGCAACACGGTTATCTCCAGGCAGGATCTCTCTGTCCTGCACTTTGCAAAACATTCATGTGGGTTTATTTGCCTTGTTCCGTAAATATTTTCCAGAAAAAGGTTTGTTTGGGAACACTCTCAAAGCAGCGCTCAAGGAGTCTTCCTAGTGACCTCCAAAAAGCACATTTCCTAAGGCGTTTTTTCAGACACCCCCTTTGCTTACTGGACAAAAAGCAGCAAAAGCTGAAAAAGGCTGCTGAAGAAGCCAGGGACGATTTCAAAAACCTATAAGCTGATGAAAACAATTTCTGCCAGTGCCGATGAGCTCTTACTCACCTGCAGCAAGGGTCTGGGGGCTCCTGTGTGGCCATGCCAGGGGCACTGCCATCAGGCTCAGCTGTGCACATGCAGCTCAACCCCCCCAACCAACTTACTGCTCTCCTGCCGCAGCACTGTCACTGCCCACAAACGGGATTTCTTCCCTGTCTGTCTCCCCCAGAACGAGATGGTGCTTCTCCATGTTTATGACACACTGTAGAAAATAAATGCCTTTAGGTAAGAGGGAAAATTGCAATTCATAGTGTTCCCAGCTCCCCAGCAGGTGTAAAAGCCCTGCTGGAAAAACCCTACCTTCAGAGATTTCAGTGTCTGCAGCCCAAAGGAGAAGGGTTTCTCATTGTCTTCTGAAAAATAGGAACATTCAGATTTATACATTCAAAACATTCTCCCATGATTTTTGTTAGTGTCTCCATCCTTCCTTCATGGCTGCTCTGCTAAATAAAACCCAGTTTCTAAAGGGACTGAGTTACTCTGGAAGGGAACATGATCGAACAAGGGCAGGCGGATGCGCCTGCAGAGGTACACGGTGGTCACTCCATCGGCACAGCAGAGCGCAAGCCCCATGCTGCCAGCACAGCCCTGATGAATGCATCCTCCCTCCCTCCCTCTGAAGGGCCAAACAAGGACTTTTGCTGCAGAAAAGCAGTATTTCTATTTTAATTTTAACATGTTTCTGAAGCTTAATTTCTAACCTCTGGGGTAAGAGAGAGTAGAGCCTCAGCCCGCACCCAGAGGATCAGAGGAGCGCACGCACACTCACCCACGACGAGGGCAGCACACTCCACAGGGACCGCTCCCACTGTGAGGGCAAGGCACTCGATCTGGCCGATCGCTCTCACCTTGTGCGGCAATGAAACCGCCTTGTCTTCGCCAGGGAGTGCTTTAAGATGCTCCTTTAACCTGTGCATTGAAAACACCTCTGACATGAAATGGCCGTGGTTTGGCTGCTCTGGCAAGGAGCAAACGGTGTTTGGAGGGTACTTACTCCTGAAGTGCTCTTAGCTTGCTTGTATTACCATGCTGTTATTGGAAAGCTGCTTTCCTTGCAGGTTTTCTGTGATGCTCTGCATACAGCCAGCAGCCTACACCCACGTCTGGCCATTGGATGACCCACAACACAGCCCTGGGGCCGCATCAGCCCTTGCCCCAAGCAGAGCTCCTTACTGGATTTTGCTTTTTACCCGAGGAATCTTTTTTGCCACATTTCCTCAAGACTTGGGGAAGCTGCTGATCTAAAATTGTTTCTAATGTAGTGTGGGTGTAAGGTGGGGATACTCCACTCCAGCTCCCACCAGTGGAGCTGCCGACACAGTGTCCCTATGCCTCACATTCAGGGCAGCACACCCAATCCATACTTGTTAGCAGGTGCTGCTGCTGGGTTTATTCAAAGGAAATGGGGACAGATCAAATCACATTCAGCCTGAGAAATGCAAAAAAAGGATGTCAGGGACATCTTAGGTACAGTTGTTTCTTCTATCTACACCGCATGAACTAGTCTGACAACACTGATTAATTATTTAGCTTCAGTTTCCCTTTTAAACTGAACGAGAATCTAATGGAAAGGCAGTTTGAGGCGGTGGTCTCTCCTTCAGATAAAAGCTGTATCGCTTTTCAGCTCTTTGAGGCACTTTTCTGTGGAGCTGCATTGCAGCAGCCCATGTATGTGTGTGCCTGTCCAACTGTCCTGAGGGGAAACCAGCCCTTTGGGGGGAGGGGACACAGAGTAAAGCCACCTTCAAGGAAGCACTTCATCACAGCTGAGATTGACTCAAGGACGGACAGATAGCACGTGGGCAATGCATGGCTGAAAGCTGGCCAGGAAACTGCAGCGGGGTGAGGAGAACCAGAGGTGAGGGGAAGAGCTTGAACTGCACCATGACAAGATGCAAAAAGATTTTTAAAAAAGAAGGCAGGAATTGAGCCCGTGCTTTGGGCACACACACGCTGCTTTTAGGTCCTGAGCCCCCAGAGACCGCAGCAGCAGGGCCTGTCCCCAGAGCCACTGAGCCTCAACTGCAGGCAGCAGCACCCAGCAAAGCACGCTGCAGGGCCCCTCCTGCTCTGGCAGGAGCAAGAGCAAAATCACCTAGCACGCCTCTTCCCTGCCGCTTTCCAGGGCTAGATTTAAATAAAACTCATGTTTTATCATTGCCACACATGCTGGACTGCTTTGAAGTAAAACATCCTGGAGCGGTGCCTGTTGTCGCATGGGACCTAACGCAGTGACAGCACAGTGAGCCAGGCATCAAAGCACTGGTT